>NC_143140.1:90522128-90834760 GCF_059928025.1 Delphinapterus leucas
TCAGAACTAAATGAAAAAGAAATGAAGAAAACAATAGCAAAAATCAATAAAACTAAAAGCTGGTTCTTTGAGACGATAAAGGAAATTGATAAACCATTAAGCAGACTCATCAAGAAAAAAGGGAGAAGATTCAAATCAATAGAATTAGAAATGAAAAAGGAGAAGTAACAGCTGACACTGCAGAAATACAAAGGATCGTGAGAGATTACTACAACTATATGCCAATAAAATGGACAGCCTGGAAGAAATGGACAAATTCTTAGAAAAGCACAACCTTTCAAGACTGAACCAGAAGAAACAGAAAATATAAATAGACCAATCACAAGCACTGAAATTGAGACTGTGATTAAAAATCTTCCAACAAACAAAAGCCCAGGACCACATGGCTTCTCAGGTGAATTCTATCAAACATTTAGAGAAGAGCTAACACCTATCCTTCTCAAACTCTTCCAAAATATAGCAGAAGGAAGAACACTCCCAAACTTATTCTACGAGGTCACCGTCACCCTGATACCAAAACCAGAAAAGATGTCACAAAGAAAAAAAACTACAGGCCATTATCACTGATGAATATAGATGCAAAATTCCTCAACAAAATACTAGCAAACAGAATCCAACAGCACATTAAAAGGATCATACACCATGATCAAGTGGGGTTTATCCCAGGAAGGCAAGGATTCTTCGATATACGGAAATCAAATAATGTGATATACCATATTAAAAAATTGAAGGAGGAAAACCATATGATCATCTCAATAGATGCAGAAAAAGCTTTTGACAAAATTCAACACCCATTCTTGACAAAAATCCTCCAGAAAGTAGGCATAGAGGGAACTTACCTTAACATAATAAAGGTCATATATGACAAACCGACAGCCAATATCGTTCTCAATGGTGAAAAACTGAAACCATTTCTGCTCAGATCAGGAACAAAAGAAGGTTGTCCACCCTCACCAGTATTATTCAACATAGTTTTGGAAGTTTTAGCCACAGCAATCAGAGAAGAAAAAGAAATAAAAGGAATCCAAGTCAGAAAAATAAGAAGTCAAGCTGTCACTGTTTGCAGATGACATGATACTATACATAGAGAATCCTAAAGACTCTACCAGAAAACTACTAGAGCTAATCAATGAATTTCATAAAGTAGCAGGATAAAAAATTAACGCACAGAAATCTCTTGCATTCCTATACACTGATGATGAAAAATCTGAAAGAGAAATTAAGGAAACACTCCCATTTACCACTGCAACAAAAAGAATAAAATATGTAGGAACAAACCTACCTAAGGAGACAAATACCTGTATACAGAAAACTATAAGACACTGATGAAAGAAATTAAAGATGATACAAACAGATGGAGAGATATACCATGTTCCTGGAATGGAAGAACAAACATTGTGAAAATGACTCTACTACCCAAAGCAATCTACAGATTCAATGCAATCCCTATCAAACTATCACTGGCATTTTTCACAGAACTAGAACAAAAAAATTCACAATTTGTATGTCAACAGAAATGACCCAGAATAGCCAAAGCAATCTTCAGAAAGAAAAATGGAACTGGAGGAATCAGGCTCCCTGACTTCAGACTATACTACAAAGCTACAGTAATCAAGACAATATGCTACTGGCACAAAAACAGAAATATAGATCAATGGAACATGATAGAGAGCCCATAGATAAACCCACGCACATATGGTCACCTTATTTTTGATAAAGAAGGCAAGAACATACAATAGAGAAAACACAGCATCTTCAGTAAGCGGTGCTGGGAAAACTGCAGAGCTACATGTAAAAGAATGAAATTAGAACACTCCCTCACACCATACACAAAAATAAGCTCAAAATGGATTAAAGAGCTAAATGTAAGGCCAGAAACTATCAAACTCTTAGAGGAAAACATAGGCAGAACACTCTATGACATAAATCACAGCAAGATCCTTTCTGACCCACCTCCTAGAGTAATGGAAATAAAAACAAAAATAAACAAATGAACCTAATGAAACTTAAAAGCTTTTGCACAGCAAAAGAAACCATAAACAAGACGAAAATACAACCATCAGAATGGGAGAAAATATTTGCAAATGAAGCAACTGACAAAGGATTAATCTCCAAAATTTACAAGCAGCTCATGCAGCTCAATAACAAAAAAACAAACAACCCAATCCAAAAATGGGCAGAAGACCTAAATAGACATTTCTCCAAAGAAGATATACAGAATGCCAACAAACACATGAAAGAATGCTCAACATCATTAATCATTAGAGAAATGCAAATCAAAACTACAATGAGATATCATCTCACACCAGTCAGAATGGCCATCATCAAAAAATCTAGAAACAATAAATGCTGGAGAGGGTGTGGAGAAAAGGGAACACTCTTGCACTGCTGGTGGGAATGTGAATTGGTTCAGCCACTATGGAGAACAGTATGGAGGTTCCTTAAAAAACTACAAATAGAATTACCATATGACCCAGCAATCCCACTACTGGGCATATACCCTGAGAAAACCAAAATTCAAAAAGAGTCATGTACCAAAATGTTCATTGCAGCTCTATTTACAATTGCCCGGAGATGGAAACAACCTAAGCGCCCATCATCGGATGAATGGATAAAGAAGATGTGGCACATATATACAATGGAATATTACTCAGCCTTAAAAAGAAATGAAATTGAGCTATTTGTAATGAGATGGATAGACCTAGAGTCTGTCATACAGAGTGAAGTAAGTCAGAAAGAAAAAGACAAATACCGTATGCTAACGCATATATATGGAATTTAAAGGGAAAAAAAATGTCATGAAGAACCTAGGGGTAAGACAGGAATAAAGACGCAGACCTACTGGAGAACGGACTTAAGGATATGGGGAGGGGGAAGGGTGAGCTTTGACAGGGCGAGAGAGAGTCATGGACATATACACACTAACAAACGTAGTAAGGTAGATAGCTAGGGGGAAGCAGCCGCAAGGCACAGGGATATTAGCTCGGTGCTTTGTGACAGCCTGGAGGGGTGGGATAGGGAGAGTGGGAGGGAGGGAGACGCAAGAGGGAAGACATATGGGAACATATGTATATGTATAACTGATTCACTTTGTTATAAAGCAGAAACTAACACACAATTGTAAAGCAATTATACCCCAATAAAGATGTTTAAAAAAAAAAAAAAAAAAATAGATAGCTAGTGGGAAGCACTGCTTAGCACAGGGAGATCAGCTTGGTGCTTTGTGACCACCTAGAGTGGTGGGATAGGGAGGGTGGGAGGGAGACACAAGAGAGAGGAGATATAGGGATATATGTATATGTGTAGTGGATTCACTTTGTTTTAACATAGAGACTAACACACCATTGGAAAGCAATTATACTCCAATAAAGATGTTTAAAATTAATTAATGAATGAATTGATATATAAAATAAAATAAAATGAAATAAATTTTAAAAAGCTTATTTTTTCCCCCTTAGGGTACTCAATTTTATTATTTTTTAAAATTTTATTTCATTTATTATTTTTAAACAGGAGGTTGTTATTAGTTGTTTATTTTATACATATTAGTGTATATATGTCAATCCCAATCTCCCAATTCATCCCACCCCATCCCCCTGCTTTTCCCTCTTGGCGTCCATGTTTCTTCTCTACATCTGTGTCTCTATTTCTTCCCTGCAAACTGGTTCATTTGTACCATTTTTCTAGGTTCCACATATATGTGTTAATATATGATACTTGTTTTTCTCTTTCTGACTTACTTCACTCTGTATGACAGTCTCTAGATCCATCCACGTCTCTACAAATGACCCAATTTCATTCCTTTTTAAGGCTGAGTAATATTCCAATGTATATATGTACCACATCTTCTTTATACATTCATCGGTCGATGGGCATTTCACTTGCTTCCATGACCTGGCTATTGTAAATAGTGCTGCAGTGAATATGGGGGTGCATGTGTCTTTTTCAATTATGGTTTTCTCTGGGTATATACCCAGGAGTGGGATTGCTCAGTCATATGGTAATTTCATTTTTAGTTTCTTAAGGATCTTCCATACTGTTCTCCATACTGGCTGCATCAATTTACATTGCCACCAACAGTGCAAGAGGGTTCCCGTTTCTCCACACCCTCTCCAGCATTTGTTGTTTGTACATTTTCTGATGATGCCCATTCTAACCGGTGTGAGGTGATACCTCATTGTAGTTTTGATTTGCATTTCTCTAATAATTAGTGATGTTGAGCAGCTATTCATGTGCTTCTTGGCCATCTGCATGTCTTCTTTGGAGAAATGTCTATTTAGGTCTTCTGCCCATTTTTTAACTGGGTTGTCTTTTTTTTTAATATTGAGCTGCATGACTGTTTATATATTTTGGAGATCAATCCTTTGTCTGTTTGTTTGCAAATATTTTCTCCCATTCTGAGGGTTGTCTTTTCATCTTGTTTATAGTTTGCTTTTAAGTTTCATTAGGTCCCATTGGTTTATTTTTGATTTTATTTCCATTACTCTAGGAGGTGGGTCAACAAAGATCTTGCTGTGATTTATGTCAAAGAATATTCTGCCTATGTTTTCCTCTGAGATTTTTATAGTGTCTAGCCTTACATTTAGGTCTTTAATCCATTTTGTGTTTATTTTTGTGTATGGTGTTAGGGAATGTTCAAATTTCATTCTTTTACATGTAGCTGTCCAGTTTTCCCAGCACTACTTATTGAAGAGACTGTCTTTTCTCCATTGTATATCCTTGCCTCCTCTGTCATAGGTATTTGACCATAGGTGTGTGGGTTTATCTCTGGGCTTTCTATCCTGCTCCATTGATCTGTATTTCTGCTTTTGTGCCAGTACCATATTGTTTTGATTTCTGTAGCTTTGTAGTATAGTCTGAAGTCAGGGAGTTTGATTCCTCCAGCTCCGTTTTTTTACCTCAAGATTGCTTTGGCTATTTGGGGTCTTTTGTGTCTCCATAAAAATTTTAAGATTTTTTATTCTAGTTCTGTGAAAAATGCCATTGGTAGTTTGGTAGGGATTGCATTGAAGCTGTAGATTGCTTTGGGTAGTATAGTCATTTTCACAATGTTGGTTCTTCCAATCCAAGAACATGGTATATCTCTCAATCTGTTTGTGTCATCTTTGATTTCTTTCATCAGTGTCTTATAGTTTTCTGAGTACAGGTCTTTTATGCTCCTTAGGTAGGTTTATTCCTACATTTTCAATTCTTTTTGTTGCAATGGTAAATGGGATTGGTTCCTTAATTTCTCTTTCTGATCTTTTGTTGTTGGTGTATAGAAATGCAAGCAATTTCTGTTCATTAATTTTGTATCCTGACACTTTACCAAATTCTTGATTAGCTCTAGTAGTTTTCTGGGGGCATCTTTAGGATTATCTATGTATAGTATCATGTCATCTGCAAACAGTGACAGTTTTACTTCTTCTTTTCCAGAGTTTGGTATCTAAGCTTTAAAGAGTGCTTTCATAAAAAATTTTTCATTGTACTATGACAATAATTTCAGGCTTGTTACAATGGCTTGGTAATACCGAAGAAGAAAAAGGTAGAATTGGGGTGAGCAATCTTTTGGTGTAGAAGCTTTAAGGTGAATGGTATAGAAACATTCTTGTGTCTTGGATTTTTCTGTAAAGGATAATGACTATATTAAATAAAGTCTTAAACAAAGTCAGGTCAACTAGATGATGGAGTTTGAGTCAAAAAACAGAGAAAACAGAACAGAATATTTGAAATGAGGACTTCAGTGACAACTAACAAAATTTCACAGTGTGGAATCGCTCCTCTTTCATTTGTCAGGTTTCCAGGTGAACGTTTTCTCTAACCATGAGACAGGCTTTGCCTTTTATACTCCAATAAAATGTATCCTAGGTTAAGATCTGGGGGATTGGTTTGTTCCAGAGTTTCACTCCCCCACAGATTTTCTACCTTGCAATTTGAGCACAATAAGGGCAATGGAATTGTCTGTGAGACATGAGCCTGTTAAATAAATCCACACACTGTATATCCTCAGCCTCTTATAAGCTAAAAGAATCTTTTTTTTTTTCTTCAAGTCTGCGTTTATTCATGGCAATCCTCAAAGATGTTTCATGAGTCCGCAGGGGCACACAAAAGTCAAGACTACCTTTCAACAGAAAAATAATATTTCTGAGCGTTCTGAATTATGCAAAGAGGTAAGTAATTCAGAGATTCTTTCTGACACATATAAACAGCCAGACACAAACAGACAAAATAAGGGTCTTTCTGAAATGAGCACTTGCTCTGTATAGATTACCATCAGTTGATTCTAGACCCTGACACTTTGCAGTGCTTACCAGCTGCCACAATAACATACCACTTCTTTGGAGGAACTCACGTGTATATCTACATTTTACCTACATGAATGGGGCGAGCAGTCAGTCCCATTAGCAAGTCAACCGTTTGGGGAAAATTCTTGTATTCTTCCTGAAGTGTTTGAGAGTATTATTTACACAACTGTACTCTTAGATACAATGAAATCATGGTACGACTGCTCTTAGTATAATGCTGTCTAACCTGGCTTCCTTTTGTCTTACAATCAGAGAAAAACAGAATTTTAAGTAAAACATATTAGCCATTTATACCGTCATCTGCAGAATTCCTCTTTTATATACAAACAAACAATCATGATGGAACTGCATTCTATGTTCTAACCTAGCCTCTTTTTGTCTTATATTCAAGAGAGAAAGTAAAAAGAATTTAAATAAATTTATTTTATAACTGAAACCATTTCATCCCTAAATTCCTTCTATTATATAAATGTATGGTACCAATCAAAGGGGAGCAATATTTACGTGAATGTTTTCTCTAACCATTATAACCACAACGGTTAAATGAGGTGCTCATTTTTGCCTAAAACTATAGTATATCACTCTCAAATCAATTTGGAAAATGTACAATTAGAGTACACAATTGTTATGAACTGTTTATTTTTCTTTATTTGAAATATTTGGTAAGGGCTTTGAAAATAAATACTAATCATGTCTATTCAGACCCATAAGGTGCTAAGGAGGCTGTTTAAGAATTCAAAAAAGAAATGCCTTAATACTTCTATAAGCTTTGTTGACTTGTTGACTCATTATGAACTAATCTTTGTCTCTGTGAATCAGCTAAATTATTTTCTAAATTTCTTATGGTGAAAATCACATTAATAAATACTGTTCCGTTAAAATAGATGCAAATAACAAGCTTGTTTATTTTCTATAGGATGAGAGAGTTTCTATTCCTCTGTAAAAGAGGGTAGAACTTATGTTTTCTCTGTGTTTTTTAAAATTAAACTTTATCTTGAGATGCTTGTTGATGCACATGTTGTTGTCAGAAATAACACAGAGATATCCCAGGAACTCTTTTCCCAGTTTCCCCCATGACAACATCTTACGAAAATATAATAAATCATCACGATCATACTATCAGCATTGGTATAGTCAAGATACAGAACATTCATCACCACAAGGGTCCCTCCTCTTGTCCTTTTTACTGCCACACACTCTTTTCTTCTCCCACACCCTCCTTAACCTCTAGTAACCATTCATCTCTCCTCCATTTCTACAATTTTGTCATGTGAAAAATGTTCTAGTAATGGAATCATTTGGAATGTGACCTTTTGGTATTGGCTTTTTTTCACTCAGCATAATTCTCTTGAGGGACTTCTCTGGTAGTGCAGTGGTTAAGACCCCACAGTCCCAATGCAGGGGGCCCGGGTTTGATCCCTGGTCAGGGAACTAGATACCACATGCCGCAACCAAGAGTTTGCATGCTGCAACTAAGGAACCTGCGTACCGCAACTAAGGAGCTGGTGAGCCACAACTGAGAAGCCTGCCTGCTGCAACTAAAACCCTGTGCAACCAAATTAATTAATTAAGTAATTAATTAAATATAAAAAAATGATAATTCTCTTGAGATCCATCCAAAATGTTGTGTGTATCAATAGTTGTTGGGTTTTTTTATCACTGAGTGTGGTACGGATGGACCACAGTTTGTGCAATCATTCACCTGTTGAAGGACATCAGTATTGTTTTCATTTTTTTGCTAATATGAATGAAGCTGCTATAAACATTCGTGTATTGGTTTTTGTGTCGTATGGTAAATTCAAGTTTAGCTTTTTAAGAAACCATCACATTTTCCTCCAGAGTGGCTGTACAGTTTTATATTCCCACTAGCAATATATCAATGACTCAGTTTCTCCACATCCTCACCAGCATTTAGTGTTGTCACTATTTTATATTTTAATCTTTTACCTATCTTAGTGGTTGCTCTAGTGCTTATACATTCATAAGTTGTCACACTTCGCTGGGGGTGTCATTTTATATGTTCAGATAGAGTATAGAAACCTACTCCCTTTATGTCTCTTTATCTCTCTGTTTATATTTGTCTCAAATAGTTCCTCTAAATACATTTAGAACCACATAAGACATTGTTATAATTTTTTCTATAATCCTCAAACATAATTTAGAAAACTATAGAGGAGAAGGAAACTCAATTGTATTTAACCATACTTTTGCTTACTGTGTTCTTCCTTCCTGATGTTCCACAGTTCATTCTTCTATCGTTTTCTTTTGTATTAAAGAACTTCCTTCTTTGATTCATTCTTTTAGGGTAGTTTTCCTGGTGACAATTTCTATTAGTATTTCTTCATCCAAAAATATATTAACTTCTCCTTTATTCCTTAAAGATATTTTTGCTGGGTATAGGTTTCTGGATTAAAGGTTTTTTTTTGTTTTTTTTTTTTTCAGCACTTGAAGAATACTGTGCCACTTCCTTTTGACCTTCATAGTTGCTTATGAGAAATCCACTGTCATTCAAATTGTTTTTTCCATTGTGGGTAAATTGTACATTTTCTCTAGCTGCTTTCAAGACTTTTGCCTTGTATTTAGTTTTCAGAAGTTTAATTATGATGTGTGGATTTCTTTGAATATATCCAATTTTGGATTCTCTCAGCTTCATTAATCTGTAAGTTTATGTCTCTTAAAAAATTTGGCAAGTTTTCAGCCATTATTTCTTTAAGCACTTTTCCCTACCTTCTTTTATCCTCTCCTTCCAGGACCGTGATGACACAATTTTAAGTGTAGTTTTATAGACCCATATGTTTCTGAGGCTCTTTTTTTCTTTCTTTTTTTAGTCTATTTTCTCTCTGTTCAGATTGTGCAATTTGTATTGTTCTATCTTCCAGTTCACTAACATTTTCCTCTGCCTCCTCCATTCTGCTGTTGAGCCCACCCAGTGAGCTTTCTATTTGTTACTATATTCTTCAGTTCTATGGTTTCCATTTGATTCTTCTTTATATCCTCTATTTCTTTCTCAGACATTTTTTTCATATTTCAAGCATGTTTATAACTGTTCATTGAAGCATTTTATCATGCCTGCTTAAAATATCTGTCAGATAATTCTAACATCTCTGTCATCTTAGTATCAGCAACTATTGATTGTTTGTTTTCATTCAATTTGAGAGCTTCCTGGTCCTTGGTGGTTTTCTTTTGATATCTGGCCATTTTCTCATTACATTATGAGACTGTGGCTTTTATTTAAACTTTCTATTTTAGCTTTTTATGACACTACTCCAGCTGCAAAAGGGGGGGTACCACTTATTACTGCCAGTGGAAACAGAAGTCCAAGTTCTCCACTTGGTATCTGTTGACACCTGACATGAAGTAGGGACTCCTCATTATTGCTGTGTGGTAGTGATTTCTAGCCCCACACACAGTCTCCACTGGCACTGTGGCAGAAGTGGCCTGATGGTGGAACTCTACTCAATACTCTGTAATGGCCTATATGGGAAAAGAATCTAAAAAAGTGTGGATATATGTGTGTGTATAACTGATTCACTTTGCTGTACACTTGAAACTAACAACATTGTAAATCAACTGTACTCCGATAAAAATTTTAAAAATCTAAAAAATGTACACGTGAGTAGAGTTAGGGGTCTGCTGGTATGCTTCTCCCTATCATCTGAATTTTAAAAACTAACATATATTAATTATATAATCAGAAAAATATAGCCTAAGTATATTAAAAGGGAAATAATAATGTTGGAAAAAATTTTAAAGACATTAAGAAAATATCAACTTTCAAAAATTTAGTTAAGCAATACTTACTTATCTTAGAGGAAGTTCAAGGAACATTCAGGGTATTCATAACACCCTTGTGAAGTTTTTAAAGTTTCAAAACTTAGCAGGTTAATTAGAGATATGAGCAAAACAATATATAATATTTTTTTGAAATAGGTAAATATTCTTACAGATTTCCAAAACTTGAATTTGTTAGTCATTGGACATAGTTTACTTTATCAGTGAAAGCTGGTTTTCACTACTCTCAAATTTTGAAATGTATATCACTAAAAACATAGCCAATTAAATAATTTGGCTTTTAGGGTCACTCATTTTTCTTTAGTATTTACAACCTAAGCTATTAAAGTCTTTATGTCTCTGGTCTTCCAAGCTCAGATATTGTTATATCACAAAGATTAACAGGGGTAATAAACTGATGTCCTTTAATACTTATTGCAAAATGACCTATTTCATGAAAAGATGGTCTCCAAATGTGTATATACATTTTAAAGATCATAAAATTGAATATTTAATGAAAGGAATTTTTGACCATCCACCTGAATGAATCCTTTTATAAAGCAAACATTTCTATGTAAAACAAACATTTTATTTTCTACCTTGTAAGTCTAATTCATTATTACAAAGATAATAAAATAGAATAACTTTCCTCTAACACTAATTAAATATAATGAGGTTTCTCATATCCTGATTGTGATGGTGAATTTTATGTGTCAACTTGACTGGGCCATGGAGTGCCCAGACATTTGGTCAGATATTAGTCTAGGTGTGTCTGTGAGGGTTTGCCCAGATGAGATTATTATTGGAATCAGTAGATTGAGTAAATCAGATACCTCTTCTCCCCCAGATAAGTGGGCCCCATCCAGTCAGTTTAAGCCCTGAACAAAAAGGTTGACCCTCCCATGAGTAAGAGAGAATTCCTCCTGCCCAACAGCCATCTAGCTGGTACACTGGGTTTTTTTGCAGCCTTGGACTTGAGCTAAAGCATCAGCTCTTCCTGGGTCTCAAGCTTACCAGCCTTCAGACTGAAAGGACACCGTCACTTCTTCCAGTTTACAAGCCTTCAGACTCAGACTGAAACTAATCTTGTTGACTGCAGATCTTAGGACTTGTCAGCCTCCATAATATGTGACCAATTTTTCATTATCTTTCTATATATCTATTGGTTCTGTTTCTCTGGAGAACTCTGACTAATACACAGGCTAATAACCTATACTGATATTAATAATATTAATAATTATACAACTCATGTGAATACAGTGAATTCTGCTCAAACAAAATCTTACATAAATTCTCAAGTCCCTGTAATTTTAAGTTAGTCTAATTTCAAAGTTCATCAGTTTTAGTATATACAACTACATTAGAACCTTATTTTCCTTGTATAAATTTGAATAATAAATTGAAAACTATGTAGAGGTGATTTCAGGCATTCTTGATATGCAGTGTGTCAGAAATGAAGGATAGGAGAAAGGGTGACCCATCATTTGAATAGGCCCTGAATACTCTGTTGCAAGAGCTGACAATAACTCTTTACAAAGAAAAAATATCAATTCACTGTGAATAATATGTCAAAGACTAATATTTTATATTGCATACTTGTAAGTATAAGGAAAATGATAATATGCACAGAAACACTGCTTATGAAGTAGGAAAAAATGTATAGCTCTTTCCAATTTGCTTCTGACAAATATAGTGAGTGTGTGGCAGATATCTACTTTATAAAAATATATCTTAAAAGCAATAATACCATGATGAAACTTTGCTGAACAGTACCGCCATAGGCGTCTATTTTTACTAAATACTAGAGGAACAGTAAAGTTTTTTTAAGCTTACTAAATTCAAATTGTACTATTCTTAAGTAAAACCTGTATATATAAGGTTCAAACATTTATTTATAAACTCCACAAAGTTCTTTTTAGTTAAAATGTATAAATATTACACACACACACACACTTTACTGCCCCAGTATAATATGCATCCTATTATCATTGCTTTAACTGTTTAAATTATTGCAGATATACTCATCATAATTCATAATGGAAACTTGTCATGTTATTTAAGGTGATCACTTAGACCCTGAAGTAACTGCCTAATAATAATGATGACAATAATGATAGTGATGATGCTAATAAATGCTCACATTTAGATAGTGTTTACTATATGTTGTACTCTGTTCTAAGAGTTCTACATAAATTAACTTAGTCCTCACAAAATCCCAATGAGATGGGTATTATTATTATTCCCATTTTACAAATAAGCAAACTGAAACACAGAGAGGCCATATTCTCTAAGTATATAAGATACCTTTTAAAAAATTGTTTTGCCTTAATTTGTAATATTAAAAACTAGATACTCCCTAAATATAATATAAACACTCTTATTACAGAGAATTATCTAGATACTTAGAAATGAAGATTATACAACAACATGGAAAATGCCTATGATATAATATTAAGTGAAAGAATTCAGAATATAAAATTGCATTCTCACACTGATTACAACTGTATAAAAGTCAGCCATGCACACAGTCAAGGGCTAGGAAATGTACAACACAGTGCAGGACCTGCTGCTCCTCCAGGAACTCCTTCTGTCTCTCCTTCCCCTCAATGACCAGCTGGGCCGTGCTCATTACATAGTCCCATGATTCATACTGAACCCCTGAAATCTGGCTTTTTCCAACTACAGTCTTGGCCTGGAGTTCTGAAGGTCCCTAATTCACCACCACAGTCACCAAGTCCAAAGGCTCTTTTCTTCAACATCCTCCATCTTTTCACAACACATATATTCTTTTTTTTTTTTTTTTTTTTTGTGGTACGCGGGCCTCTCACCGCTGTGGCCTCTCCCGTTACGGAGCACAGGCTCCGGACGCGCAGGCTCAGCGGCCATGGCTCACGGGCCCAGCCGCTCCGCGGCATGTGGGATCTTCCCGGACCGGGGCACGAACTCGCGTCCCCTGCATCGGCAGGCGGACTCCCAACCACTGCGCCACCAGGGAAGCCCAGCACATATATTCTTTACCAGTAATTTTCTTTTCCAAAGTATCTTCATAAGTGTCAGTGGATGGATGATGCCTCTTTTACTGGCTCCTCCCCTGCTACCTAACACATTTCCTGCACCGCTGTCCTCTGTACCTTGGCAACTGAATCTGCTCCAGCAACCGCAATATTTACCTCCATGTAAGTAGTCCTCAAATATAAAGCAAGCCCTAAGCTCCACACCTAAGTTCAGCTGCCTGCCAGCATCTCCCACTGGCATTAACTCTTGTCATGGATACAACTCCTCATCCTGCCCATGATCAAACTGGATCTCCAGACTCCTATTTCTCTCCAGGGCACCCTATTTTGCTCTAGATCTCCATACATGAAACCTCAATGTCACATCGGTCAAAGCTCTGTAAAATACAGCTCCCAACTCCCTTCTTACCCCATCTTCAGCATCTCCTCTAGGTTCTAAAAGAATAGGAACCTATGCTTGTTCCCAAGCACACCCTATGCTCATTCTCCACGTCCAGAACCCTACTCGAGTTTCACTTCATCCATGAAGTCTTTCTTGGTGACTTTCACTCAGATGTGTTTTCTCCACCTTTAAAATTTCCTAATACTTATATTTCAGTTTTCATATGGCAGTTATCATGTTTGACATCCTTATGTTATAGCTATTTGGTTGAGCTACATGAAATTGCTGATAGTTTTAACCTATATGGTTCAACCTAATATTTCTGTTGATTTTAGAGGCCGTAAGTAAACAGCAGTCTCTACAAGAGTAGGGATGAGTTTTGCCTTTCTTTGGGATCCCCTGAGAAGCCCAGAACATTGGAAGTGTTTGTCAAAATAAAGAAACTTAATCAATCTATCTATATATCTACATTTATATCTATATCTTATCCATATATATCTATCTATCTATAAAAATCAATTGTCTGTAGCAATTAGTGTAACCTATCAGCTCCAATGGTAGAGGTGAGACGCTTTAGAACCTGAAACTTCAAAACTTCTGGTAACATAAAATACTGTGGTTCAAGAAGCTGTTTTAAAATAATTTATGAAGGAAACATTCTTGGATTTAGAGTTTGGCAGGTACAGTAAAAAAGCTTTTCAGCTGACTGAAATAAAAAAAAAATCAAAACCCTTTTTAGCACGGGCACTTCCCTTATAAAAACAAATTGCCTAAAAGCAAAGCACAGCAGTTTGTGCACAGTGAGCACGTGCCTCCTGCCATCACAGGAGGGGTGCTGGAGAAGGAGGGAATGATTTACATTTCTATAGCTTCTTTTGTACGCCCAGATTTGAAAGCATTTCGCAAAGCAGTAAACATCATCACCAAGAAGAGACAGTGACAGGATGTCCATAAAGTAGGGACTCTGAGTAGAAACACAACAGCGCCCACACAGCTGTAAACAGAAGCACAATTCATCTGTGCTGGCTAAGAAAGGGGGAAAGTGTGTCTGCAGGGTTCTTCAGCATCACCTGAACCATCCACAGAAAGCAACTCGTTTCTTATACTTTCTCAAAGAATGACTTCAATCCATATTGAGTCCTATTTGCTGGCGTCCTCAACAAATTACAGGTCTCCACTTCTAGGTGACGGCACTGCTCATCAATCGCCTACCCAATTCTCCCCTTCTCCTACAGAAATCACTGTTGTGAATGAAACACCCAGATGAAAAGGATATAGCCCTTTGATGGTATCTGGAGCCGTGCAGTGCCCTGAAAGCATTAGGGACAGAAGAGAAAACACACACTGCTCTCTCTCTAATGTTTCAGTGGCCCATTCTAGGGAAAATGTTACTAAAGCTTGGAGAAATTGAATACAAAGGTGGACTTTTGCTGTGCGTCAGTCTTCCTTCACCACAGCTTGGGCACTGCTATTCTGACGGGGCAGGGAGCTCTCAATCCTGCTGTGAACGGCCCTGAGCCCTGCACCTCCCCTACTGAGCCTCGTCAGCAGACCTAGGACCATCCTCCAGGGGTCACAATTGGGTTACACATTCCTCACAGCACAGTGACTGAGCAACCTGATTTGGAACAATTTATTTGAATCCTTCTTCATTAAGATTCAAATGGAATAAGTAAGGTAGAAACTGGACAGAGAAATTGTGCCTTGCTTCTCCTGTAGTCAGTAAACATTTATTCACTAAGCCCAGTTTGTGTGCTCTCTCTCTTTTCCCTCTCTTGCTCACAGTTATTCTTCCAATCCTTCGGGCTTGCTGTTTTAATGCATAATTAAGAAGGTCAGAATTAATGAAGCGGTATGAGTAAAGTTCAAGGAATCCCCAGGCACTATTTATTCTATTAGATCTCAGGCATGAATGTCAGCTTGGCAGCAGAAGCAGCATAAGCAATGGGGTTGGCTGCATCCCAGGAACGATCCACTAAGGGAGACTCACCCGCACTGTCAAGTCATTCCTCAGCTCCTTCCCTGCGAAAATCACACGCAACTGGTCAGCTGGAACCCCCTGTCGCTTAGCAACCACCTCCTTGAGCTGGAAGATGCTGGTGTCAGAATTGACCTCCACTGGGAAACCATGGCTGGAGTTGAACCTGACAAACACTGACCAAGAAAATTGGAGGGGAAGAAAAAAAAAGTAAGCATTACTCAAAGCCCTTAAATGGCAATAGCAACATTTCTAAACTGATTTACCCATCACCCACCCTTTGATTAACAGCATACATTTTCTTTCACTTAGAACATAAAACTTAATGCTATGGAGTAACATTTGGAGAAAAATGGAATTTCCCTGTGGGACTTCCCTTTCATATATTAGTCAGTGACCCGCAAACAAAATTGCATGCTCCCTTTGACATCCATCCTAGGAAACAGAGGGACTCGAGCAGAACACTTGCTTGATTGGAATTGTAAGATTCCCATGAGTTTATCGAAGAGATTCAGCTCTTACAGCCTGTACAAACTAACACTGCCTCTACAGTGCCCCTCTTAATAAAAAATCAAATGCATTGTGTTAGCACCCATGGTACAGCAATGGAACAAAACCAAGCCACTTCGCAGTGGTTGAGAGTCTGCCTGCCGATGTAGGGGACACGAGTTCGTGCCCTGGTCTGGGAGGATCCCACATGCCGCGGAGCGGCTGGGCCCGTGAGCCATGGCCGCTGAGCCTGCGCGTCCGGAGCCTGTGCTCCGCAACGGGAGAGGCCACAACAGTGAGAGGCCCGCGTACCACAAAAAAAAAAAAAAAAAAAAAAAAAGCCACTTTATAGATCAGAGGGAAGACCCAGCAGAGCCCTAGGCACTGGTGGTCCCAGCCAAAAGGCTTCACTGGGTCTTATGGAAATATATATTTGCCCTTTCTTTTGAAACTAGTGATATACCCTTTCTCTTTTTGGAACCACCGTTCCCCTCAAGGACCAGGCTGGAACCTCACAGTCTTCTTACATGCTTTCTTCTCACTGCCAACTGCCCCGCCACCTCAATGGCTCTCGCATCTGCCCTTTCCTTCCACTCCTTCTGTCACTACGCTCATTCAATCACATCTAGATTCCTGCAACAGCCTCCCAGCAGGAGTCTTAATATACTCTCTTCACCTCCGAAATGTCCTACACTGTTCTGCAAAGTAAACCGTATTAATCTAGAGCCCTCGCTGTGTCGTAGCCCTCAAATCCTTTAAAGGCACAAATCTTTCAAACTAAATGCTCCCAAAAAACATATAACAGAAAACGCCTGCCCCCAGCCCTTGCCTCTGTTCACGTCACACCCTTCCTCACCTCTGCCTTTTGAAAGCCTGTTCACCTCCACGATCCATCTCCAATGTGACCTCCTCCAAGAGGCCTCTTGCTATCAGCCCCCTCAAGACTGACCTCACCTCTTCAGGGCTTCCAGTGGCTTTTACTGTGTACGTCTTACAAGACTTGCCACATTCTCTCATGGAAGCAGTACAGCAGAGGTGACAAATACATCCTCCAAAGTGAGAGGACCTATTCACCAATTCCTGTAGGTCCCTTATCAGCTCAGGAGACTGGGGTAAACACATTAACCTTCACTCTTTAACTCTCAGTTCCCTAATATTCAAAATATAAATAAACCACAAAGGGTGTTCTATAATACATTAAGTAATATTTATAGTGTTTATAAATATCAAATAATTACTTTCAAAAATAACGAATATTTGTATATGTCTTTGGTATATATTTTACCTCTTTAAAAGATTATAGACTCCTCAAGGTCAAGCACTATAGCTTATTTTCTGCTGTATCTCCTTTATTTAATTTTTTAAATAAATAAATAATTTTTTTATTTTTGGCTGCATTGCTTCTTCATTGCTGCACGCAGCCTTTCTCTAGTTGCAGCGAGCTGGGGCTACTCTTCAATGTGGTGCGCGAGCTTCTCATTACGGTGGCTTTTCTTGTTGCGGAGCACGGGCTCTAGGCACGTGGGCTTTAGTAGTTGTGGCACACGGGCTTAGTTGCTCCGCGGCATGTGGGATCTTCCTGGACCAGGGTTCGAACCCGTGTCTTCTGCATTGGCAGGTGGATTCTTAACCACTGTGCCACCAGGGAAGTCCCCGTATCTCCTTTAAATGTAGCATTATCACTTACTAGTTCTAAATTCAAATGTGAGATGGCCCTCCAAATAATAATTATAATAAAATAATAATTACAATGCCAATAATATTCAAGCAGTTACTATGTGGTAGAAGTTGCACATTATATATGCTATTTTAAGCTTCCTGATGATCTGGTAAGGTCAGTATTATTATCCTTATTTAATAGAAAGTAAATGAAGGCCCTGAGAATTGTAATCACTTTTTTAAGGACATCAGCTACTTTGTAATGGAATCACAATTTAAACTCAGTTCAATCTACCTCTAAATCCCATTGCATTTACTATAACATGCTGCCTAAAATCGTCTCAGAAGAAAAGTTCACATTCCTTTTCCTTATGATAAAAAAATTACAAAACACAACAGCAAAAAAGTCTTTATAACATAATTCAGATAGCCTCTATACAGGTTAGCAGTAGAAAATGAGATTAAAAAAATAAAATCTCCAGTGAAGAGCTAAGAGCAAACCACAATGAACAATATTTACAAGACACAATGAGATAAAAATGACACCAAACTGAGAGTAGATGCCAGAGATGACACCACAGGAGCAAAATCCTGACATATTTTACCAGCACACAAAATATTTAGAAAGAGTAAAAACTGGAAGTGACAAAAGTGTTCCAAATAAAGAAAACTGATTGAAAAAAAAAGAAAAGAACAATTACAGAGGAAAAGGTGCTTTTGATATACTTTTAAGTAGATGCCATGTGACACTGTTGAAAGTAGAGGAGGAGAAATAAAAATGTATCAGAACCCTTTGAGGTATACTCCTGGCATCCTCTGATCAGAGACCATAAGACCAGCAATTCATCAGATAAGACATGGCAACAAGTGAGTGGCTATAAGGGACAAAAGGTATGGTCCCAGTTGCAAACTGGATTTTCTAGTAGCGTGAATAGACTTTTTTAAAAGAAGTAAAACACCATTGGGGAAGAAGCAGTTGAAAACTATACAAAGGCTACTAAAAAAAGGAATAAATATTCCAGGAGATCTGAAGTTGCTGATCTTCTCCAGGGGTTCAAATCATGGGAATTCCACCTTAAGGACAAGAATTATAAAGAAAACTAAAGGAAAAAAATCTGCAAAAAAAATACTAGATAACTCTGTACCACTAATGAAATCACTATTATCTAAAAGCCTCTTTTGGTAGGAATGTGAATTTGTACAGCCACTATGGAGAACAGTATGGAGGTTCCTTAAAAAACTACAAATAGAACTACCATATGACCCAGCAATCCCACTACTGGGCATATACCCCGAGAAAACCATAATTCAAAAAGAGTCATGTACCAAAATGTTCATTGCAGCTCTATTTACAATAGCCAGGACATGGAAGCAACCTAAGTGTCCATAAACAGATGAATGGATAAAGAAGATGTGGCACATATATACAATGGAATATTACTCAGCCATAAAAAGAAACGAAATTGAGTTATTTGTAGTGAGGTGGATGGACCTAGAGTCTGTCATACAGAGTGAAGTAAGTCAGAAAGAGAAAGACAAATACCATATGCTAACACATATATATGGAATCTAAGAAAAAAAAATGTCATGAAGAACCTAGGGGTAAGATGGGAATAAAGACACAGACCTACTAGAGAATGGACTTGAGGATCTGGGGAGGGGGAAGGGTAAGCTGTGACAAAGTGAGAGAGTGGCATGGACATATATACACTACCAAATGTAAAATAGATAGCTAGTGGGAAGCAGCCGCATAGCACAGCGAGATCAGCTTGGTGCTTTGTGACCACCTAGAGGGGTGGGATAGGGAGTGGGGGAGGGAGGGAGATGCAAGAGGGAAGAGATATGGGAACATATGTATATGTATAACTTACTCACTTTGTTATAAAGCAGAAACTAACACACCATTGTAAAGCAATTGTACTCCAATAAAGATGTAAAAAAAATAATAATACAAGCCTTTTTTTCCTTATAAATAGAAAAAAGTTTGTGAGCTTAAGTTAAATTTGGATAAACTGTACCAATACTTTATAAATGAATATTTTTGAGCAGCAAATCAGAAATGTAGTATGAATTTTCTGATGGAAAGACTGATCAAATACATAGCAGATATTTGGCCAACTAAAATATTGGTATGGATAAGAACAAACATCTTAAAGTGACCTGATAAATAGCCAAATGCCATTATATGGAAAACAGCTAGTGTTTAATGGCAGTACCATAATTCGCAGTGGGTCTCCATCTTTTTCTGACCCATGTGAGAAATGTGTATGTTCCGTCTGTTCTAGTCCTGTCATTTCAGCCATGATTCCTAAAAGAGAGGAGGAGAATGATTCCTAAAAGAGAGGAGGAGAGAAGCACCCAACCCTCCTCCTCTACTACCTCTTTAAGAGTCATAGAAAGCAGAATGCCCTCAGAGCCAGGACAAAAGAAATTGGAATCCTGGTTGTGCCAGTTTCTAATTTTATGACTTAGGACAAATTATCTGTTCACCTGGATTCTTAGCTTCCTTATCTGCTAAAATGGAGATAATGTATACAACATCAAGTGCCAGTTACAAAAGATTTGTTGAGATTATGGATGTATTAGGAAATTTTGGAAAGAGTCCTTAGTATATATTACCTTGTACTCTTGGTACAAGGTAAGTTTGTTTTGCAAAACTAGTTTCCTAATTTTAGTCACCTAGTGGAGGTAGCACTCATTAAAGCAGCTTCCACTGTTTGTATTATAACTAAGGTAGATTAAATAGGAGGTGAGAAGAGCTAAATTAAGTAGCCTATTTTTTTTTTAATTTCTGCTCCTCTTCATGATACAGACAACTTCCAAGAACAGAGACATGATAAAGAATTTAGCTTATCTCCATGTTCTGAGATTTAATTATAAATTAGAAGTTTGGGAATGCTTGTTCTGATGACACCTATTATAGCACCAGAAATAAACACCATATCACTAAACATTATCCATTATGTGTATTATCAATAAGCACCATAATACAATGATAAGAAAAAGATGATGAGTCACATTCACGCTTACTTTTTATGTTATCCTTGACCAGGGTTCAGAAGATCCAGAGGATAAGAAAGTAACTGGGAGGAAGGAGGGGGAAGGAGTCATAGGTTGATGGGCACTTACTTATATTTTTCTCAGGGCTATTCTACTTGTCCTGTCTGATTGGGGCCTAATTTTTTAGTTATAACTATAATAGTTTCATCAATGATTATGGTCCTTGTAGGATTCTGACTGCCTTGAAAGCAGCCATTCTACTCCTCCTACACTGAGACTAGTCACAGGATTGAGGTGGGGTGATTCACCCTTCCCCCCCAACTCCAGGTGTGAGCTCTCATTAATTAGCACAACCTCATCCTCTTTGTCACAGTGACTGGCTCAAAGACGGACATAAACCAGTCAGTGCCTGGTGTTCCCCAGGTCATAGTGATTGACTCCCTAGGATAGAGGTGATCCAAGGTAGGCCAATCCAGAGAAATCCAGAACTTATCAAAGGCTTAGTGACGAAGTGATTTTAGATGTCATGGAATATCATGTGAGCTTAGACATTTTCGCTGAGAGAATCAAATGAAAACAGAGCCCAAGATAGACCATTGCCATCAGAGTATAAATGGGCTCATTGCTTTTCGAGCAAGACAATTCCTCCTCAAGAGAGAATGCCCTAAGCTCTGCAGGATGTTTAGCTCCAGCTGCAGCCCAGTAAATGTCAGGAGCGCACTCTAATAACCATGGCAACAAAAAAGTAACCCTACATATCTCTGGTGAGGTAGTTTCTTCTTTACCTTTGAGAAATATCACTCTACTAGCTTCTACCCCAAACAGACAAACCTTGTCCTCACATTCCCCTCCATTCACTATCCCACTTCTCTGCACAGAATATTCTACTGTGAATTTCTTAGAGTTCAGCTTTCCATTTCTTTACTTTCCGTTCTTTTATGAACTACTCTTGAAGCCTGCTCTTGGTATGACCTCCACGTTTCCAGTCAATGGTTGCTTCTCTATTCTTCTCATATTTGGCCATTCAGGGACATTCAGTAAGGATCTTGTTCCAATAAAACTTTTTTTCTCTTGGCATCTGCCACTAAGCCCTCCCAGTTTCCCTCCTACAACACAGGACGTACTTTCTTAGCTTCATCTATCAGATTCTCTTTTTTTGTTCGACCTACTGATTTTAGAGCGCCCAGAGGTCTGCTTGAACTCTCTTCTTTTCTGAGCGTCCTCCCAGGGTTGTATTATCCAAGCTGCGTGTTTTATAATTCTTGGGCAATTTAATATATTTCAATGGGGTATTTTCATTCACCATGATTTTTACTTTATATTCTTATTTTAAAATCCAACTTTCTCACAACTATCAACCTCAGACCATCCTCAGAACAATGTGAGTCCATGGAATTATCTAATCCTTAGAACCAATTCCTACATTCTTCATGTTATAGATTTTGCTCACAAGAACTACACTGAACATGTACTTAACAACTTTCATATAGAAATCTCAAAACCCTTATATAAAGGTGAAATTAACCTCCCACAAATCACACAGTATATCTTCAGTATTCAGAAAGTAAAATTTGTTTTAATCCTAATTTCTTGCACTCATAATTTAAACCATTTGTTAAAGGACTGCAGCATATTAGGCATTTTTCATAGGACTCTGCTAGTAAAAAAATTTAATATACTTTAAATCATTAAAAATTAATTTAAGAAATGATTACAAAAGAATATGTATGTGTATTCATATATAGGTATATATGCATGTATACATATGTGTGTATGTCCAAATTAATAAAATTACTGTGTGTGTATATACTTTATATGTATAAGTATATAATATATACACATATAATATATATATTAGTCCATAACATCTTAATATTAGTCTAAGAAACAATTATAAAGAAAAGATGTGTGTGTATATATATAAAGGTATACATATAAATATATTACATATATGTGTATATCCACACACATATATTTTACACAAACACACACACACATACAGTATTTTCTAAACCTAGGTAAATGAATGACCAAATTGGGTACTTTATTGTATGTTTTAAACTTGAATTTTAATGACTTTTTTCTTAAACTGAGAAAAGCACAAAGTATGATTCAGCAAGAACATCTACCATGTAGGATTAAAGTAAGTAGGGGGTGAAGGTGTGACCAGCACTTAAAAATTACTAATATTAATAGTTTAAGAAAATCAAACACTTGTTTTGAGAGAGGACCATTATTATATTCTGATTATCGCAGAAAAATAACAAACACAAAATCACCAATTAAGGAATAATAGACACTTGCTATCTGGTCATGTAAGTAACTTCTAAGTTCAGAGGAAAAAGTTAGAAGAAAGCTAACTGCAACATCTAGTAAAGTTACCCTTCCTATACAACAGATATAAAGAATAACAACAAAAAAATGTATCCAGGTAATGGTCTTGTGTAGGTGCATCAAATATCCTTAAAAGGACAAACTGTGAATATATTCTCTGGCCCTTAAGGGTTACCTTCAACTGACAATGTAAAGCACAGGCCTCTGCTTGAGAATGCAGCCTCAAACTGTGATGTCGAACTCCCACCAACGCCCAGAGTAGAGAACTCTGGTAACAATGGAGCCCATCCAGGTTTGAGTCAGGGATCAAGCTCAACTGGTAGAAATTCCATATCTCAGCCATGTTTACCTCCCTCTGCCCCCTTATTTTGTATCCTGTCATTCAAAGTGTTGCACATTAGCATAACGCATATGGTTGCTCTTGAGTGAAGCTATTAACCATCAGGATGAGAAGATTGTGAAATTATCCTCTGGCAGCAGAGAATAGATAGATTTTGACTTCTATAATTTCTTTTCTAGAATAAAGTCAAATGATGTCATTGCTTTGAGTCCTACTTCATTTCTAATATAATCTAGTCTATACTAATCTATTCCTCCACCCAATGAATAATAGTGAAGAACAAAGCTCTAGAATTAATCAGCATTTTCGTAATCACAGCTCAACATTTAGCAACCTTGCATATACAATCTAACCTTAATTGGGTTGTTGCAGGATCCAGGTCACTATTAGCTATTACTATTTTTTTTAAAAAAAACTATTATTTATAACACATAACTTAATGTTTGATTATATGCTATCTGGTATCATTCTTTATTAGTTTCTTACATAATTCTTGATTTCTAACTATCTTTTAAGCTCTTTCTAATCAGAAACTTCATTTAGTCTCCTCACCCTCACTATCACAGTGTTAAACAGATAGAGGCCAGAATTTTTGCTTTTTGTAATGACTGAGTAACATGTCAGAACGACTTCCTGCAGAAAATGAAGATTATAAAAAAGAATCAACTGGAAATTCTAGAACTAAAACTACAATATCTGAAATAAATATTTATTAATAGATTTAATAACAAAATGGAGATAAAACAGGGAAATGTTAATGAAGAATAGAGAGAAGGGAGCTTTTTAAAAAATGAACAGACCTCAGGGACTTGGTAGGTAATATCAAATGGTTTAACATATATATAATAGTAGTGACAAAAAGAAAGAAGAGAAAATGGGGCAGAAAAATTATTTGAGACATAATGCCCAGAATTTTAAAATATATGATGAAATACATAAATGTACATATTCAAAATGCTCAACAACGAAAAGCAACATAAATTTGAATAAGACTGTGTCAAGGCACATCAGAGTCAAAGTATTGAAAGCCAAAGATAAGGAACAAGTTTTGAAAGCAACAGGAAAAGAGATTCCTTCACATAGCTTAAACTCATCATCAAAAGCAATGGAGGCCAGAAGTAAAAGTATAACATCTTTAAGGTATTCAAATTAAAAACAAAAACACTGTTAAACACAGAATTCTACATCCAGTAAGAATATCCTTCAGGAATAAAGGCAAAATAAAGATATTTTAAGATGTAAGAAAACTAAGAAAATCTGTCACAAGCAGACTCACCCTAAAAGAAATGCTAAAGAAAATTCTTCATACTAAAGAGAAATGACAACAGATGGAAATGTAGATCCTCAGAAAGGGATAAGAACATCAGAAATGCTAAATGCCTGAGTAAATACAGAAGACAATTATGTGGGGATTTTTTGCTTTATTCATCTTAATTTCTTTAATAATATAATTGCTTATATGGACTGAGTTTAGTAACCCCCCCAGCCAAATTCATATGTTAAAGCCCTAACCCCCAATGCAATGGTATATGGGGATGGGAGCTTGGGGAGATGGTTAGTTTTAGATAAGGGCATGTGGGTGAGGCACTCATGAAGAGATTAGTGTCCTTATACCAGAAGAGACACCACAGAGTTTGCTGTCTCTCCTGCCATGTGAGGATGCAGTAAAAAGGAGGCTGTCTATAGGCCAGGAAGAGGGCCCTCCCCAGAACCTGACCATACTAGAACTCTGATCTCAGACTGCCAGCCTCCAGAACTGTGAGAAAATAAATTTCTATTGTTTAAACCACTCAGTCTAGTGATAGTTCATTATGGTGCTGAGCTAAGAAAACATTCAACGCAAAAATTAAAAAGTTTCATGAGGAGTCCAAAATACATACAAATATAATAAATATGACAACTACAGCATAAAGAATGGGGGATGGATGTCAACCATTTCTTCTATATTTTGGGTGGAAACTGGTGCATTATTAACAATATTGACTGTCAAAATTTAAGAATATACATTATAATTCCTAGAATTAAAATTGAAATGAATAAAAATGTTGAGCCAAAAAGCAAATAAAAATTACAAGGGAATTCTACAAACTACTGAATCCTCCAGAATCAGCAAATGAGTAACAGAGGAGCAAAACTGGAAAAGTAAATAGAAAACATATAATAAAATGATAAATTCAATCATTTCAATAATTACATTAAATTTTAATGAAATAACACTTCAATTAAAAGGTAGAGACTGGGGCTTCCCTGGTGGCACAGTGGTTGAGAGTCCGCCTGCCGATGCAGGGGACACGGGTTCGTGCCCCGGTCCGGGAAGATCCCACATGCCGCGGAGCGGCTGGGCCTGTGAACCGTGGCCGCTGAGCCTGCGCGTCTGGAGCCTGTGCTCCGCAATGGGAGAGGCCACAACAGTGAGAGGCCCGTGTACGGCAAAAAAAAAAAAAAAAAAAAAAAGGTGGAGACTGTCAGGACAGAACAAGGTTGACACAACTATGTACTTTCTACAAGAGCCACATTTTACATACAAAGACAGAAATAGTTTGGAAATAAATGAATAAAAAAATGCTGAGCAAAAAAGTATGAGAAGGCAGGATGACAATATTAATTATCACATGGATTCAAATACAAAATTCTGAGAAAAAGAAGAGGTACTGAATTGTGGTGTCACCATTTGAGATGGGAGAAAAGGCTCAAATATCACACTCTGCATCCTCCATTCCTTCCTTTCTTTGAGTTGGGAGATGTACCTGGTACCTCATTTAGCCAGGCTTGGAATGTATGGGTCTTCCACTGCCCCCAGCCTCCCTGGATATAGACAGACGACAATGCGCCCTTCCTACCCTCCTCAGTGGGTAACAGACCTCGAGGTCTGGAGGTGTAGACAAGAGAAACTGTAGGCAAAGACATTATCTATGGCCTCAAGGCAACTGCTGTGATTCTTTGGCAAAGGCATACCCAGTGGGTTTTGCATTGGTTCTTCTCTTTCTCTCTCTTGGCCCCCCTTCCAACTCTTTTTTTCTCTTTGATTAATTCTTCCATTTTCTTTTTTAATTACTTAACAGAAGTAACATTATGGGAAGTGGAGAATGGGACGAAGGAAAAATGTAATTAAGAATCCACAAAACAAGAGGTGTGTATTATGGCTATGACCACGAACTCTGGAACTACCTGCTGAGATTCAAAGCCTAAGACTGTCCCTTATCAACTATGTAATCATGTCACACAGTTTCTGGTCCTCAGTTTATTCTCTATAAAATAGGAGCTAGCAATAGTATCTGCCTCAATTGGTTGTGAGAATTCAATGAATTAATATATGCAAAGTATTTAGAAAAGTGCCCAGCACGTTACAAGTTTTAACAATTATTAGCTCTTACCTAAGGCCCAACATATGGCTTAAAAATTATGGTTACTATGTCAGTTGTACAATATTAATGTTTAGGTAACTAAAAAATCTACCTTTTATTTTCTTTCAATAAGAAAGATTTTCCCGAATGGAGTTCTATTTCACTATGCTTTAGAGTACACTGTAATTGATCTAAAGTGACTGCAGGATACTGATACTGATATCTCAAGTTTAGATAGAGCTTTCAGTTTTCAAAGTGCTTTTACAGACATAATCTCAGTTAATCTTCACAACACCTCTAAAAGATGATGGCGACAGCATTCACTACTCCTACTTTTAAAATGAATAAACAGATGTACAAGAAGGAAAAGTGGTTTACCCAAGATTTATAAGGAAAGGAGCAGGAACTAGCAGCTGTGTCCTGAAGCTTCTCTACTTTAGATCAGTGACTTCACACAAAGACTATATGTTACCCGAGGGTGTAAGAGGGTAATTCTTATACCTCCTAATTCTCACATATGCTTCCTTAAGACTAATATGTCAGAAAACATGCCTATGGCTGAGGTGTCATAATAGATCTTTTGTGCAACCTTCTCTTCAAAATCAACATTTTCCTATTTTACAAAGAAAAGCATACCACTCACTCTTCCCCAATTTCACTCTGTTGCATTACCACAGGGTGTCAAAAAAGGACAATCTGAATTATTGGTGACTGAGAAGCCTCTTTTAACCAAGGTCCCATTAACCTGCAGTAGAGCTTGACTTCTTACACAGTAGGGTGAAAGTTGGTATTAGGAACAGTGTATTTTAGTCATTTCAGACCATTATCAGCGCTGGGTTAGGTTGTGTTGTTAGGAATTCAGCTAGAGTAAAGAGGGACAAAAGGGATGCCAATGTATTTAAGTATCCCAGCTCTTCCACACCCTCAGTCTTGCCAAAGAAGCAATTCCTCCTCAGGTTGAGTCTCAGGAGAGTAGAGATAAGACTGTTTGTAATACAAGGTGAGAGTGCCTTATTTCATTTAGGAAATGAACTGCAGGCAAAGTTCTATTCCTTAGTTATCCATCCACCCTTCTATCCATCCAACTAGCCATTCAACCAGCTGTCCCCCCTTCCACTCACCCACCCAGCCATCTAGCCAGCTAGACAGCCACTCACCCTTATTCTGAGGTATCAGAATTAAATAATAACAAAATGGCTACATGGGCCCATTTTTTTTCTGATAAATTAACCTTTATTCACTGACTAATATGATAAAGACTTGTCTTGCCAATCATGCCAAAAGGCAGGCATTTTCCACAAATCGAAAAAGTTATATATACAGCTCCAAGGCTTTGATAAAAACATACTTAAAGTACGAAAAAAGCATTCAATCATAAACACTGCACTGGCAAAAGTATATTGAAATTAACAATATTTCAATTTTCCCAACCTTTTCTAAATTTATTGGATTGAACAAAATGCCTCTAAATGAAAGAAAAGTCAGTAAAATTAACAGTGAGTTAAAAAATCTTAGTATAATCTATATGATACACTTCCCAGAAACTGAAAAAGTGAATGACTATATATTGTTTTCTAAGTAGATAGTTGCAAATTCTTTGCTTTCAGCAAAATTGCAGATGGATTCAATTGAGTTATAAATTGATAGATCACTGAAATAACTGTAATGAAGACTTGCTAAGCAATTTTTCTCATTTTATAACCTTGAAGGAATTAAAAGAATAAAGTAATATTGCTATAATAAAATCCCTTCTATTCCCATATACTTATTTATTAGAACATGGGCTTACAACTATAAAAATAAAAGGAAAGAACAAAATAATGTTGAACTTATTTCATTCTAGCAATAAGTAATTCTTATCCGCAGATACATGTTATCAATTAGAAAAATAACCTAATCCATCTAATTAAGAGATGCATTTCTAATATAATTTTTTCTGAATAATTATTTGTCAAAAACACCAACAAATTATTCATCCTAATATGTAAGATATTTAGATTGTTTTAATAATTTTTATACTAAAAAAGAATTAACGATATTGCAATCCAGTAGAAATTGTTAATAGCAAGGTTTACAATACTAGGAAATTTAAAAATATATCTTAAATTTCAATTTTTATACATGTTTTTGTAGCAGAGATGTGTTTCAAAGAGATGCATAAAGAAATTTAAAACCAAAAAAATCCATTTTTCTCACACTGCATCATTTCCTCCCAGCAAAAGTCCTACGGTCCAAGGAAAGCCAGGTTAATTCCATGTCTATAACTTGAAGAATAAAATATTGCCTTATTCCTCCTGCAACTCACCATGATTTTGCATAGAATGCTTCTTAGACTCTAATGCCATGGACTATTTTGATTTATCAATAAATGATGAAAACTTGAATTGTGAAAAAAAAAAATCCATTTTTTGTTATTTATGGTAGTTAGGTTCTATAAAGTCACGACAAACACTGAACTAGTGAATACTGAACCACTGCTCCTAGGAAAAATACAAGGCTAGGTTCCTGTGAGCCTCTGGTCACAACATTTTCTTCAACCAATCAATACATAGCCTTGTTTTATGTGTGTGTCTGTTTAAAGACACCTTATTTAATATACATAGTTGATTCATTAACAATGAACTGATGGCCAGCAGCAATCAAACTCATATCTGAACGAAGCTTCTTTAACACACATATTCTATCCATAAGGCATGTCACAGCCTTCCTGTACTTAGCGCACTAGACAGCATTTCAACATTAGCCTTGGGGGTCATTTTAAAGAGCAAAGTCACCAAGAAAAAGCACAAAAATGTGAAAACACAGCACTAAATAGAGCACAAAAAGGACACGTTGACAGTATGAGAACTGAAACAAGAAAGCAGAGCACAGCCTTGTTCTATCTCAGCTAGGAATCTGCACAGGGAGCCGCTCAAATTTCCTCACCATTCTGTATTTGTCTGTCAATGACCAAGAAAGTGCCACAAGCATTGATTTTGAGGTTAGAATACAATACATTTTACCATGTAGATGAATTTGCAAATATGGAATCCATGAATAAGGAAGACTGATTTATTACAATAGGATAAAGTTCTGTGGGGGAATGGAAAAGAAAAACAAGTTTGAGAAAAAGAAATACAAAATTTCTAACTACTAAAGATGAGCTTTTTATGTATTATTAAACTGAAGACAGTGAAAAGCAAATCATGAAAGTTTTTAAATCCCACTGAAAACATTTTATAAAAATGCAATTGTTATTATTTAAACCTTAATATAAGCAGTATGACAATACTGCAAATATTAAAGCCTACAATAAATTTTATACCAACTTAAAAATGTGCAAGATTTGAGCAAAATAGATTACTGACTCTAATATAATAACATTAATATGAAATCACAATGAAGTTGATTAATACAAAGAAATAAAAACTGCACCAACTCCAAACTGAAAAGTCATCCTACTTAGAGTCAATTGGTGGAAACAAGCAGCAATTTAGTGATGTGGACACAAACTTGAGATCACACTGTACTGCTGTTCCACGGTTTTGTTTCTTTGTATTTTTGTTTGCTCAATCACTAATAAAATATTTTAAAAATATTTTATTTGCTCTTTTTTATAGAAACAATTTTCAAACAATTTTGCATTCTTAGTTGCTTCAATCAAAAAGAAGTTTATAGGGCTTCCCTGGTGGCGCAGTGGTTGAGAGTCCGCCTGCCGGCGCAGGGGACACGGGTTCATGCCCTGGTCTGGGAAGATCCCACATGCCGCGGAGCGGCTGGGCCCGTGAGCCATGGCCGCTGAGGCTGCGCGTCCGGAGCCTGTGCTCCACAACGGCAGAGGCCACAACAGTGAGAGGCCCGCGTACCGAAAAAAAAAAAAAAAAAAAAAACCAACACAAAGAGGTTTATAAAGATATCCAAGAAATACAGTTCTTCTGATAGGAGGAGCATTTTAGGGAAAGCTAGTATTATATAAACATATAATGATATTAAATGTTCCCAGTTTATGTCTTCCCCTCCCAGAGATGGGATAACTTGCTATCTTTGTGAATAAAATTAATTTGCCCCAGCTTTTTGCTGTTGTTGTTTTAAATGGCAACTTATAGGCCTTTAATTCTTTTCTTGCTATCGAGAAATTTTCCATGTGACACTAAGGCAAATTTATTTCACTATTTTTTTTTGTATTGAAGTATAGATGATTTACAAAGTTGTGTTAGTTTCAAGTGTACAGCATAGTGATTCATTATTTTTGCAGATTATACTCCATTATAGGTTATTACAAGATAATGGGTATAATTTCCTGTGCTATACAGTATATCTTTGTTGCTCACCTAGCTTATGTATAGTAGTTTGTATTTGTTAATTCCATACTTCTAATTTGTTCCCCCCCCATATGGTAACCACAAGTTCATTTTCTATGTCTATGAGTCTGTTTCTGTTTTGCATATACATTCATTTGTATTATTTTTTAGATTTCATGTATAAGTGATATACAATATTTGTCTTTCTCTGTCTTACTTATTTCACTAAGCATAATATTCTCTAGGTCCATCCACATTGTTGCAAATGGCAGTATTTCATTCTTTTTATGGACAAATAATATTCACATACATATAAATTCATGTATATATTCATATATATAGATATATCACTTTTTTAATCCAATAGTCTGTTGATATATTAAAACATCTATTTGTGGGTTGCTTCCATGTCCAGGCTATTGTAAATAGTGCTGCTGTGAACACTGGCGTGCATGTTGTTGAATTAGTGTTTTCAATTTTTCTGGATATATACCCAGGAGTGGAATTGCTGGATCATATGGTAGTTCTATTTTTAGTTTTTTGAGGAACCTCCATACTATTTTCCATAGTGGCTGCAGCAATTTACAGTCCCATCAAAAGTATACAAGGGTTCCCTTTTCTCCACATCCTCTCCAACATTTGTTATTTGTAGATTTTTTCATGATAGTCATTCTGACAGGTATGAGGTAGCACCTCACTGCGGTTTCAATTTGCATTTCTCCAATAATTTGCGATGTTAGACATATTTTCATGTGCCCGTTAGCCAATAATTTTCAAGATGAAGAAAATGAATATAATTAAATTATTTGAATTGAGTAAGAGAAAGGAAGAAGTAAATGTTTTCATTGTGAGCTAATATACATTATTGATTCGTGCATTAAAGACATTTAAGCTAATCTCTTCTAAAGTCAGCATCACATTACTGTTGAGTGAATGAAGAAACACACTTGAAAGAGTGTCTGGCACACAGCAAACATTCACTAAATGATAGTACTAATTGTGTATAAGAAATGTCTTCCATTGACTTAATGCAATTCATAATTAATAGTTAACAAAACGGTTAGTGAGTCTTTGTCCCATAGACCAAAACTTACATTATAGTTTCGTTCTTAAAGTTAAAATACAAAATTCCATTTGCGAATATATTTTCTAACTTCCCAGCAAAGACTTAAACCTGTGGCAGCACCACTCAACATGTGCCAGGGCAGAGTGTGAATTCAGATACAGAGCTCTCAAGCCAGGCCACCTGGGTGAACTCTCTTCTCAACCTTCCTGATGTGTCACTTAACCTTTCCATGCTTTAATACCCTCAAAAGTAAAAACAGCATTGATGCCTACTTTCTAGGGTTGCTACAAGGATTAAATGGCTGACTACATGTATATTGTGGGCACTCAGTAAATGTTAGCAGCTATAAGTAAACAATAAAAATTAACCACATTTTTCAAAATAAATTGGAAAATGGCTTTCTGGTAGTCATCAAAATGATGTTACATTCTTAAGCTCCACTTAGATATATTTGTTAAAATCGTCTCTTAAAATCTCTATAGATGTGCAGAAACTGGAACTTCATACATTGCTGGTGGGAATGTAAAATGGTGCAGTCACTTTGGAAAACAGTCTGAGGAACAGGCAGTTCCTCAGACAGTTAAACATACAGAGTTACCATATAACCCAGCAATTCTACTCCTAAGCATATACTCAAGAGAAATGAAAACATATGTCCATGTAAAACCTTATACATGAATGTTCATATCAGCCTCCTTTTCAACAGCCAAAAGACAGATTAATTAATAAATGGATATATGCACACGTGGTATGTTCATACAATGAAATACTTTGTGGTAATTAAAAAGGGATGAAGTACTGATTCATACTACAACATTAATGAAACTTAAATACTAAGTATTTCCTAAGTTTTTAGGAAAAAACAAGGTGTTTTCATTAGCCATGAGGATATCAGTATTATAATGGATGGATATATTTGCAGTAGCAAGTGACCAGATAGCACTAAGTGTCTTAAATAATTTTGAGAACTCTAAAGGTGTCTCTTAAAACTTTTAAAAGGCTAAGTTTTCTAATGCACAAAAGAACAATCTTTCAAAATTCAGACAATATGTTAACTCATCTGGGTACCCCACATTTAAAAAAGGAATACGTTAAAATATCTACATGTTTATATTCTGAACTGTATGATATTCTAAAAGTTGTATCATGATTCTGAACTTCACACCTGAGGCCAATATTTGGTTAACAAATGTCTACTGTTAATTAAATTTGGGCATCAGTTGTGTTGATTGTGCATGGTTTCTCACAAAGGCATCTCTAGTTCTACTATGTAGATTAATACAAAGTTGACCCTTGAACAACTCGGGAGTTAGGGGTGCCAACCCTCCAAGCAGTCGAAAATCCACATGTAACTTATGGTCGGCCTCCATATATGTAGTTTCTCAACATCCATGGTTCCTTGGTATCTGAGGTTCTGCATCTGCAGATTTAACCAACTGCAAATCATGTAGTATTATAGTATTTACTATTGAAGAAAAATCCACATTGTAAGTGGGCCCACCCAGTTCAAATCCATGTTTTCAAGGGTCAACTGTAACTATCAAAAACATCATGCCATTTCACTTCAACTTGATGTTTACAACAAATTTATGTGTGTATACATATAAATACATAGACACACACACATAGTCTCCTCCAATATAAGCTTTAAGGGTTAAGAAGCTAATGTGTTTCTTATCCTCTCATCATACACAGTTCTACAGGTCCTTCTGTAATAACAAGTATGTGCTCTGATAGATGGACAAGTGCTTTCCAAATTTTAACACTGATAGAAAATATCATAGGTCCAGTAGGTAATTTTAAGGCTAAATACCTGAAGTTCAAGACAAGGAGTCAATGAGAACTTTATTTAGTCCAGTAAATTAAAACTCATCTTTGAACATGTGAGTATTTGCTTTGACGCAAAGTCTCTGCAAGAGTTTGTATTAAATCATTTAACTCTTCATTATTAAATGTGGGCAATGCTCTGAACCTACTTCAAATGATCACTCTTGAGGAGCTACAACAAACATGGTAAAGATTATTTAAAGCAAAAAGTTTTCCATTAAATCAGTATAATGTTAATATTTGCCACAAAAAAAGGAAGAATTCAACTCAAATCTTTCTATCAGGATATCATTCTCCATTGGGTCTTTGGTGTTTCTACAAATTTGCTTCACTACCCTCCATGCTGCACAGTCTTTTCATGGGTGTTTGTATAGCAAACATCTGGATCAAAGGGCAGGCATGATTACTGTCTTTTATAAAAGATTTAGGTTCCCTAACTTTCAGATTCCTCTACTTTAATGCCACCCACTGTGAGTGCAGGTGTCACCTGGCCCTCTTCACATTGCCCTATGGGGACTGGGGCTGGGGGGATGCTGATAGCATGGCTACTGATGTTGCTGTGAGTAATAAATGATCCTAGTCTCTGACCCAGAAGTCTCATGTCTTCTACCAGCATCCACGCAACTGTGGCAGGCCGAATTTAGCTTACAAAGAGGATGAAATCATAGACCCTTCGTGGTTTTTGCCACTGCCTATCAATTCCCTGCCTTAAGCATTATGTTCTCACTCTCTAGGGTGTTTTCTGTTTTTATTCTTTTGGCACTCCATAAAACACATTTAGAAAATAAAATAAAAATGCACTCTGGGCTGAAATAAAATACAAGTCTTTATTTTAATCAAGGACACTCCCTACCTTGTTTTTCTCTTTTTGTTTTTTTGGGGTTTTTTTGTTCATTTGTTTTGTTCTGTTTTGTTTGAGATGAGATCACTAAATAATGCTTAAGCTTCAAAAACACTTTCATTAACTAGTATAAGTACTTTCAACTTAAAGAATACTAACAATCTGGTGCAGCATATGCTAACTTAGAAAAATGCCATAGTTGTTTTCCTTTGCACTTTGAGAACTTGCTCATGCTGATTAAAAGGTAATTACTTATTTTTGAGTTTTCACACTTAAGTCTTTAATCCCCATTGAATGTATCTCATAAATGGGTATCAGGAATCCAGTATTACATAGATATAGATACATAGATATATTGACTAACTAAATAAATAACCTTCACAAATCACTCATAATTAAATGACAAAGTATTTCATTCACCTTTTCCAAGATTTTAATCATTTATCATAAGCTTTTTATTTTCTTAAAGAAAAATTGAAGTTTGATTTTTAAAAATCTAGAATTTTCCCAAATAATACAGCACTCATGTGCAGGTAGAGCAAACTTTCAAAGTCATGTCCCATTTCATTACAAATTTGTCTACAAATGTGTGTTTTAAAAGCTCTCCTCAGCCCTTGTAATAAATGTTAACAACCTCGTCACTACAGTAAACACCCTGAGACGATCAACGGGCCAATCTTCGACCCAGGTATTCTCATGGCTGCTGAGATGCTCAGAGGCCTTCACATTGACCATGGTCCTCCAACTGTGTAACATAACCATATTCAGCACTCCTCACCCCAATGGAGAGGATGCTTGCCTAAAAACTCCCAGAGTATGTGAAAATCTTCTCCTCCAAATATTATCATCCAGATCTTTGCATATTAGGCTGCCTTCCCAGATATCACCTCTATAAATATAGCAGAGAAAAGCCAGTGGAATAGTCAAATCCTCTGTGTCCAACCTTTCATGCAACTCCAAGAAGTGGGCTAGCTTCTCTCTCAACTAGTCCTTCTTTGACATCTCTAAATCTATTCCCTGATTTCTGTTGCTATTTATAGAACTACCCTTTGTTTTCCTTCAATTTTAGATCCCCAGTTTGGGGACCACCTACAGGTTGGATTTCAAGCTTTGTTAAATTGTCTTTTCTCACAAAAGATTCATCTTCCATAACAGTAATTCTATACCTGACTTTGAAAGAGGCTTCCAGAAATTTTACTATGCTTTTCATTATATTTCAACAATATGAGTTCACATTATTGTTTCACAAAGCTTCTGATTTTCTTTCAGAATTAGAAAGATTGATCTCTTTTTAATTGAGATGTAATTCATATACCATAACATTCACTTTTTTTAAAAACTTCTCTCAAGGGCCAGCAGCCACGTACCCCACCTTGAGATGGGGCAAGTGGGGACACCCGGGGCCTTTCCTCCAGAAGCTTGGGGAGAGGGGCTACCCAACCCTCCAAGGTACGTTTCCAGGTCCTCAGCCATTCTCAGTACCCACCACTCCGCCCCTCATGTGTGCCAAAACTCACCCTTTTAAAGTGCACAATTATTGGTTTTCAGTATATTCACAGAGTTACACAACCACTCTAGTTGTTCACCACTACCTAGTTCCAAAATATTTTCATTATCCCCCCCAGAAAAGCTATAGCTTTGTAATATAGTTTGAAATCACTGAATATGAGAAAGAGTCTGATTTGGCTAATAAAAGTCCTGAATATTTTACAAAATGGATTTGGATTAAGAGTTCAGTCTAGCATCTAAAAGAACTATAATGTTATATATCAATCATGTCTCAGTTAAAAAATAAAATAAAATCAGTCCTGGGGCGAGAAAGCTGTGATGGGTGCCAACTTTATAGCATTGAAAAAGTACTAATTACACAGTTAGTGTAGTTAAGGTGGTGAAAATCCATTAAAGAGGTGAAAATCCATCTTTAAAAGACAGGAGGCAGCTGCCTGTGAAATCTGAAGTGGAGACATAAAAGCCCTGTTTACGGAGAGGAAGCAAAAATTGCTCTTCAGTGTGAGAAGGCATGCCCGCATTTATCCCTTAATGCCCCCTCCCAAATCAGTCCTTTGGCACTGGACACCCAGTAAAACAGCGTGTTTTCTTAGGACCAAGTGGAAGGACATGCAAATACTACTAATGACAGGCTGAGGCTTGATGGGCATCACGGGTTGGGTTTTACTGAAACTACTGAAAAAGAGCTAAGCCCCATAACAATTTTAAAAGATTTCTGAATGTAATGGCAACAAAATATCCCTGTATGTGATTATATTTGACTCCTTCTCCAATCTGGATACATGAAGATCAATGAGATTACAGATGATTCTATTTTCTTTCCCTCATTCTTCTGTATTTCTTGTTATACTTTAAAATGGGGGAAATGCCTCTAAATTAACTTAATTTTAAACTTTAAAAAGTTACTTAGTTTCCTGATAACAGAAAAATTGCATTCATTAAATAGAACAAAAATTCTATGATTCCTTATTTTTATGATGAGAAAACCCAAATAGGAGATTGCCTGACTTAGACAAGCCATGTGGCCCTGTTTTAGCTCAATCGTGTATGTGCCAGAGCATTTTCAGGTTGCACAATGTCAAAAATCATGTAATTCATGGTTTTCGGTTCTTTATGATCAGAGGAGAAAGGAAAGATTTCTAGTTTAGGAAACTATGTGAAAGGTAAAATGGTAAATTGTGACGGATGACACAGGAGTGGGGCAATCTGGCTTATGTGGCCGTGTGTTTGCGTGGGCCGCGGGGAATACGACAACAAGGGGACTAGTGCATTAACTAGAATGACCACCCAATATCGACCCAATACTTAGAAGAGACACCTTTTTAATACCATGTGACTTTTTAAATATCTCCACTTCATCCCATATGATGACTTTAGACACCTGTCTTACTAATTTATGGTTTTTATAGATTCTTAGGTCGAATGTAATTTGAAAGTAGTGATGGAATTAGATTTTAGGATTATATTTTTCTGGGCTTTTCTTCATATAAAGGAATGATCACTCATTTTGGTATAAAGAGTGCAGAGACATATCACTAATAAGTGAATATCATTTTCAAGCTGCAATATATCTGCTGTATTTTCATATTTGGCATAAATAATGTCAATAAAAATGGTGATCAAAGAAACGGAATTCTAATATTATGTTAGAAGAAACAGATTAAACAAATGACTTCAGTGTTCCAAAGACACCAAAATGCAAACAATTATTTTTCTGGAGGTATTATTTAGCTAAATGGTGTATTCCTTTACAAATTTCAAGACAGAATAAGAAATATTAATGTTATATTAATTAAATAAAGTCAAGTGCTAATGGCAAGTAAAAAATACAACATTGATTTCACCTGCACACACTGATATGGAAATTTTGTCCCACATAACATATAATATGAAAATTTAATCATGGCTAAATTCTTCCATAGCTTTTATATGCCCTGGAAAATCCACTAAAATTGAGTTAGGAGGAGGGTATGATAATATTTAAGAATTTAACAAAGTTATCACAAGAACATCACACTCAAATTTTATTCTCTCTCTTCCTATCTGCAACCTCTAGTTATATGGTGACTAATATATCTTAATGTTTTTCAGTATATCAGTATTTTTATTATATTATTCCTTAAGATGAAAACTCCAAATAACTAGTACTGAAAGAAAACACCAGAACCACCAATATTTTTCTTTTCTTGACATACTTGCAGGTATATATTTTTATATTTATAACAGAAGCTAATAAAGAAACATGCCCAGCTTATTATTTCTAGATTGATTGCAGAAATAGCTACTACCCTTTTTGATGATGTGGAAGTTTATACATGTATTGATGAAGCAACAGCTGTGATAAATCACTTCAAGAAAATAACACTTCTCATTGCTTTTCTCTTTGTTCCCTTACAACCTGTGTTATGAAGTGAAATGTGCCTGGACTTGTCTTTAGGACGTAGAAGTGATAATCTGTGGAATGGGCTGTGCGTGCTAACACTTAATATTCACCTATGCCCCAGGTATTATGCCATTGTTAATTCTGCTGACACCTTACTTTCTTATATGCCATTGTTGCATCTGCTTCTATTGCAGAATAAAATAAAGACCAGTATTCTCTGTTTTTCACTTTTTGTCCTTTTAAATTCTATTAATTTATTTAAAGGTTAGATGGATTTGGCTAATTTCTCAACTTTAAGCAAGGTAATAAGAACTATTCCTGTGTGTTGCACATAACAGTTACCTTGTTCAAGAAATTAGCAGCAAAGAAGCCATCTCCTACTTTTATCCCCAAGTTCTAACAGAATAGTAGGTGACATACATAAGCAAATATGGTAAATAAAAATATACTGAGCTCAATTATCATGAATTATTCCTATGATTCTATTATTACATTTATTTATTAATATTACAAGTCTTTGCTAAAACGTCAACTCCGGGGGGAAGCCCTCTCGACTATGCTCTTTAAAACCACAAATAATCCCCTCACTTGGCACACCTAACCCTTATTCCCTTCTTTCTTTTCCTCCACAGTATTTATCAATATCAGTCATACTTCATCATGAAGACCAGGATTTGTGTTTGTATCGTTCACTACTTTATCCCCAATGTCTGGCACATATAAGCTGCTCAATAAAAATTGGATGAATGAATACTATAAACATGTATGAAGTACAGTAGGTATTCATTAGAGCACTTACCACAATTTATCTTATTTGTCATCAAACATTCCTTCCACACTACCAGCTCCTCTCTTAGTCTTCACTGTAGTGCCAACAATAAATAGCTTAACACCAAAAACATAGCAGCCATCATCAATGTATTCCTTTCCCTTACCTTTCTTATCATTAAGCCCTTGGTTCTATCTCCAAAATATAACTTGGATTTTTCTACTTCTATCTCCACTGTCTCCACCATTATCTCTCTTGAATAAAAGCAATACCCTTTTAACAGGTCTTTCTCCTATATACCTGTCCCTCCCAAAAGCAGTCAGATGAATCTCTTGACCCAAGAATAAAGTCATGTTGTTTCCTACTTAAAGCCTCTCAATTACTTCCTGTTGTTCACAAAAGAAAATCCACGCTCCTTATTACAACCTGTAGGGCTACATCACCTGGCCCCTTCTCTCCTTTAACCTTCAACGCACCATGCTCAGCTACATTGTTCACCATGCTGCAGCCATACTGGCTTCTTCTTTGTGTTTCTGAAATAAGCCAAACTCTTTCTGAATTTTATGTCTTGGTGTTTGCTATTCCCTCTGCCTGAAACACTCTTCCCATATCTTTACAAAGCCCACGTTCATCCTTTGGATAGTACCTCAAATGCCATCTTCACATAAGATCTTCTCATGACCACCCTGATTAAGATCTTCTCACGACCACCCTAATTAAGATCTCCTCACGACCACCCTGATTAAGATCTCCTCACGACCACCCTGATTAAGATCTTCTCACGACCACCCTGATTAAGATCTTCTCATGACCACCCTAATTAAGTGGTATCCCCCGTCATTCTCTCACCACCTTGTTTATTACTGCCCTGGTTCTTACTATCAGATTACTTGTTTGCTTGCTATTTATTAAAACGTAAGCAGGGCAGAGACTTAGCCTCTTTGAATTGGCAAGAACTAATAAAATGCCTTGCATATACGGATTGCTCCATATATAGCAACTGAATCAATAAATATAACACTCTCTTCACCACAGCATGCAACCCTCGTGCTTGTAATTCCAATACCTAGCACTTACGAGGTGTGCTAAAAATGTTGAAGTGAATTACAAACTTTATATCTGTTGCTGCTATCATGAGTGCCTCCCAGAAATACCTTTGTTCATAAAGATTTGCATACAATAGCTGGACTGAGAGAAAATGTTGAATTCATTCAATTGCCATTTACTCAGTGTTCGTCAAGTGCTGGAAAGAGTACATGGTAACTTGGCTTGTGAGTGTAGAACAGGAGATATCACTTCTTATTATTTGATATTTTCATAAATGTAGGACACACACATTTCACCAAGGCATTTGGCAATATTTGTCATTATATTTTTGTTTTCAAATGCAGAAATGTGGGTTGGATAGTAGCCCTGCTAACAGATTAGGTACAATAAAATGGTTGGATGAAGAGTTCCACTCCAAGAGTGTGGAGCGTGTTCAACAGCTCATTCAGTGCAGCAAGTATTTGCTGAGCAGCTCCTACCACCCAAGTACTGAGCTTGATGTGAGAACAATACAAGTATTATGTGTAATCTCTTACCTGGAAGAGTGCATATGTTTTCTGGTAACTTAGCACAGATCTATCCCCTGTACTATTAACATCATTTTAAAAGTAATACACTGGATGAATATATAGAGAGTGTGCTACTATCAACATCATACAAAAATCATAGGAAAAGAAAACAAAAGCAATAAATTAATCAAAATCCAAGAGATGATAACTGTCTAGAAGGCTGGGATGAATTTTTTTAATGAAATTTAGCTCAGATAAATATATGGTCCTACTCTCAAGTTCAAAATACCAACTACATATCTACAAAATGGAGGTGATACAGAATATGACCACTCATAAAAATCACATAGGGATTTTAACTTACAGTACTCTTTGTAAAAACTATTGTGACACAGCTGTCATAGAAACTCATTTCATCTTCAGTGCATTTACAAAGCAGTAATCAGTCCAGTGCCAGTCAGACCACACTCAAAACTCAGACTAGTATGTTCAGAAGTGGGTACCACACTATAAAAAAATTCAGAGGAATCAGCCAAGATGATAATGAGAACTCTCGCTGCTACAGAATGTGGAACTGCTAAAAGTCTTATACTACTGAAGAATCTGCACAGGAAGGTGGAATGTATGAAGAGAGGGTGAGTGAATGGTGGGGAAGGAAGGAGCTGATAAATGTCTTCAAACATTCAAAGGGCAGGTATGTGGAAGAAATACTAGACCCCTTATTTATGATCCCAGGGCAAACAACTAGAGAACTATAGGAAGAGGGATTTTGATTCACTATAAATAAGGGCTAACTAACAGCACTGTCCTGAGAAAGCCTGAACCATCTCACAAGAAAAAGAGTTCTCCACCAATGGCAGGTTTCCCATGGCTGCTGGGATGTCCTGTTGGCAAAGGTATCATGTAAGAGATGTGAACATTGAATAGGTAATTGGATCAAATGATTGCTAGATTCTAAGATCTTTATATTCTATGGTATAATGAAAAGTGATATAAAAATTGGGAAGGATTACTTTTCATTCATTCATTCATTCATTTACCTAATACTGCTTTTGTTAGGCACTGTTACAGGTGCCATGGCTGCAAAAGTGAACTTAAATAGGCAAAAATCGCTACACTTGTGAAGCTTACATTCTAAATGGCTTGGAACAATAAGGCTACCTAGTGCTAGTCTGAGGCAAAGCTATGCTAGAGAAACTCATTCATCTCTTCTTTTTCGTTAGAAGTTATGATGGATACAGCCATTTGTTTCAGTCACAAAAACTGTGTCAGCCCCTTTTGCCTTTATCACTGCTGTATTTTCTCCCGTCCACTCTAATCTATTGCTTTGCTCATCACCATTGCAAAACAGTGATTTATAATTAATTATTTATACTTTGCAACCATTAATAAAATATATTTTGCCATTTACTAAAGTATTAGATATTAATGTGTTCTCTTGGGTCTGAGTTCCTACACATTAAAAATGTCCATTTTAAAAATTATAAAATAAATACAAGGTTCATTATTAAAATTTATAAATTATAAATAAGGATAAAAATTAAAAGACATATATTTCTGATCTTTTAATAGCATGATATATGCATATATACAAATGCAGATTTAGGCTTATTTTTCCCAATCTTGTGGTGTTTCTGTGGTTTCATATTTTACCGCACTATTAAAATTATTAGAACACTAGTCTTTTTGGAATTGATAAAACAAATCCCTTAATTGGAACGGCAGACATCTATCATCGTCTTCGTGGGCTGTCTTTAGATTTAAGAAGATATAAAAAGCTACCATCATCAAATGACACTTAGTAAACGCCCTGGGTTGGCTAAGTACATAAACATTAAACATGAAGAACTTCCATTTTAGTTAGATCAATTGATCCACATCAAGTCAATGATACTAGAGAACTTTGCCTTCTACATAATGACAGAACAGCTCTAAAAATATACATTTAATCCTTATTGATTTAAACACATGTAGAACTTATTTATACTTTTGACCTCTGTCACATCATGCAGTAAGACATTTCCTTATATTTTCTGAATAACTTAGTGGAATTTAATAAAATATTCCAAAGCTGTTTTGGAACAAATAATTCAACATAATATTGAGTTGTACAGTCCCTCAGTTATGGGCTGAAAACCCACATGACAGCCTCAATATTAAATAATTGCACTTGCAAAGCAGTGCCACAGTATATACCTGAATATTGTAGCCAGCTACTCCAGAAACCTATAGGTGTGATGTTTTGGATTTTGGTGGGCTAAACTTATTCAATTGAGGTATAAGTTGTTGTACTTTTTTAAAAGCAGTTATTTCTGTTCAGGTCCTTGAAAGAAAGCACTAAGTAAAAATTGCTGAACCTACTATCTGCCTTTCAAAATTGCTCAATTTTACCTTTTTTAACCCAGGAAGACCTAACTTTTCCACATGTGCCATCATAAAATATGAATTCCTTGATCATTTTATCTCCCCTGAAACTCTTTTAGCCTTTCTGCATCTTTGTTAGGGTGCTTACCAGAATTGGATATTTCAAGTAGGAAAGTACCATAATTTTAAGTACAGATTGGAAAGTAATTGTCTTTTGCAAGTAAGTGCTGTCTTGCATTTTGGTCTTTTAGGTAAAAGCATTATACTAAACTACTACCTTCAAAGAATGGGACATAATGACTCTAAGCCTTGTTATCAAGTAAGCACAATTTGAATTAATTTTCTCCAAATGCATTTCTTTACTTTTGCCAACATTAAGTTTGACATTAGATATAATCATTTTTCAATGCCTACCTGCAAAGGGCGTGGCAGTTGTACACCACCCACTTAATCTTCCTAGTATAATACAAGTTATAAATGTGAGCCACATATGTAATTTTTAGTCTTCTAGTGGCAAAATTTTAAAAAGTAAAAAGTATGAAATTATATTTATGTATATCCAAAATATTATCACTTCAACATTTAATCAATAGAGAAAGCATTAAGAAAATAATTGTAAATTCTACTTTTTCATACTGCTTTTGAAATGTGGTGTGTGTTTTCAATTACAGCACAATTCATTTCAGACTAGCCACGTGTGGCTAATGGCTACCATATTGGAAGGCACAGTTCTACAAATAAGCTGTCAGGCCATATGCTAATGGGAAGTTTAGAAATAGCACAGTTTGCATTCTCAGGTTACTATATTAACACGACTCTACCCGTAACACTGAATATGAATTAATCTATTACAAGTGTTGCAATTATAGACTTTAAACAACTGAGGTTAGTCTTTGTTTTAAAATGATGAAAAAAAACATAGCTGGTTTCCCACCAGCCTTTCAGCTGCAACAACCATTTAATGAAGAAGAGTTCCAATCTTTTCAATTAGTTTAATTAAAACATGGCATTTTAAAGGTAATATGGATGACTCCAGGACTGCAGATTTGTTTGTTTTGTTAGTAATAGAAGGGTCTTTCCCCACTCATATGAAGCTGGAAAATAGTATTCAAATGATTTAACATCTTCGAAAGAACAAAGTACAGAAATGTTTACATAACATAATGCCATAGGTGGAATATCCATCTTAACCTAATGGTAAGAATGAAAAAGGGAAGATAAACCAGCATAATACATCTTATTTATTTTTCAATAATACAGCTGGGACATTCCATATTCCTAACTTCTTTAACCTGTCAGGAAGAGTAACTTATCTGTATTTAATTTTCTCCTGCATATACTGAATGAATAAATTGTGAAAATATGTTTGAACACTTCTTTTAGAAACAACTTTACTTCTTTTTAGGTTATTCAGTTTTTAGTGAGAAACCATTAAATCCTATTTCAACTAAAAAAGGTAAATAATTAAAGAAAAAATGAATATGGGAGACTACTTACTACTATGTTATAAACATGATCTTCAAGCCTATAATATAAATTCAGAGCTTTTCAGCAAATCACAGGAAGTCAATGTAAAAAGTATTAACATTTTTTGCAATAAATTCTATTTGTTTTAAAATAGTCTATTAAATCTAAATGTTGATAGCAATATTAGTAACAAAAAGCTATGTTCAAAAGAAAGTTTTCAGGGAAAATGTAAAACAAGTTAATCAAGAAGCAACATTACAAGATCCAAAGATTAAAATTTGTTAGATTGAGGATATGATGACTGATACCATATAACAAGCAGACCAGGGTGAAGTCCAGAGAGATCATCTGAGGCAAGAAGAATCAGCCAGCTCCTGGAGGTCTCCAGCCCAAGGGGATTGGGCAGGAGGGTTCAAAGCACTGATCTGATGACCAGATGATTAGAAACTCTTAATATCAAGAGATCAGATATTAAGACAGGAATAATGCCACCAGAGCCAGGATATTTCCTATGTTGGGCCAGAGCTGGGCTTCAGGGTATGGGCAGGCCTGACACCATAGGCCCAATGTAGCAAAAGGAAAAGGAAAAGCATGAAGGCTCAAGAACATACTGATACTGTCATTATTAAAAACAGCATGTGAAAATTGAATTTAAAATGAAATAGATTTTTTTTAATTATAGAAATTCCTCTAAGAATTCTTCATTGTCCCCTCCAGAAAAAAAGTAAACTCAAGATAATGAATCCTATCTACCTTCTTATATGCTTTACATATTTGCTACTTTTTATCAACAATATTAATAACAATAATCTGAGGAATAGCTTTCATGCTAGACTCCCTAAGACCAGGAAAAATATTAAAAACTCATCACCATTTAACAAAAAAACAGTCTCTGAAAATGTACAGTCAAATAATCTTGGTCCACAGGGCTAAGGCTCCCATTCACTCCATCCTTATTGAGGGCTCACTAGATGCAAGGGCTCCTAGAATTATGGTGTCTAGTGTAAAGAGTCAAAAGCCGACTTAAGCAGAGCAAAATGCTAACTTCAAAGTCTAGCCCTCTAATACCAAGCTTGAGAAGAATGGGAGAAATAACAGAAGAGGGAATAAAGAGAGAAACTGAGAGGGAACATCAGAATAAAATAGGAACAAGTAAGCAGCAGACACGCTGTTAGCGGAGAAGACAAGAAATGGAGAGAGAAGAGAGAGGTAAAAACCGTGTGTGCGGGCTTCCCTGGTGGCACAGTGGTTGAGAGTCCGCCTGCCGATGCAGGGGGCACGGGTTCGTGCCCCGGTCCAGGAAGATCCCACATGCCGCCGCTAAGCGGCTGGGCCCATGAGCCATGGCCGCTGAGCCTGCGCGTCTGGAGAGGCCACAACAGTGAGAGGCCCACGTACCGCAAAAAACAAACAAACAAACAAACAAAAAAACTGTGTGTGTGTGTGTGCACGTGCGCATGTGTATACACCTGGAGTGGGCAGGCACAGGGCTGCCTGCATCACATCTCTGAAAGCTTAAGACATCACACTTTTTAAGGGCAGGGTTCACAACTATAAACCTCTAAAATTTTAGTCCTGAGACTTCTCTAAAGTGGCATACAATACTATTGCAGACTCATAAATTATAAAAGTTTTAAAAAAAGTTTAGCAAATCTTATTAAGTGCATTATGAATATGCTATCTTCCTCAAGGAAAACAAATGGGTGAAACAAAAGCTATAGGCTTGCTAACTGAGAGAAAAGAAGCAGTGCAGAGCATGTAAATGGAAAGCACAGGCCAACTTGATGGGTCAGAATCATGTCCAGTCTTGAAAGAAGCAGCAGTTTAAATTCTTCACTGATCAACCCCCTAAGCAAGGGAAAATTAGCAAACATGATAATCTAGCCATAAGAATAATGGTGATAAAGATAATTACAATTCTATTTCTATCATTCATGTGTGGGTCCTATGCCAGGTGCTTTTGAATCATTAGCCACAGGAAGCCTGCAAACCTGTCATTGTCATCCTTATTATGTGCACAAGCAAAAAGAAGGTAGAGAGACTCCTAAGTTGCCCAAGATTATACAGATAAATGGAGGAGCTCAGGATAAACACAAATGTGTCTGGTTCCTAAACCGTGTCTCTCGCCTACATTGGAATCTAACCTGGGACCAAAGCTTCAACAGCTCTGAAGGAAAGACAGTGAATACTCTACCTCCAGTCTAATGCTCAGTGAAGAGGTAAGTCACTGAGCAAATTTATCTGACTCTCTGAGGGGGTTAAAAAATTAAAATAAAATAAAGCCAGAACGTACACTAGAGAAAATTTGATGTCTTTTTCCTGAAAACTCATTTAAGAGCACAATCTGTTCCTTAATATTTTTACGATGCTGATCTAAGGTACTTCATCAAGTCCTACCAACATCTATACTAGTAGGTACCAGTAAATTAAGGTGAGTCCCTTGGACTCCAAACAAAGCAGGACACATTGGCTATTCTTGCTCATGATGATACTGTAGGCAGTCACAAAATAAAGTCTCTGATGAATATGTCACCTCCTAGGCCGTTCAAGCATGTGATAAACACACTAATTCATGACTCTGCACAGGCATTTTGTATCTATGATCCCTCACTAATATCAACAGAATGTTTCCAGAACCACTGGCCTACTAGAGAAAAAGCAATTGCCAGACAGATCTCATTATGCCCCTTCTCTTTCTAAAAACTCTTTCATTGAGAATGATATTCAAAGTCCTTCATTACGTATTTAAAGCCCTTCACAATTTCTTTTTCCACCTGTCTCCCACTATACTTTCCCCTTTCGATATCCATTCATCTCATCCTACTCCTCTTAGCCATGGCCTCCCTCTACTCCCTAGACACCAGCCACAATGAGCTTGTTTCCAGATTATGCTTTATATTCTTATGCCATAATTAATATATTTTTTTCCAAACCGTGCATTTTCTCTGGAATAATCTTCCCACCATGTTTCATTAACCATGAAGAAGCTAACCTTTGAGGAGCTCTTTCCAAACTATACCCCTTTATAAGCCTTCCTATATCCTCCTCCATTGTTTGGTAACCCTAAGAACATTTACTGTACCCCACTTACCCTCGCCTTAGGGCTCCTAGCTTATGTATCTGTACTTTCAGTAGAGTGCAAATTCCTAGATCACCCTAGAGGGTAAATATGTTATTTATTCCTTGTGAGATTTTCTTCCCATACAACAGCCTCTCATATAAGAAGCACTGACGCATATTTGTTTAGTTTTATGAACAACTGGAGAGCTTACTCTGAGAAATAGGAGTTAAAATTGACTTATAATTAGATATTACTTTTCTGCTCTTGAATATCACTTCCTTGATTCAGTCTGTGGATCAGGGTTCTCTAAAGAAAAAGTAAAAGTATTCATGTTGAAAGTGATTGACAATAATGTCAAAAATGTGATTTCCAATGTTGCTAGTACCTGAGATTCTGCTTGAAGTCAAACACTACGAACAACATCAGTCCCACAGAAGTCATGTATCTGTTCATGAAAAACACATTAAGAGGGACTTCCCTGGTGGTCCAGGGGTTGGGAACTTCGCCTTCCAGTGCAGGGGGTGCGGGTTCGATCCCTGGTCAGGGAGCTAAGATCTCACATGCCTCACGGCCACAAAACCAAAACGTGAAACAGAAGCAATATTGTAACAAATTCAGTAAAGACTTAAAGCAAAAACCACATGAACACTTTGAAATAAAACCTTCACAAAATATCCTGGCCCAAATCTCGGGATGGTGAGGAGCATCTCCTCCTGCACAACCTGGGAAACAAACTTGAGGCTTTGCAGAAAGAGAGCAGAGCAAGAACACGCAAATAAAAAGCTGTCTGCGGTTAACCAATGGAGAAACCAGGAGATAAGTATCTGAATGCTACAGACCATTACTGACCACTAGAAAAAAAGAAGAGGAAGAAGATGACGGCAACACTGAAGGAGGAAACGTGATGTAAAAGCTATTTCTGAAGGAGAAAAGAATGCTTGAGGAAATGACTCTTCGTTCTGTGGAATCACAGACTAACATAGTCACCCAACAATGACCGTTACAAGACCAGGAACACACAGCAGCATGATAAAAGTCCCTGAAGACTGGCATGAGTGGGCAGGGAATGTTAGCCAAGGAACAGCTGGATAAGAACATGTTTCGGCCCACCGCCACCCCAGATATAAGGGCTTCCTTGACTCTAATAATAATCACAATAATCAAAACACACAAATAATGATGCCACCGAGTCAACAAGAAAAGACTAAGTTGCATCTAGTACACTCTGAGTAACGTGGTTTGGAAGAATACAGTACATTTAAACTGATTTTCAGGCTATCAGAAATAAAATTTAAAGTTCTAACTTAAAGGATTAAGCAGATAGCTGTATGGCAAAATGAAACTGTCAAAAATAACTGATTCTCTATTGATCTAGCCAGCTTCAGATTTATAATAGCAAATGGGTTACTAAACTATAATGAGACCACAAATTCCTCTCTACAGATGTCCTAGCTATATTTATAACTACATTGTTCTGATGCCCAAGGAGAGCTAAACTTATAACTCTTCAAAATCTGTAAGTGCTATTATCTCAATATTCTAAAACTCTAAGGTTTTTAAGGTTTCCTTTTAAAACTCTACCACTGTTGGTGAAAACACACAACAGATGTACTTTTTTTACCTATAATTTTTCCATTGAATAGAAAGTCAAGGGTAGGCTGATTCTACCTCTTGAGAGTGTGTGTGTCATATTCATAATAACTAGTATGGTATTTGGCATCTCACTGGGGTGCAAAAGGGGCACTATGTGCTACTGGGCACCACTATTGCCCAAAACATTTTTTATAAAGTGAAGAGAGCAGCTCCATTAATTTATTATTTTCTAAACTCTTTTAGATAATAGATTTGATTAACTAAATTTTTTCAAATGAGGACACAATAAGTTAATGACCAGCGCACTACTTTAAAAGTCAAGTCAAAAAATGTGAACTATAGACCAATCAGGTAATGATTTTCCTATGAAAAAAACAAATGCATTCTTTTGTGTGTGTTCTTTATATGGGTCAATACAAACTAAACTGTTCGCATTATTTCTGGAAGTATCTGGATTCACTAGCACACAAAATCCTCAGACTAAAATTATTAAAACATTTATTCCAGGCTGAAAATATAAAAGGAACAATCTTCAATGGTGTGGCATTTCATGGTGTCCTCCATTTAGTTTTGGTTTTGCCCCTTTTCTTCTTCTTTGGGTCTTACCTTTTCAGCATGTTTAAACTTTAGTTTTGTATTCCATGGCAATACTTACTCACTCAGATAATGAAAAGCAGTGTGATAATCTTTTCTCTTGAGATACTGAGGTTAAATCCCAAAAGGAGATTTAAGCACCGTAAAGATTCTTTTTAAATATCTCCATATTTTATACAAGGCACTGACTTTACTACAAAAATATTTAATAGGATGTATGGACAGGCTTTCCACTACTTTTTATACTTTCACAACTTTATATTTTATGTCCATCTAGTATCCAAAAAAATAATTTTCTACAGTATTCTGACCAATATAACATCATATAAATATCCCATCTTTCACCCACTCAAGTGCACTTGAAGAAAATCCAGTTGAAAGCATATAAGTACCATGGTGGTTACTTAGGAAAGCTATTATGACAAGTTATGTATATGTCAAAACACATGAGACTACAACTTCATAAAATCGTGTGACTGAGATACACCAGGGGATGAGCTGCATAACAACAGCAACAACAAAAAACAGCAATAATAGCAACAGTAGTACTAACAATGTGGAATCGAAAGTAATTATTGTGGCATCTAGTATTGATTCATTATCTATAGTTTTTTAAAAGACTTCATACTAAAGACAATAAAGGAAAAATACAGGAATTGGGTACACTTTGTAAAATAAATAAATGAAAGCAGAGAAGGAATAAAAATCTACTCCAAAGCCCAACACTAGAAGGAAATGGATAGACTCTTAGAATCACAAAATCACTGCAGCTTATCAGTGGAAGGATCCTTAGGGTTCATTTTGTCCAATCCACATCCCAATGTAAAAATTTCTTATACATCGCCCTTGATACCAAAGCGATACAATCCCTAGCTGAAGCATTGTTGGGATCATGGTGCCCACAGATTTCACTATTGTACAACTCTATTTGTTAGAATTCAACCTTTAAATGATATGCAAGGTCTCAAGCCATTATGATCTAGAAGTGAATGACTATAACTCATTATTATAATCACTATATACTCCACAAATATTATGCATAAAAAAATAAAATGTAAAAAGTCACATCACCAAAATACAAACACAATGTGATCTCCTGCCTCAAGGACAATTCACCTGCCACATACATTAAACCATGATACGTTAGTCTGGGTCCTCTGAGAAACAGACCAAGATCTGATTAGATGTGCAGAAGATTTATCTAGGGAACACCTGGAGGGAAAGCAGGGATGGATTCTTTGGGGAGTTAGAATTGTTCTGTGTTCTGTGTGTGAACGTTAACAGAATCTATACATGTGTAAAAACTCACAAAACTGTGCTCCAAAAAAGTGAATTTAACTATACGTAAACGTAATTATTTTAAAATATATTTAAAAATTGGGAGGGAGGCATGGGAGGCTGGGAGAGACATCAGACTGTAATGCAGATACAATCCTGCTCATAGAAAAGGAAGGAAGGAAGGGTAGAAAGGGAGGGAAGGAGGGAGGGAGGGAAGGAGGGAGGGAGGGAAGGAGGGAGGGAGGGAAGGAGGGGGAGGATGGAGTGTGTGGGTGAGAGAGGGAAAGCAGGAAAGAAATCTTAGACTTCTATGCAGTCCTAAGAATGTTTGGTAAGGCCAGTGGGGAGCCCTTGAGCCACAATCATCTGTCAGAAGTGTCCTGAATCTCCCCGGAATGGGCCTGCCTTAGGGTCCCTGCTGTGCCCACTCTGATGATGCTCATCCTTTGTGTGAATGCAGGATCTTCCATGATCTCTTGTCTAGGTATTGTTTATATATAGGAAAGCAACTGAATTTTCATAAACTGATTTTTTTCCAGCATCCCTAATTAATTCTCCCTTATTGTTTGCAATAGCTTCTTGGCTTTTCTAAGCTAAAATCATGTATCTGCAAATACTGAAAATTTCTCCTCATGGAGATTTTTGGAATTTTTACACATCTAGTTACTTTCTTTTTTCTAATTGCATTGGCTAGTATTTCCAACACAATGTCAAATAATACCCTGACGATGGACAGCCTTGTCAAGGATTTTCAGGGGAACACATCTAGTTTTTCCACATTAAACTTTAACCATAGTGGATAGTAGGTGGGAAAGTCTGGTTAAATGAGACTTAAATGCCACGGACTTTGGGAAGGAGGGAGCAAGACTGATTTGATTGAAGCTATGAGAATCTAGAAGGTCAATTACCACATCCCCAGTGATAGAAGGACCTGGGAGAAAAGAGATATAATCTCTTTTCAAGTACTATCATCAAGGATTCAGCTTTCAGTTAGAGTAAGAAGGTGAAAGGGGCATATATTGTTTTACTTGTCAAAACATTAAAGATCAAAAAGTTGGAAAGGGTGTAGGGAAACAAGCAATCTCATAGATTGCTGGAGGGAGTCTAAATTGGTATGGCTTCCAAGAAGAATAAGGCCGTATCTATCAAAGTTACAAAGGCACACTCTTTGACCCAGTAATTCTATTTCTGTATATATATAGTTGTATATGTACAAAATATATCTGAAAGAGTCACAAAAAAGTGATGATAACATCAGATGCTGTATGGGTAAAAGGGGTGGGTAGGAAATGTTTCACTGTATATCCTTTGGCAAATTTTGAATTTTGAACCATGTGAATATATTACCTACTTTGAAAAATAAAGACTAAATTTTAATTAAGAAAAAAATATTCTATATGTTAGGTGAAGATTATGGCTTATTGTGAGATAAGAGTAACTCAGGGAGACCTCTTCTGGAGGAGTTGTGGGTAAAGTATGATGGCATTGGTGGAGCTGACATATCCAGAGTATGCTCTGAAAGTACAGCTTACAGGACGTGACAATAACTAGATATAAAGGATGAGAAGGGAAAGGGGACTCATGGAAGGCATCTGCACCTTTGGCTCAAGCCGTTGGGTAAATGACGTTTGTTGGGATGAGTATGACTGGGTAACAAGCCAGTTAACAGGGGTAAAAAGACACAAACAAGAATTCTGTTTTGGTTCCATTAAAGTAAAGACTCCATTAGATTTTCGAGTCAAGATGATATTGGGGTAGGATGATATAGAAGTACAAACTATTAGGTAAGAAATAAGCTACAAGGATATATTGTACAACACAGAAAATATAGCCAATATTTTATAATAACTATAAATGGAGTACAACCTTTAAAAATTGTGAATCAGCATATTGTACACCTATAACATATAATATGGTACATCGGCTATATTTTTAAAAAAGATAATTTTAAAAAGTAAAATATAAATTTACCATAAGACTCAGGGACATTATTCATAACAGCAAAAAACTCAGAACAATCCAAACATCCACCAACTGGTGAATGGATAAACAGAATGTGGTATGTCCACACAATGCACTATTATTCTGAAACAACAGGAAATTTACTACTGATGTATGATAAAGCATGGATGCACCTTGAAAACATTATGTTAATTGAAAGAAGCCAGATGCAACAGATGCATGTTTTATAATCTCATTTATATGAAATATCCAGAAAAAGGAAATTATTATAGAGACATAAAGGAAATCTGTAGTTCCCTAGGAATGGGCATGGGAATGGTCATTAACTGAAAATGGATACAAAGAAACTTTTGGGAGTGGTAGAAATATTCTAAAACTGAATTCTGGGGGTGGCTGCCTAACTGTTGACTTTTTTTTTTTAATCATTGAATTTTACATTTTAAATAGGGAATTTTATGGTATATAAAGTGTGGACCCAATAAAACTTTTAAAACCTTAAAAAAATAGCTCTTGAAATTGGCTCCTGATATCTACTTTTAATTTGCAGTTTTTCAATTGCCATTGAGACTAGGCATCCTTCTTATAATTACTGGTCATTTTTGTTTCTTTCATTGTGACTATCTGTTCATAGTCTTTGCTCATTTGCATATTAGGCATATTTTTCTCATTAATTTGTAAGAACTGTTTGTATATTAAAAGAAATTAGCCCTTTTATCATATATACTAAAAGGTGTTTTTTAACTTTTTAAACTGTTTTGTTAGAACAGTTCATCACTTTTACATTGTTTATAATAGTTTTCTTAGAGGAATTCTTAATTTTATGTAGTTATGTTTACTATTTTTTTTCTACGTTCTTTCATATATTCCTTTCACAATCAGAAAAAAACTTACTTAAAAACAAATCTCATTACTGATTGTTAATGTTAATGTAAGTTCTAAAACAGAGAAAATACGTTTTATATAATTTCAGAGGGTTTACAAAAATTAGGTTTTGAGGGCATACATTTGTCATTTTCATAGTTAAACCACTGGAATATCTTTTATAAAGTTATATAGCAGTGCTTTATTTCTTAAAAAAATATGGATATTTAGGGACATTCTCCAATTCAAAGCCCAAGATGAACTAAGATTCCTTAAAGGAATGGTAGTTATTATTTTTGCTTACCAGCGTTAAAACTCAACTAGAGATAATAACTGTGCTTGTATAGCATATTTTTAAAACATGTTGGCACAGTGACTTTCTTCAATTATTTTTAAAAACACCAGAGTAGTATAAGAGACATTGCTATTTTTTTAAATGCTACTCAGTAAAACCAATGACTTTATAAAATAGGTAATTATTTCCTTTGAGGTCAGGAGTAGATTTAATGTTAGAGTAGAAAATCAAAATAAATGTGATGGGCTTTTCTCAAAATAGTAAATTAGCACTTGACTCCCACCTGCACACTGGCATTTATCTTTGTCTCCAGAGCTAGTAACTAAATTTGATGCAGCAGCAGGGTACAGAGATGCCACTCGCTGTTTAACTCACCAAGGAAACAGCTGCTTTGTACTGACATCCACTGCACTTGTCTTTAGACTCAACGACTGTTCACATTAATTTGGGCTGACTACCTGTTGAAGTAACCTGTTCAACCTCAGTTACTCACCTCAGTTAGTTCTTCATTAGATGTGAGCAACCACAAGGTGACTGACAGATACGGGCTGACAAGAATGGAAGCTCATCACTAAGTCTACAGGCTTGCTGGAGCAGCCCAAAGAACCACAATTTTCTACTGCATATGCAAAGCACGTCTTACTTCAAATGATTATCAGCAGCTTAGCTGCATTGACACAAATCTCTAATAAATTAATATCTAACGTTAAAGAGAGCTTTATTTCAGCCTTTATTTTGTTTAGTATTTTTTCTTAAATTATAAATTGATTGCTTTTTATTTTTTTAAGTGCATACATTTTTAAAATGGAAGTGCCTACCCTCCCTATCGATACCTACCTAATTCTGCTCTCCAGGGGTTAGCACTACTAACAATTTGGTGTGCATCTTTCCAGACCTTTCAATGTGCATACATACATATCATATATTGCATACTTATCTATTTGTATATGTGTGTGTGTATATATATACACAAACACACACACACACACACATATCCATCTATATTTCTTTTTAAAAAAATGGTATCATACTAAAAGTTCTATAATTCTATTTTGTATTCAATAATATATCAACATACTCCTTCCATTAAAGTAACTACAGTTCTGCTCCATTCTTTCTTTTGGTGTCATGGTGTACCATACTATGCATGTATTATAATTTATGTAAACATTCTTCCTTTAGGGGACATTCCAACTGCCTCTGGTTTTCATGATTAAAAAGAATTCTTTAATGAAGATATACTCTTGTTCACATGTATCTGTGGGACAGAATATCAGAGGTAGAATTCTGGGTCAGTGGATATGTGCATTTAAATTTTTTGTAGTAATTATCAAAATGCCTTTCCAAATGCTTGCTGTTCTTTACACTTCCACCAACAAGGACTATTTTAAGAACCTAGTTACATGTAACACACTATGGAATATGTCACAGGATAAATACATTAGCACCAATTTAAAAACACTTCAAGGAGAAACTTCACAATCAACCCCCAAGAACATTTGGAAAATGGGCAGAGGGGAAGAAATGTTTTCAGCCAATGAATGGCATAGACCCTGGTAATGACACCACTTGACCCCCAGCAGTTATGGCAATCACCCAATTTTTAGCAACCTAGTAATATATGAATGATAATCCCCTGGCCACAAGCTTAAAGCTTTATGCCAGGAGGTCAACTTTGTTTTACAAAAGGATGATTCATTGTAGAATGCTTATTAGTTGTCTTCACCAGATAGCTTTCGTCACATTTCCGTTCTCTAATACAGGCTGATAAGACTTTTTGTGGAAATAAAAAAGAAGGGAAAAAAGTAGTGTTTCCATTTGTTCTTACAGAGAGGTTAAGTGTTTCTGATGTTTCTTTTTTTTCCTTAAAAAAAGCAAACACTAATTTCTACTTTGTTCCTTCAGTAAAAAGACCATAGTGATAACTCTCAGATGTGAGTTTGTCCCAGGCGGAGCCTTCACAAGCAGCAGAACACATCTCGTGGGTAGCGGTCCTTTTAACACTCCCTGTCATTCTTTCTATGCTCCTTCCATGCTTTCTCATTAATTCATTTTCTTTATCAGGGAAATGAACACATATAAAACTGGAAAAACAAACAAACAAAAAACTACATAAATCTATACAGAGATTTCCTTTAAAAAGTTTCACTGACTTTAAATTCTTAGGATCAGTGGTTCCCAAACTGTGGGATTTCATGGAGCAGAAAATGGAAACAAAAGCGGGAAATTCAACATGGGGTCACCAATTATTTATTTTTTCAAATACATGAAAAATAAAAACAAACGAAACAAAATAAAATAACCAACCAACCCTGAATCTACTAGCAAAACTGCTTTTATAAAATAATGACTATTTTAACACCTAAAAGGACAGTCTTGCCAATGCTGCCTCCCATGACTAAAGTACAGACACTACCTACCATTTCCTTTCCTCAACTTTGAGGCTGAGGGTAAAGACTTTCTGACTAATACTTTGGAACCACTGCTCTGTGATAGCTCACTGGTGCTGTTAAAACCCAGATTTCCAAAGTTTAAATAGTTCAAAATTAACTATAATGAAGATTTCCTATTAATTTTAGCTGAATATTTCAGATATTTCTTTGCCTTTTCTTCTTTGTCTCATTAAAGCAATGAGAATCTCCAGGTATGCATGGTTTGCATCAAATTCAAGAACCACTCCTATGCTTCATCCTATTTAGAATTTCCATTTTTACCCAAATTTGTCCCATGAAAACAAAATTATTGAGACGCAAGTTCCAGCAGTGCAGGTGTTAAGCCATTCTCCGCTGATGAGCTTTCTCTACATCTATCTACTAGGTGTGGATCATCTTCAACTCCAGCCCACATACCATAAAATCAACAGAGCTCAGACGGAATATTTTTATTACTCTTTCCTCCCTTTCATAGTCCCAAAATATTTGATGGTCCCATCAAATATTTGAGCTAGACAGCAGTTATGAATGACAGCTCTGCCACTTATTAAGTCTGTCACCCTGGACAGGTGACTTACCTCTCTGACCATCATTTTCTTCTCTAGAAATGGGAATAATACCCATTGTATAGGGTTGTGGTGATGATTAAATAAGTGAATCCACATTGTGTTGGAACAGGACCTGACACACAGTAAGCATGCCAGAGCGTTGGTGATTATGACCAGCCCCTGCCATGTTCCTAGGCGTTGAGAATCCATTATTGAGCAATAAAATGTCCTGCCCTGATGGTGTTTACATTCTAATGGGAAAGACAGGTATTAAATAATGAGGGAAATTGAAAACTGCATCTAGGATGCACTATATTAAGAGGAGGGCAAAGGTGCTACCAAGGTCTGTGGTGTCTGCACCTGCCTGCAGGTGTCCCCACGACAGACCTTCCCTGAGATCTGAAGGATGAGTAGGAGCTAACAATTAGGCACAGAAGAAACGGAACAGGGTTCCAGGGAGAAGAAACTTACCCTTCTTTCCTTCTTTTTTCCCTATATTATAAATGTCAACTATTTGAAATAAGGTAATGTCTTCAAGAACAGACTAATAATCCTTAAACAAAGTTAGCATTTACTGCAATGCACATAAATTCCACTGATCTCTCTAAAACAGTCAATGATGGCATTATATTCCAGAATTCATCTGCTAGCCCTCCTCCAATGCCACGTAAGAGCTGAAAGAGCATACCCTTAGCTTGTCTCACAGAAAAATACTTATTTTCTCAAGTGTACCAAGTAAAACATTAGAAAGACATTCAGGGGAGAATATTAAAAATCTATATTTTCCAATTGCCTGCCTTGAGGAAAGACAGAAAATTCATCCCACAAAAAACTGGACCAGATCTGCTTTTAATCCACGGCTAATGAATCAATCTTTGTTTTGAGCCCATATTTTATGGCAAAACCGTATTTTGTTCTACAGCATGGCCAAACTTGTTAAATAAGTATTTCAAGCCCCAATTTCAAAGGACTCATAAGTATGTCTGGGGCAGCAATCCCTGAATTACTTTCCCAAGCTCCATCACTCCATTTGTAGGAAAACAGTTTCCAATTTGCTTTCTGCTTTGGTCCCTTGGGGCATTTCAAATCTCACAGCTCCTGTTCGGTGTGTTCACCTGCACCTGCTCCAAACACCTGATGCTGGCTGTCTCCACTTCCCTACAGGTAACTGCCTCTTTGCCTTCAGTAACTCTTCTCTATATTCTAGGGCCACAGCCCTTCCTCATCACCAGCCTCCAATTGCTTGGAGCAGATTTTAATAAGTATGTTAAAACTTAAATTCTCATTCCTTCTTAAAGCAATAGAATACTGGTAAGGAAACAGATTCAAATAATGTTGCACGCCCCTAATAATTAAATACCATTCCTTTGTAAGTAGAGGTGAATGTCTTTGCCACCAGGACAGCACACTCTCTCCAGGTTCCCTGCAGTGCTGGGGCCTCAGCCTGTCCCTGTGGGCAATGTGGTGATTTTCATAAAGAAAGGAGCAAGACAGAAAAAGACAAATACTGTATGATATCACTTTTATGTGAAATATATTTTTTAAAAAAGCTGATTTCATAGAAAAAGAGAATAGAATGGTGGTTGCCAGGGGCTAGGGGGAGAGGGAAATGGGGAGATGCAGGTCACAGGGTACAAACTCGTTTATAAGAAGAAAAAGTTCTGAGGATCTACTGATTACTATAGTTAATAATACAGTATTGTATACTTGAAAGTGGCTGAGAGTAGATCTTAGGCATTCTTAGCACACGCGTGCGCGTGCGTGCACACAGGCACATGCAGGCACACACACACACAAAGAGTTAGCTATGTGAGGTGATGGATGTGTTAATTATCTTGATCATGGTAACCATTCCACAATGTACGTGCATATCAAATCATCACATTGCACACTTTAACTATATACAGTTATATTTGTCAATTATTCCTCAGTAAAGATGGGGAATTTTTTTAAATAAATTAAAAGAGGAAGAGAAAAGAACACAAAATAGTGCATGCAGGGTCTAAACACTACTTTTTGGGCAATTCCTCATGATGAACAAGAAAGCCATGCGCTTTTGTTTCTAAAGTCTACCCCTTTGTGACATATTAAGAAAACACTTATTTACTTCCAAACTACAAAGAAAAAAAAACAACGAACATTTAACTTCCTAATGGAAACACATATTTTACTAAATGTTATAGCATTAAATTTGTTTGATGCCCATAAAACCATGAATACCTTCATCTATACTTTTCCTAGTCAGTGCAATAAAAAAAAAAAAAAAAAAAAAATACCCACTAGTAAGTCAGAAAACCGAGACGGCAGTAACCAAGTCCAGAACCCAAGATTTTCTTAGCTCAGATTTTTCTGTAATCCCTGTAAATCTACAGAGGTTTTCTACCTTTTGCTTTAAGAAAACAAAGTTAACTTGACCATTATCTAGTATTTCTAATAAGATTCTATAATGATAGATGAAGCCAAAATGGAAGAGAGTCAATATTCACCAAGAAAAATGCAGCCATAATCCTATCCCTACAAACTTCAAGTGCAAGGGTGCACGATTTGGTCAAAGCTTTGAGAGTACTATTCGAGCCTGGTGAGAGTACTATTCGAGCCTTGAAGTTGTCTTCACTCATACATGGTCCCAAAAGATGACACCAGAGACCAATCGGATGGAAGGTATAGACAACAAATCGCTTGGCATAAGAAGCATTTCAAGGTGACCACATTTCACTGGGTGGCCAGATCCCCACGGAGGCAGCAGCACAGTGTGCGGCAATGTCACCGCCACACAGCCTCAGGCCGCCTTCTCACTGCAGCCATCACTACTGCAGCCAGTCCAGCAGCTGACCTGACAGTACCATAGTTCCATTCGCAATGGCTCCCTCACTTTCCGCCCGGAACCGCGTCTGCTTCCAGCTTGTGGGATGTATGCGGCGGATGCACTCAATCAATCTGGCATATGCACAAATCCTGAAGAGTAGGCAGCTGACCTCTTAGGGTCACCTTGACCTGAGATAACTGAAGCCAGTCTCTCAAGGAGATACACCTGAGGCCCCCTTTACACAGTTCCTCAGAGGGTCCCAGCGGAGGCCCAGGTGCTCATTGTGGTGACCAGCCTCACAATGGGTTAGGGTCAAGGTCTGGGTTGGAGTAACTTTCCCTCCTTCCCTGGGTCACTCTCCCAGTTACACCTGTCCTGGGAGCACTTGCCAAAGTGAAGTAGCTACAAGGAAACTTTTGCCATAGACTCTGCTTTTGTGGGTGGGAGTGGGGGCTGAAGGGGTGAGGAGAGTGGGAGCGGATCCAGGCTAAGGAAAAGCCTAAAAACAAAACGGGGTGTAGAAGGAGAATTCTACAAGAGCTCATTCCTGCAAATAGCATGCAACTCTAATCGTTCATTTCTACCCTTTCCGGTAACAACTGTCACTGTGCCCTTAAAGGCTGACGTTTATCATTTCAGTCACTTAGGCATCTGGCCTTTGTTACTGCAGGCTAATTGTAAGAGGCCAATGTGAGGTTCGAGAAGCAAGAAGGAGAGAGGAAGAGAATAGCAACTACAGGCAGGGGCCAGGGCAAAGTTCTGAAGCCCTGATGGGAAGAAACACCACCATCTTCATTTCTTCTGCACCTAAGGCACCTCCGCGACAGTTATGCTTTGAAATCCAGATGATCCAGAGACAGATCTGGGGTGTCACAGCATTTATTCCATGGCTTTTGGCAGATTGTTGGCCACACTATATGCTTTTAGCCAGAGCAATTTCTCAATGGCAGTTTATTTCCCAAGAACATAAGCTCTGCTGACTGGATACTTTTGCTCAGAAGTGTTCTAGTAATTGGCATGTTATCAGCGGACAACCAGCCAAGTCCTCTGGTCCCTGGTTCCTTTCCCCTTGGCTCATCCAGGAGTCAGAGGAGAGCTAGGGCAGCATGAGGTTTGCAGTGGTGGCTGCTGACTGAGCTCCAGGACTGCAGCCTCCAGGAGAACATGGAGGTGCAGAGCCCCACCTCTCTCTTACCTCAAGAGCTCCTCCTCTGGGCTGAGGCTCTTTATTAGAGGGAAGGGATGTACTCGGATGCCCTCACATACATTTTGGAAGTCAGGAAACAGAAGAACATGGTGCCAACAAATATTACTATTTTGTGTTTTCCTGCCTTCCACCCATACCCAGGGGGGAGGGGAAGGGGTTAACAGGAGAAATGAATTCTCCTCTTCCAAGTTTTGCTGTTTTTATGCCATCCTATCTCTTACCTCCCTTGCTCAGTCAGCAGGGTCAGGTCAAAGACATGCTTATCTCCAACCTGATGCTGCTTGAAACCACCAACCTTTTATGTAGAGAAAGAGAGAGGCAATTTAAAATGGAAAAGGGAGAGTGTGTGAAGAGAGAACGATCAAAGATTATTTCTCCCTTTATCTTTCCTGATGGCCGAAAATTAGAGCAGTTAAAAGAGAATTCTGCCAGATTTGTAGGGGAAAAAGAGATACACTATACCTGAAAAAAACTTTTCAGATGGAGTTGGTGACAAAAAGAATGAAAATCAGGCAGAAATGTGCCAAGGACATCTAGAAATGATATGAATGGTACTTAATTCCACAAATAGATATCAGGTGACTTAAGGTACTCAGAGAAGAGGTTCATATTTTAGATTTAAAAGATTTATCTCTTGGGTCTAAGAAACTACATATATCAAAGAGAAGAAAGAATAATCAGCTTATAACTAAAAAAGACAGAGCTAAGAAATATTATGAGCCAAATGGGAAATACTGAAAGTTATTTTGAATTTGAATATTTAAGAGTGGTAAGTAAATAATAAAAGAATCCCCTCCCTTTGATTAGTTTCCCTGCATGAGACCACCTTTCCTTCAATAATGAAACCCTGATATGTGACACCAAGTCCACATTACTCATTGACTACTCTATACCATCTAAACCTGGAAAATGAAAGATGAGGAAAGAGGGCATTTCAACCTCATATCAGCTTGCCTCACGCAGTGTCTTCGAGAAAATTACTTCTCTTGTCTTAGTCTATTTGGATTGCTATAACAATACTGTAGACTGTGTGGCTTATAAACAACAGAAATTTATTTCTCATAGTTCTGGAGGCTGGGAAGTCCACGATTAAGGCACCAAGAGATTCAGCATCTTGTGAGGTCCTGCTTCCTGGTTCACAGAGGGCCATCTTCTTGCTGTGTCCTCACCTGGTGGAAGGGATGAGGAAGCTCTCTGGGGTCTCTTTTATAAGGGCACTAATCCCATTGATGAGGGCTCTGCCCTCAGGACCTAATCACCTCCCAAAGGCCTCAACTCCAAATACCATCACAATGGGGGGATAGAATTTCAACATATGAATTTGGGGGGACACAAACATTCAGTGCATAATACCTCTTAAATTTTGACTAGACTTTCACATTCATGATATGAAGGTGAAACTCAATGACACCTATGTCCCCTTCTCACTCTGAAATGTTACATATAAACTGGATGTTGGATGGTCACATTGTCCATATTTAATACACTCCCTACTTTAAGATTTCCCACCAAACTCTTCTTCCTGGTTGTGGAGATTCTGCAATATGGCAACTTGGTTGGCTGCATTATACTTCCCAGAATTCCATTCCCCAAATGTCTCTGATTGGGGTGGGCCACAGACAGATTGCTAAGTGGGAAGATTTGGAAGGTGGAAGGGAAGTAGCTTACACACACTTTTGCTCATTTGGTGGCCCTGGTGATGGCATGAGGCCTCAGATGGGCCTGCAACTACTCTTCCTTCCCCAGTCCTTCTTCAGTGTCTCGGACTCCTGGGCTAGGGTGCTTGTTCAGCTCCTTAATGGAAAGGCCCTGGCCTTTGCAGGACATCATCAAGGTCATAGAAATGAAAACCGGCAAGGGTTCCAATATTGTGCTTGTGACTTCCAGCTTTTTCCTTGCTCTCCCCTACTTTATATTCCATTTTTCTTCCCCAGTGCCTGTTCCATGGACTTCAAACCCCAGCATGGGGTGTGAAAAGAACAACCTAACAGAGACTGTTTGACCAGCTCTCATAATTGCGTAAGGTCAAATCCCTGTTCCTCTTATGCATACAATCAGACATATATGGGTTGGAGTCTTGAATCCATCATTTACTAGCCATATGACCGCAGGCAAGTTACTTACCTTTTCTAAATCTCTTAAATAGGTTAAGTGACATAATGAATGTAAAGCTGGCACAAAATGCCCAATAAACAATGTTATTGATTAACTAAAAAGTCCAATTATACTGCAAAGGAAGCCTCTCTCATTATTCGATAGCTAGAACTAACAGAAGTAGGCATCTTGCCCTTGACCTATCAGGGACCGAGCTAACAGAGCTCTGGCTCCCCTGAAAAATGCAATAGCTTCTCAACCTGTTTTTATGAGAGGAGAGAATAGAGTAGCTGATATAGGTAAGCATTTAACTTTTGTCCAAGCAAATGATGGCAAAGCCAGAAAGAATGGTACCAAAGTAGCACTGATCACATTAAGATATTTGAATAGCACTTAATGAAAATATAATTTTAATGGAGGAGTTTACTATCTATATTAAAGGATAGTTCATTGTAAGGCATCATATAATGGGACTATTCTGGTGTATGGAATACTCTGGTTAACTGAAAGCCAAGTGAAATAATTCTTCCTTTTTCAGCTCTTACTAATGAAAAAATTATTCAAAGTAGAATTATTTGAGATGGACTTAAATATAAAAAACATACTTCTTACTTATTTAAATCACGTATACCATATCTTGTTCCAAAAATATGTAATTATATAAAACTGTTTTTTCTTCAGTGAATTAGAATTTAAGCCCTTCAAAGAATCTAAGATTTCTGATCGGTAAGGCACCTTTCAATCTTTTTTTTTTTTTTTTTTCTTGCGGTACGCGGGCCTCTCACTGTTGTGGCCTCCCCCGCTGCGGAGCACAGGCTCCAGACGCGCAGGCTGAGTGGCCATGGCTCACGGGCCCAGCCACTCTGCGGCATGTGGGATCTTCCCGGACCGGGGCACGAATCCGTGTCCCCTGCATCGGCAGGCGGACTCTCAACCACTGCGCCACCTGGGAAGCCCCACCTTTCAATCTTTTTAATTTCAGTATCACACATTTTAAAGTAAGGTTAAATGTTTTGCCCGTGGTTGCACAGTGAGCCAGTGAAGTGTGGGGTGAGTGGTTAGGAGCCAAAAGTCAAGAGGTCAGGGAACCATTTTTTTCACTTCACTACAACTTTCAAACTGACACCCGCATCCCACTGATTCATCTCAGATCCGGGTTCAGAGCACCATCCACCACTGAGCATACACACTTCAATCAAATATCATCATCGTCCTCAGACCCATACACCTTTACCAAATCCTCTGCTAACGTCATCTTTCTCATAATCTCACAAGTTTAAAAAACTAGTGCCAACTTTTCCTCTTCTTTCTCTTACGACCTGTGTTTCTAGTTAATCACCGACCCCTCATCATCGTTCTCTCCATCCCCCTCCTGGGCAGCTGCACAGCTGGCCAGCGGCCCCATCACTCCTGCTCCTCCCTTTCCATACATTCACATACTATTTATTCCCAAACCAAGCTCCCTCCTTTGTAACTTTGGCTATGAAATATTTTCTATATAAACCTTTAATGTCGCTTGGCTTCTGGATACAATCTAAACTCTACCAGTTAAAATAAAACAAACTGATGTTTACAGAGGCTGGGTTATTGTTTTGAACAGTAGCCTTTAACTGCTGTTGTATGATTTACCCCCTCCTTCATGTACAGGCTGATGCTACTTAAAATGATCATTGTACAGGTATGATTGAAAAAACAAGTGTGTTCATTCATTCGTTTACTCATTCATTTATTAAACAAATATTTTAATTATTTCAATAGAGTATATTTATTACTGCCAAAGAGAAATTTGATTTGAACATGCCCAACTTAAAAACACTTCAGTGGCTCCCTAATGTCTCTGAGCATAAATCCAAGTCTTATCCATGAAACACAAGTCCCTTCATGGTCTGATCCGTCCCTATCTCTAGTCTCATTTCATTATTTCCCTACTTACACCCTTTATTCTTGTCTTACTCACTCCCTTTATCCCTCTTGTAGATATTATTTTCTCTGAAAGGAAGATTTTCCCCTTCTCTCCTAACTCCTATATGACCTTAATGACTTATCTGAGGCAACACCCTGCCCTGGGAAGTCTTCCATATATCCTAGTCTAAGTTAAGTTCTAGATTAGCTGTTCCTCCTTTGGGTACTCTCAGCAACCTGTCCTCATCTTTGTCATAGCATTTATCACATCTCTTCAAATTTGTTTCTTTCCATCTTGTCAACTAGACTGTGACAGGCAGTATGATACTCACATCTGTATACAGATCCCAGCATAGGGGCTGGCAAATTGTAGGCACCCAATACATGTTTATAGATGTTTATTGACGCAATACGTGTTATTGATTACTGAAAAACGTGGAGACTGGGGCAACCAAGACAAAGAGAAGAAACAATTAACTAGAATTCAAGAGACCCAGACTCTGTTGTCAAGATTGAAAGACCTGGGCTTCCCTGGTGGCGCAGTGGTTGAGAGTCCGCCTGCCGATGCAGGGGACACGGGTTCGTGCCCCGGTCCGGGAAGATCCCACATGCCGCGGAGCGGCTGGGCCCGTGAGCCATGGCCACTGAGCCTGCGCATCTGGAGCCTGTGCTCCACAGTGGGAGAGGCCACAACAGTGAGAGGCCCACATACCAAAAAAAAAAAAAAAAGATTGAAAGACCTTTGGAAAATTATTTAATCTTTTCTGCAACCCTTAGAGTTAGCTAAAGTTTTAAAAGTCTGCCTTAGTTCCATGGCTGTGTGATATTTTCTAGAAGTGACAAAGTTCTAATGTGTCTCTAGCCAAAGGGAACAGTTGGCAACTTCAAAGAAGATTATTTGTTTGCTTAAGGAGACATTCTCTATCTTAATTCCAGATTGCTTATGACAGGTCTCTGACAAAATGTATGAGATGTCAAATATACCATCTTTTCCTAAAGATTTTAATCAAAATAAAATCTTACAAAAAAAGATTGCCCTTGACAATACATCTATAAACAGTATCTGAACTAATAAAGAGATGACTTATTTCTTTCCTAGTTAAAGATGTTATCTAGTACTAAGCCTTGTCATGGCAACTCTAAAACCTATCCAATGAGTCGCATTCCTGATATTTGCAGAGATGGGCAGTGTTTCATTCCCATCCTGCCTCCTTCACTTCAGATACATATCTCTTCCTTGTCAAACCAAACAGTTATCCCTATGGCCTTTCTGAGTAGCAAATGTGGCTACACTCCATCTCTCAGAAAGGTATGATGAATGAGGATTCTTAACAGATGTTCACATACTGTAAAACCTTAGCAATCTCAATTATAAAGGAAAAACTACAGAATCAGTCCAGAGCCTGTGTTCTTCAAATAACTGAAATGCCTTCAAACACAAAAAATTAAATAAGGTATTTGTCTTTGAAGTCTTATCTTAATTAAGTCTAATCTTAATTGACAAAACAATATGCAATTAATATATTGTCTGTATAAAATTTGAACATATCAAAATAAGGGCCTTAAAAGTGCTTAAAAATTATGCTTCTCTGGACATATTTAATATTGTTAATATTATTAAATAAATACATTAATTAAATAAATACATTAAATATTGTTAATATCACTGCTTTACTCTGTAAAGATTTTTTTTAATACTTTTCCTCCCACGCTCTAAAAGTTAAATTCTGAATTAGTGGAGACTGGATTAATAATGTTTAAATGGAATGAAAACAATCAAACATAGTACAACAAAACATTTCCACTAGTCCCTTCACTTCAAGTCAGACCTCATGAACTCAGTATCTTTAAACTTAATTAAGCTCCTAAAACTCTTATCTGTGAATTTGGAAATAGGTTTTCACGGAAGTTCAAGATGGAGGACACACAGTGCCGTCTCAAAATGATGCCAGAAGGCAAAACCAAGACTTATATTAATAGAATTGCTAGGGCACCAATTGTCTTGTCAGAGCGACACCCTTTGAAGATAAGAAATAATTGACAGCTGACACCAAGTATTCGCCTACAGGCAATGCAGATAAATGCGCTGCAGCCCTCTCCAAGCTCCACTTGTTGTCTGAGGCCTGAGATACATGATATACTGTTGCAATGTAGGAAAAATAGGAATAAAACAATTTCAGAAATTCTTTTAATACACCAACCGGCTAGAAAGAATGGTAAGGAAAAAGACCATGGCGGGGGGGTGGGGAAATGCAACATTCTGTTTTTCAAGCAACAGATTAACTAGGTCCCTTAAAATATATTAACTGTTGTTCAAGTTAAGCAAACATCATCACTAGGATGTTTTAGATAGTTGAAACTGATGAACTATCCTCCTTGAGATGAAGATGTCATGCGGGAGCTTCACTAAAGTGTAGCATTCCAAAGTGCAAATATTCATAAAATTGGTATACAGCAAATTAGCATGCCTAATAAATTTTCTTTTACTTGAATAATTTAATTATGGCACATTTTTCATTAATATTTCCATTAAAAAATTGTAACTGAAATGATTTAAATAAAATGAAAAGCTGACTTCTAAGTGAAAACAGTATATACATTTTCAGGAAAGGGATTATCACAGCATTTTATAGAATTGGAAAATACCTGGGTGATGATCAAATCCAAATTCCTCATTTCATAAAAACACAAGATACTCAAGAAGTTAAATAATTACTCAATTTTATCCAACTTGCATGGGGTAAGTTCAATAAAATCTGTTTTTGGACTCCCAACCCAGTGTTTTTTCCAGCACAATATTCTATGTTACGTAATTTTCTATTTACTTATATTTATTCTTCTAAATTAAAAGAATCTATATATAGAAATAGTTTCAGGGACTTCCTGGGTGGCCCAGTGGTTAAGAATACGCCTGCCAATGCAGGGGACACAGGTTCGTGGCCTGGTCTGGGAAGATCCCACATGTCGTGGAGCAACTAAGCCAGTGTGCCACAAGTACTGAGCCTGAGCTCTAGAGCCCACGAGCCACAACTACTGAGCCCGCGTGCCTACAGCCCGTGCTCCACAACAAGGGAAGCCACTGCAACGAGAAGCCCACACACCGCAATGAAGAGTAGCCCGGGGCTTCCCTGGTGGCGCAGTGGTTGAGAATCTGCCTGCTAATGCAGGGGACACGGGTTCGAGCCCTGGTCTGGGAGGATCCCACATGCCGCGGAGCAACTAGGCCTGTGAGCCACAACTACTGAGCCTGTGCGTCTGGAGCCTGTGCTCCGCAGCAAGAGAGGCCGCGATAGTGAGAGGCCCGCGCACCGCGATGAAGAGTGGCCCCCGCTTGCCACAACTAGAGAAAGCTCTCGCACAGAAACGAAGACCCAACACAGCAAAAATAAAAAATAAATTAATTAATAAACTCCTACCCCCAACATCTAAAATAAAAAAAAAAAAGAGTAGCCCCCATTCACGCAACTAGAGAAAGCCAGCAGGCAGCAACGAAGACCCAACACGGCCAAAAATTAATTAATTAATTTTAAAAAAAGAAATAGTTTCATGTATTATCTTTCTTGACAGAAAAATAAAATATAATAGTCTTGCATAATATTTAATAGGTAACTTCTAAAATATAAAATTAATGCATTAATAACCATAGATCATGCACTACTATTTCTCAGCACAGAATTTGGTATCCTACAGAGAATAATACACATTCTTCTTTCATTTAAATGAAACATTTGCAATAATAGAATGTGTATTTGACCTCATAGAAAAAATTAATAAATTCCAAATGTAAGAAAATTACAGACCACAATATTTAAACATAAGCCAAAGAAGTATAACCAAACAATAAGAAGATAAGTATTTTAACCACTGGAGTAAAAAGTAAGCCTTTTAAACTTTGAACAAAAGAGAAAAGCAAAATTATGCTTACAATTATCTACAAGTAAATTAAGTGAAAAATACTTAAAATATGAATATCGAAAAGGCTGAGCTCAGAGGAATTGACCAGTTGTCATACACTGAGAGAAGATATAGCCTAAGGGAAGCCAATATGCGTGGAAAGAGGGTGATAGAGGAAAGTGGGCAAGGACAAAGTTGCAACACTGAGCTAAGTCCAAGTATGAAGACTGCAAATACCATACAAAAAAAAAACAAACTGAATTACTTTCAGATTTAAAAACAACAAATAAGAATTTTTTAAGAGGCACAGAGAATGCCTTTTTAGCAACACAGTTGATTGAACTGAGGGGAAGTAAGTCCTTCCTCATGCTCCAATCCTGTGGAATTGCTAAAGAGGTTTAGACAGAAAGAGAGGCAGAGAGAGAGGGGTGGAGGAGAGAGAGAAGGGGGGAGATAGAGTGGGAAGGGGACAGAGAGATCAAGAAGGAAGGGAGGGAAGGAGTGAGAAAGGGAATCTCCAGGGGTCAGAAATGATGAAAGGCCAATCCACAGTGGTAGGAACACCAGCTGCCTCAGTGCCAGCCCAGGATCCTGGACCCAGACCCCTGCTGTCAGGGTTGAAGGATGGAGATGAACACACGCACACCAATACTAGACATTATTTTAGAGACCACAAGAGGCAGAAAGCTAGATCTGAGAATAGTGCTTAAATTCAGGACCCTGAATGAGATCCATGGAAATGGGGTTTACAAAATTTCACCCAAGTAAGTGGCAATGAAGCCCAATGTGAAAAGCACAATGTCAACATTTTAGACAGAAATATAGGAGGATTTCTTTATAATGTTAGTTTAGGGAAGGTTTTATATAAAAAGGCCATGAAAGAGAGGACTGATATGTTTGTCTTCATTAAATTTAAAACAGCTGTATGTTCAAACAAACACACAATAGGCCAAGTGAAGACAAACCATAAACTGAAGGAAAACACCCCTGATAAAAGCATCCAAAATAAGGCAAGCCTAGAAAGCAATACGGAAATTAAAAAATAAATAAATAGAAAACTTGAGAAAAGATGAGCCAGGCGATGCACAGAGGGTGTAAAGAGAATAACCACTGGCCATAAACAAGATGTTCCACCTCACCAGTAATCTGGAAAACACTAATTAATGCATCAGTGATATCCCAATTCATACCCATCTCACTGGTGAAAAATGTAAAATTCTGCAAATACTAAGTGAGTGTGAAAATGAGGAGCAATGAAAGCTTTCACAAACTGCTGGTGGGAATGTGGGAATACATATGTACAACCAGCTTGGAGAGAAATTTGAAAATATCTAATAAACTTTAGCATTCACAATCCATTGGACCCTGTAACTCTGCACCTAAAAATATGTTCTAGGGGTATTCATTTTATGTACAAGTAAATATATACAAGAATGTTTATTCCAGCTTTTTTTTGTGATTGTAAAAATCTGGCAACACTTGAAATGCTTATCAAAAGAACGATGATCACATAATTTGTGGCGGTATCATAAAAAGACATGCCATACCATGGTTACAACGAGTCTATAAGAGCAATGTTTCTCAAAGCATGGTCCAGGAAGCAGCATTAGTATCACCTGAAAACTGGGTAAAATGCAAACTCTTGGGCCCCACCCCACATTTTCTGAATCAAACCCTGGAAGGGCCTGAGCACCCTGTGTTTTAACAGGCCCTTGTGGTTCCAGTTTGAGAACTGCTCTACCAAAGTTACATGTATCCACATGGGTAAGTGTCAAAGTCAAAATCTGAGCCAAAAAGGGCATAATACATACATCTGTATATAATATATAGATGTACCTCATTTTACTGTGTTTCACTTTATTGTGCTTCAAAGATACTGCATTTTTTTACAAATTGAAGGTTTGTGTCAACCCTGTGACTAGCACATCTAGCGGCACCATTTTTCCAACAACATTTGCTTACTTCCTGTCTCTGTGTCACATTTTGATAATTCTCACAATATTTCAAACTTTTTATTATTATTATATAAGATGGTTACATCTCTTTTGCTTAATTATATTATGGGATAGACATGTTTCAATGGGGATGATTCCACTGCCTGGTATTGTAGGACAGGGCATATGAATCTGCCCCTCAGGAAATAGTAATTAAACATACTAAAGGAAACAAATAGGATTACCTGAGCCCATACAATATAAAGGAAAACTGGGAACTAATATTCAGGGGCTAGTAAAAATAATCATAGAATTATGCTAAATTCTGTGCTCTTCCTGTGCTCCATAAGTGGAACAACAAAGCCTGGATGACAGCACATCTATTTACAACATGATTTACTGAATATTTTAAGCCCACTATGGAGACCTACACCCAAAAGAAAAGATTCCTTTCAAAATATATATATATATATATATATATATATTCTCAAAATATATTATTGCTCATTGACAATGCAGCTGGTCACCCAAGAGCTCTGATGGAGATGTACTAGATTAATGTTCTGTTCATGCCTGCTAACACAACTTCCATTCTGTAGTCCATGGATCAGGAGTCATTTCAACTTTTAAGTCTCATTATTTAAGAAATACATTGTGCAAGGCTATAGATTCCATAGTTACTGAATTCTTCCTGATGGATTTGGGCAAAGTAAATTGAAAACCTTCTGGACAGGATTCATCACTCTAGGTGCCACTAATGATTCACGGGAAGAGGTCCGAACATCAACAATAACAAGAGTTTGGAAAAAGGTGATTCCAACCCTCATGGGTGACTTTGTGGGGTTCAATCCTTCAGCGGAAGAAACAACTGCAGATGTGGTGGAAATAGCAAGAGAACTAGAGTTAGAAGTGAAGCCTGAGATGTAACTGAATTGTTGCAATTTCTTGATAAAACTTTAACAGGTAAGGAGTTGCTTCTTATGGATGAGCAAAGAAAGTGGTTTCTTGAGATGGAATCCACTCCTGGTGAAGATGCTGTGAAGATGGGTGAAATGACAGCAAAGGATTTAGATTATCACCTAAACTTCGTTGATAAAGTAGCAGCAGGTTTTGAGAGGACTGACTCCAGTTTTGAAAGCAGATCCACTGTGGGTAAAATGCTATCAAACAGCACTGCATGCTACAGAGAAAAGGTTCATGAAGGAAGAGTCAAGCAATGGGGCAGACGCCACTGCTGCCTCATTTAAGACATTGCCACGGCCACCCAGCCTTCAGCAGCCACCACCCTGATCAGCCAGCAGCCGTCCACACGGAGGCAGGACCCTCCACCAGCAAAAAGATTACTACTACCTGAAGGCTCAGATGATGGTTAGCATTTTTTAGCACTAAAGTATTTATAATTAAGGTATGTACATTTTTTAAGATATAAAGTTATTGCACAATTAATAGACTATAGTGTAAACATAACTTTTACATGCACTGGGAAACCAAAAAAATTTGTGTGACCCACTTTATCATGATATTCACTTTACTGCAGTGGTCTGGAACCAAAACTGCAATATCTCCAAGGCAGGCCTATAATACAGTTAATATAAATCTTAAGAATATAAATAACATATTATATAGACAGCAAGAATATACACTGACCTGAGGAGGGAGGGAGGGTAGTAGGAATGGAAAGGAGAGGATTCCAAATGTACCTGTAATATTTGATTTACTTGGCAAAAATATTTGAAGCAAATTTGAAAAAAAAAAGGTTAATATTTATCAAATCTGGGTGATAAATATAGGAATGTCTGTTAAATTATTCTCTCTACTTTTCAGGTCATTTTACATATTGCAGAAGTACAGTGACATGGCCAAGTCCGTGGTTTTGTAAGATGACCATGGTGTAGAGAAACTTGTAAGGAGAGAGACTAGGGGCAGGCAGACAAGTAAGTTAACATGCTGTTTCAATGACCCAGTTAGGTGAAATGGCTTTAACTACAAGAGGGGAAACAGGGGATTCACTAAAAACAACTAGTTCAGATGTCAAATATATAGGAATTGATAACCTATTATATGCTGGAAGGAAAGGGGAAGTCAAAGAACTTTCCAAAATGTATAGTTTGGTTGAATAACTAGTGCATAGAGACTGAGAACAAAGTCTCTACTTGGAGGTGGAAAATAATAAAATTCTTCTGACAAAATATAAAACAGAAAATCTGAAACTAGAGAGAAACTGAATGTATTCATTGTACAGTTAGTATATGATATAGGGATAGTAAACAATATGTAAAGCAAGAAGAAAAGAGTGTTGAGGACAGAATCCTGAGGAAAATAAAGTGAAAACAAAAAAATACAGGAGTGCCTTTCAGGTAGGAGTAGAAACAAAAGGAAAACAATGTCTAGTAAGGTCAAGGGAGTGGCACAATGGAAATGTTAGTTTTCAGCCAGTGTTCTGTGAGAATTGTTGCATCTATAGATGTATTCCTGATGCATCTGTGGAGAGAGATGAACTCCACGTCCACCTACTCCTCCACCATCTTGAATCTCCCCAGCAGATTTCTGCACAGTGGAAATGAACACGTGGTAGAGTTGTCTAGAAAGCTAAAGACTGAGAAGAGAATTGTGATCCAAGAAGAGAATTTGATCACTTGAAAGTCCTTCTCCTTCTTGAAACACCTATTTTATTAGAGGCCTTAAAGAAAAAGTCGTATTATACTGTCTGGAAGATCAAATGTGTGATATGGACTTGGTAACAGGGCTTCTCTCTTAAAATGTTCTCAGGCAAAAATATAAGTAAGGGAAGTGATAACTGATGTATTTAAGTTTAAGAAGAGGTGGGATAAAATGGAATTATGAGCCTGGTGAAAGGGTCAGATTTGGAACAGATGAGGGACTCCTTTCTTTAAGAGAGGGCAGAAGATAAAGAAGAGTTAAGATACACATAAGCTGGGAGGGGGTATAGATAAGTTAAGAAAAGTTCAAGGGGAAGATAAATTCCATCAAGTGTGAACTTGGAAGCAAGATCATATAACACATACCAGAAGTGGATTTAAGGGGTTGAGAGGGAGAAATGAGGTTGGAATAGCTGCCAAGGAGAATGGAAAATAGAGTTTAGCAAGGAAAGTGGTCAAAAACTTACCATCCGGCATCTTGAGAGCATCAAGGATGAAAATATATATTTTTTTTAACCATTTTTTTTTTTTACATAATAAGTCGAATGAGCAGAGTTATGTGGTTAAAAAAAAATGACTTGATAGCAGAAGAACAGGAGGGGGGTAAAAAAAATTAGAATTTCTCTAACAGTGAAGACTGACAAAGCAACTACTCCAATATTTGTGTTATCCAAATATCCAGTGATTTGAAAGATGTGCTACAGCCACCTCCAAAATATATTGAATTTCCATCCATTCTTTTTTTCTCTCTAGCTCAAAACAGCATGACTTACCCCCAGGATGGTACAATATCAGTAACTAGTCTCTCTTCTACTACTCTATTTACTTCCTCTCCTCTATGACCCATTCTTCCCAGAAGCCAGGGTAACATTCTAAAAATGTAAATCACATGATTTCACTTCCCAGCTTAAAACCATCCAACGGCTTCCCACTGTGCTCAGAATTAAATCTAGACATAGACATTGACTCTGGGAAATGGGAAAGGCAATGGTGAGCTCTCTGCATTAAAAAAAAAAAAAAAAATTCCCTTAAATATAATATTAAAAACATCCAGTTCATTCTTTTTGCCAGTACCATACAGACAAGCCTCAAGTTCTATTCAGTGATTTTGACAAATAAATATACTTGTTAAATTTAACTAACCATAACACCTACTAGATAATTCATAATTATTGCTTCGTGTGAGCTTAGGTGAATTAAATGAACTAATAATAAGAACACATTCACATGGTATGAACAAGTATAAAAACATACACTGTATTTTTTTTTCCGAAAGGGCTTTCTTTGTAATTATATATCTGAATGATTATTTGATTAATATCTATCTTTCCTGTTAAATTATAAGAAGTCAGGGACTATATCTACTTTATTCACAGGTGTGTTCTCTATGCTAGCATAGATCCAGCATGTTTTAGGTACTCTATACATATTGGTTGAATTACTGAATACATATTGAATAAATGTTAGTTGAATTCTTGAATACACTAAGAAGTAGAATAGAAAAGGCTTGGTCCGGATCCCAGACAGGATGAAAGGCCCAAGGCCAAGCTCTGTGATTAAGCACGTGTGCAACTTGCCTAAGTCACTTTACTTTCCTAAGCCTTGGTTTTCCCATCTGTGAAATACAGATGGGAAATACATAAAATAATCTGCATTCTAAGCAAATTAAAAGACTGAGTGTCCTATTATCAAAATCTGTAATAACTAGCCATTGCATAGAATGTAGTAAGAGTCAGTTTGTTTTCTGACACACTATAAATCCTGAAGGTTTAAATATGAACGGAATCTGCCATTCCATTTTCTGAGAGGCATCCTTCATAAAACATATGATGGCAGTTGTGACCGATTTTTCAAAAGACCAGAGTGCACTCAGGGTAAGATTCTCACACACTTTATACATTTTCTCTTTAAGACCCTTCAAGCCTAAAAAATTTTACCTATAAGAATCTCAGAATCCTAGAGTTAGAACTAGAAGAGAGAAGCTGTAGTTTCTTTACAAAAAAGAGGCAGAGTGGACACCACAGGGACACATATTCACTAGAATCATTACCAAAAAATTATGAATGAGGAAAAGCCAGTGACCTTCACTGATGTCATTACACTTCAAATAAATCCGTATAATGCCTTGCAAGTATCCTTGTTATGGACCACAATAAATAAATCTATCATTTATAAAAATAAATAGTTTTAACAACATAGTCCTTCTGCTTTTTAATGAGTGTTTGTATACACACATCCATTAAGCCTCCTGCAAACATACAGTCAACCTGTATTTGCTTCCAATTTTAAAATATAATTTTAAAGCATCTATTACCATCACTGACTTGTTTCTTTACAACCAGAAACCTCCTCCCCATTAGGGGCCCTTTGAGTTTAGTCTGGCACAGAGAATCCATCCCATACACGTTGGCAAAGTCTTTACTGACCATTTCCTATAGGTAACTCAGGATATATGGCCAAGTTTATTTATATTATGTTGTCATTTTTCCTAAATATTTAAATGTAAAGGATCAAGAGAAGAGAATTTGATCAAATATCCACATGCTGACATTAGTTGATCTTAAAAACAAGATTAGGACATTCTCTCAGGTAAATCATACATAATTCATACATTTTTTTCTTAAAATATTTTATATTCATAGCCATATATGACAAACCATTAAAAATAAATTACTTTGACAGTGATAATAGTAAAATATGAGCCCATGATGGAAGAGCTCCTGAGACAGCAAATGTCTTACATCACAGAAGATGTACCTCTGCTATCCCTTGGGCAGTATTTTACGCAGTCATTGCTGTATCTAAAAAGTCATTAGTTGTTTTATTACACAGTTCTATTTATTTATTTTAATAAAAGTGATGTAAATCATTAGATTTCTTTGAATTTGAAAGACAATTTCTCACTTCTGCTAGAACCTAGCTGGGGCTAAGCAGACCTGCTGGTACTGCTTATGTGGACCATTCCTCCAGGTAAATTAAACAACCCCTTATTACACAAAAGAAAATAGGAACTTTCATTTGGCATGTTATTCTTTTATGCTGGAGACCTCATTTCACGTGCAACAAATCTCCACAGCAGTACTAAAAGCGCATAATGAAGCATAACAAAGAAACACAAGGATTAGGTCAGGCCCAAAAGTCTTTGATTTCTTCAAGGGAGAGTATTTTCATGCAAAGTATTTTGTCCCTTGTAACATTAAAGATTGAAATCTGCCAAAACAACAGTCAGTACCAAACACTGCGGCATTATATGTTAAAGAAATATACATTTTTATTTACTCAATCCAAAAACAGAGTGGTCCAAGCAGTTAGATACATTTGAGCATTCTATTTTTTTTATTGTAATTGAAATTCTGTTGGTTGAATAAAAATTGGAACATGCCTTTTCTATGAATGGATTCATGCCATGGAACCTGTTTAGAATTTGGAATGCATTTTCCATACAAGGATGGCAGATGCTCTCCCTCCAGTAAGAGGGAGGTACTTACTCCTAGACAAGTCTAATAACTGTCAAATCTCTGAATTTTCTTAAAAGCAGGCACTCGTCTCTACCAAATGCTCCTCAGGCAAGCTGCACTGGGGAACAAGGGCAGCCACTCTCTGGGGAGGCAAGTGAAAACATCCAACGTCTGACTTCCCCACTGCCTATTTATGACTGAAAAGCTGCCTGTGCTCCCTTTTCAATGTTAAGTACTTTCTCACCTCCTTAAAAATTATTTATACGGAATATTGAAATTTTCCTTCATTTGAAAGGAAGAGTAATTTCATAAAGACCAATACCTTTATTGTTTTCCACTAATAGTTTTTTCATGATTTTGCCTTTAAAGTTTTTCTATAGAAAGAGTAATTTTACATTTTAATTGTGCACTCTTTCTTTTTGTCTGCTTAATTTAATATCACTTTTTGTTTTCTTTGAAGGACTAAAAGTTACCCCTCTTTTGTATCACTTACTAATTGTATTTCTAGGGCTTATTGAGATACGCACGCTAGCACAAATCCAAATGAAAGCATGAAATGCAACTGTGACTACTTGCACACATTCTAGATATACATTTACTACAGTCCTTTAAAGTATAGCTTCTTCTTTTACTTGCTGGAAAAATTATGATGCTAGGATTGCAGACATGCCTACCGACTATACACACTGCACTGAAAAAAGTCTATATAAGATACAATCTGTTTCCCTTTCTCACAGTTTTCAAATGATTTAGACATTAAAGTTCTTATATATAAAATTTTCTAACATAGAAAATGTAGATGATTAAGAGTGAATAGGAAATCAGACTCTAAGCCATTGTTGAGGTTCTCCATATTATTCATGGACTGATATATGTATAAAACTAAAAAGATCATACAAACAAAGCCCGTAATCTGGGGTGTATAAAGGGATTATTATTAACTCCAGACCACTCTAGAGACCATCGTCTACCCCTCTGGCCGTGGTATTAAGTTCTAAATTGGTGGTCCTGAGCTTGAAGCTAACCAGCCTTCAGTGATACCTGACCCACAGCTTTGCATGGAAAAATGACACAACTCTAGTGAGTACTGTCTCTTGAAAAATGCGTTTCACAGAGAGAGATGTAATTTCTAATAATGTAAAAGTAATGGAGATTAGACAGAACACATTGATTTCTCAACGAAAACAAGCCTCAGTTAATGCAATGTACATGTGATTGGAGACTTACTTGAAGGGGACCACTTTATATTTATGCTGTGTTAGGGAAACAGCACAGAAAGGCTGAGGAAAAGTGTTCACTGCATGTCAATATGCTAAACATCACAGGAAGTGTGTAAATGGATTAGGATTCTTAGATGAATCTATCTAGCACAGCAGTATGTAACAAATTAAATTGGAAGAATGAAAATGTCACTATCATCACTTTCCTTACAGCTTCCCTTATTAAAAATGGGTTATGTCATTTCTTATTACAACTCAAGTTTTCTGAGATGAGAATATTGTTAATAAGGTTGGGGGAGGGATGGAAATCAAGCATAAGAATTTAGTTGCACAAGGTATACCTACCTTTACTTAAAAAAAAAAAGTTGAAAACATTTTAGCTTGAAGATTTCTTGGAGCTTATGTTACACCGCTGATTGCATATTCTAGAAATAACTAATGCTAGTCTCAATCACCAGCATGCAGTTCACATTTTCAGGTAAGTCACACTTTCAGCCAACATGACAACAGAAGAGAATTTCCCTTATAATATTCAGAGGTTCTCATACTTAAGTCAGAATACCTGGAGTCACAAGGCCCTCTGCAGTTATTGTTATATCTAATGTCATCATAGGTATTAATAATTTTGCTAAGCATAAATGATAACAGTATTATTACAAAATTCACAATTACAAGCATGTACATCAAGAAAAGCAGTGAGAAATCCATCTAAGGACAACTGACTGTTTCAGCGCTTTCCTGCAATATTTGTTTGTATTTGTTTCCCCGTTTTTTCCTAACTAATTCTCATTAGGAGACAAAGGTAAGTTTAAGAACAATTACAGGATAAAATCTTTAGGATATACTCTTCATTTATTCATTTTTCCTGTAAAACTGGGGAAACACTGCAATTATCAGTTCTAATGGTAAAGACCAGCCCAGTTCATGGTGCTGTGCACAGGTGTTTGAAACATGGGTAAGACATAGGCTTTGCCCTTGAGGTATTTATAGTTTGGTAGGAGTGACAGAGACACTAAATTTATAAATACACTTCTCAGTCCAAGCAACAGTGCACCGTGAGTTTGAAAGGAAAAATGGAAATGTTACTCTAGGAAGCAGCACAACCAAGGCACGGAGGCATTAAAGGGGACACTGTGGGAAGGAGAAAAACTGATGGCTTTTCATTCCTAGACTCTTAAAGTTCAAGGTTGGGAGCGATGAAAAGAAGCTGGACATAAATGGATGTAGATGATGGTAACGATTATAAAAGGAGAGTTAAGGCAAACACTTATGACTTTAGGCATTACATGGTGAGACTGTTCTTACTCTTTTGAAATTTAACCTAAAAATTAAAATACCAGAGAACACTCGTATTTACAGTAATCCTCCAAGCCAAATTTAAATGAATTTTTAGTTTAGTTTTGTTTTTTGGATTCTTTTGGCCACACCGTGCGGCTTGTGGGATCTCAGTTCCCCGACCAGGGATCAAACCTGAACCCCCAGCAATGAGAGCATGGAGTCCTAACCACTGGACTGCCAGGGAATTCCCTAAATGAATTTTTAAATGGACAAAACAAAATACAAGAATAAGTAAAATAAGGAGACCTTCTCAAGGCTAGTTATTTATTTTCTTCTCTTTTGAGCCCCATTGGTTGGTTGGTCCCAACATGCTTCTTCATAGCATTTCACTTTTTATCTTGCTGAAATGGACTTTCAATTTTTATTTATTTAACTAATAAAGTAAACTAAATCAAATTCAGGGTAAGTTTGCTGCTCCTAACTGATTTTCAAACAAAGATGTGAAGTCAAGTGGGGCGGCTGTAGGGGAAGGCTAGAGAAAGTGAGCCATCTCATTTAACAAGTGACAGGGCCAGGGGTCTAGTACTTTCAGGGCCCTCCATCGCAATGCCTAGCTTTAAGACAATCAAAAATGCATCTAGGGCTTCCTTGGTGGCGCAGTGGTTGAGAGTCCGCCTGCCGATGCAGGGGACGCGGGTTCGTGCCCCAGTCCGGGAAGATTCCACATGCCGCGGAGCAGCTGGGCCCGTGAGCCATGGCCACTGAGCTTGTGCGTCCGGAGCCTGTGCTCCGCAATGGGAGAGGCTACAAGAGTGAGAGGCCCACGCGCTGTGCAAAAAATAATAATAATAATAATGCATCTAAACTATTTGACCTTTCTCTCCTCACCTCTTCTTCATAATTCTGAGACATAAAAGTCCTGTCACAATGGCTGAAGTTTCTCTGAACATTGCACAAAATTATAAATTCCAGGATTCTATAAGAATAGAATCTAGAGAGAATCACTGTTTTTAGTTCTGACTAATAAAACTACTAAAATTAGAGAAAATAATTTTTATTTCATTAAATCCATATAGGAAGTATATGCAGTTAGTAAAACACATTTCCTATTTGCAATATAGAATTAAAGGCATATTTGTTAGACTGATTTTATTTACCAAGCAAAATTCAAGAAGTGATAATGGACAAAAAAAAAAGATGAATTCTTCTTCTAGACAACTATAAATGCTTCTATATTAAAAGACAAAAAAAAGCATTGAACACCATATTTAGGAGGCTTTGACAATCTAATTTTGCTTCTAATGGTTTGGGAGAACTCCAATAATTTTAGTAAGTGTTATAGGAATTAAAAAAACACCTAAACTTCCCAAGTCATAACAATATACTTATAAAATTTGAAGAAGTATAGTCAGGAAAGAAGTATAAATATTGGTAAAGCAAATTACTAACTTCAGTGTGAAGAGAAAGCAACAGTTTTTGGAGTGAACTTTTTATGGAATAAATTATAGGTTGCAGTCATCCAAAATTTTTAAATATATATATATTTTTTACTTTAATCAATTTTCTCCTCCTAGTCCCATCTCTAATTGCAAGTCTTCAGCTTTTTGCTATTTTCTGTTATGGAGTTATTAAACAAATAAGAACCCAACAAACTGGGAGCCCTTGACCTTAGGGGTAAATGAAGATAAGGAGTTCTGCTTTCTACCTAAAAAGGACTCAGAAAACACCTAGACTAAAGGAGCCGTCTGTCCCCACTGAGTGGCACTGCTTGCTAATAGGTGAGGCCACATATGACCGTCAAGAAGGATCCTCAAGAGGGGAGGTCCAAGCATATTCTGAACTACTGTAAAATGGAGCCCTTTGGTACCACTTGTTCCTATGGGAGCTTATGGTGGAAGCTGTTTCTTACCCCAATAAGCTGCTTCTTTGTATGAATGGGGTTGAGAGCTACGCCAGAGACTAGCCCTCCCTCCCAGTCACTGATTCCCCTTTATGTGCTCTACATGGTTCTCTGATCCTTCTAAGCTCTCGACACCTAATTACTATGTCCAGTCATCAGACTTCTGACTTGTGGTGCCTTGACTCAAAGTAACCCTCTGTGAGATTTCAACATCTGTAGCCTGGCCAAGTGACACCTTACCCAGCTACAAGAACTCACAGACCCTCTTCCTTCCTGCTCTGGTGAGTGCCTGCACCCTGCATTTGCATGCCTATATTGAAGATAAGGTCCCATCCACCTCCACTGGACAGAACAGTGGTCTCTTACCTCAGACTCAACTCGACTCCTACATCAGTACTCAAAGTTATATTATTTAAAAACGTTTCTCACTTGAACATTCCTCACTCATATTCAATAAATTACATTCGTTGGTGCCTACTATATACCAGGAATTCTAACAAGAGTTGAAAATATTGGTCAGATATACACTGGTCTTCAAAGACTAAGGCACATACAAGCTAAAAAGTGAGACACAAATGTAAATAAGAGGATAAAAGAAAATGTCATATAGTGGAAATACATATGGGATTACAGTGGAGAAAGGAGTCAATTCCTACTGAGTGGGCAGGGTGAGAGGTGAGGGGTGCTGAAAGCTCTCAATTATCTTTATAGATCTATCTTAAGTCCTAGCCACACTGACGGTTCCCAAATGTTGTACCTATTATGATCTTGTGGGGAGCTTTAAAAATCCTGATGCCCAGGCTGTAGTCCAAAGCAATTAAACCAGAATCTCTGGAGGTAGAACCCAGGCATTAATATATATATTTTTTAAAATCCCCCAAAAATTCCAGTGTGCAGCAATGTCTGAGAACCACTGAACTAGATCACTGCTTCCTTGATAGGATAATCTCACACTAATTTTAATTCTAGAGAGTCTAGTATAGCACAATGTATTCACTGTAGAGTCTTAATATGGATTTGGTAGTTGAATAGATAATTGAATGAAAGAATAATTTTACTAAACTAAAAGACACAAAGCAGCATTTCATGTTATCTGAGAAACTGTTTATATATTAATTCAGATATTATATTAACCAATAATCTTTTAGGCTTGAAAACTAGAAACTGTATTTATGAATAGATATATGTATATCAGGGGAAAAAATCATAACAGATAAACTTATCTTATTCCTATGTTGATATTTTAAACAGACCTATTTATTTATTAGATGTTGTAAACGCATACAAATAGTAAAAGGGATCAAACTGACTTAAGGCACAGTTGTGCAAATTGTTTTTTTTAACATGTTTTCATGTTCCTAGAGCCTCTTTTGTGGTCTCAGTGAAACAAACTACCCATTAGTTTGAGATAAGTCAATACACCTATAGAACTACTTGCATAGCGAACTAATCACTCACTTACTATATAAAAACTACTCGAATTTTCATTAAAAATATAGAAAATAAAAATTTAATATTAGTATGGGCATTTAAATTAAATGTGTATATATACACATATATACATACATGTATACACACATATGCATACATATACCTCATTGCAGATTGCTTAGAATTATTTCACAGTAGATTAACAAATTTAAATAATAAGAAATCTAATAATTCTCTGGGAATTCCCTGGCAGTACAGTGGTTAGGACTCTGCACTTCCACTGCAGGGGGCACGGGTTCCATCCCTGGTCAGAGAACTAAGATCCTGCAAATGCCGTGGGGTGTGGCCAAAAAAAAAAAAAGAAATCTAATAATTCTCTCTTTAATAGTAACTACTGCATTTAGCATGGGTTTTGTCCTAACTTTAAACTCACTAGTAAATATATATAAGTTTAGTGCTTTAGAAGACACGCCTACATAATTTGGATAATTCACAAAAGTTCATCACAAGCAAAGAGCAATCAAACATTGGCTAAATTGTCTGCCACCTTAAATGTATAATACATACACAGTAGTTCCTTAATACATTATTATTACAGATGTTAATTCGTGTTTTAAATTCTGCCTTCAAAACATGGGCTTTTAGCTACTGAACATTTAAAACCTCCTGGGAATAAGAGAGACACAATATTTGCAAAGTGGCTCATTTCCAGTAAAGAATAATGTGAACTGGCATGAGACAAGCACTGTGTCCCAGGGTGGACAACAGTGAATTAGGCTTGGTGGCACTCGGTTGTCTTCCAGATTCCAAAGGTAACTCAAGCAAATGACCTTAGCCTTCTCAGTTCCTTACTGTGTAACATCGGTTTAACTTTCATGGCTCTAGGCCAGTAATTACCAACAGTCTAGTTGAGGGGCTCCTATATATGTTTATTTTGGGTTTTGTGTGGCCAGAATGTGCCCCCTCGCGCTGTGTAAATTCTGTTAACACCAACTCTTCTCATCTTCCCTGACTGCATTTCTTTGATATGCACCTACTTTTCCTCTTCTCATGGATGCTTAGATGAAGTGATAACATATATAGAGAAATTACAAAGATAACATTATACGTATATATTTATACAGAAAATAACTATATATAGCTAGATATAGATAACATAGCTATAGATAGATAGCTAAATGTAGATATAGATGTAGACAGAAATAGAGATCTCCAGTTTAAACTGGCATAATAGTGACTTTTGCCTGAGATGATGGAATTATAAACAAGCTCACATAATATAAGCCCATTTCATTTATTCTGATTCCTAGTGAACAAATGGCCCTTTAGTCCAAATGCATTTACTTTTAATATATTTGTCACTTAATTCACGACTTAATGGACTCAAGAAATAAACTGTCTTCCTTGGGTAAGAAGAGGAGTTCATATGTTTTACATTGTTCTTTGCTGTCATCTGACATATGAAGGAAATCTTCATATATCAAATATATTGCACTTCTGTGAATCAATAACATAATCAAAGATATCAAAGCACACTCAATCATGTTAAAAATTATGGCAGTGCAGAAGAACATATTTTTGGAGTTACAAATTAATTAAAGGAAGCTATTGATCATTTACCTTCCCAAGAAGAATTCAGACTTTCCTAAGATATCTACACTGTGGTATACCTTACTGGCTACAATTTTGGTTAAAAAAAAAAAAAAGCAAATTCTATTTTATTAGCTGATGTTTTAATATAAACAAGAACCAGTTTCATTAAAAAATAACAGCAGTTATAAAAACTGTAAGCATCATATTAGTACCTATCACCTCCAAATTAATTTCAAATATAATGTTGAAATTCAGAGAGGCCAAGAGTGATTGACCTAAGGTAACACTGAGGTCCACTGAGGGAAACATCTTTCTGTTGCATTTGTTTGTATCATCTCAGATCTCCCTCTCACCTCCTCTCTGTCCACCAGTTACTGGGATTTCTCCCCATGTGCTGGTATTCTTTTGGTCACATAATTATTTAACCTATGAAATCCATTCTTTATGTACAACTGGCTTCTCAGTAACTACTTCTGCATCTCTTGTCAATTATTACTATGAACTAATGCATTTAAAAACTGTTCAAACACAAAGAAGGGATAGAGTGTATTGTCTTACAATTGCTATGTTCCCTGATTAAAATTTAGTGTATTTTCCCCCTCCGTACAAATTTGTTCTTTACTGCACTATTTCTACTAAATTACTTACTAAATTTTGTCATTCAGATTTTTAAATGGAAAGAAAATGTCTAAGGCTCTTAGTAAAAAAGGAAGATTAAGAGTGTCAGAATTATTCTGATCCAATGACTTTAGCTAAGCAAATCTTTTTAAAACAGCTCAAATAGTATGAACATTTTACAAATGGGCTTTAAACATCCTTAATCTAAATTGCTTTTAACTTCTGAATACCTAGCAAACTACTTCTGCAGCTTGAATATAAACATTCATGCCAGACTAATACAGAAAATCTAGGGTAACTCCATGATTAATATTTTTCCAGTCTGTAATATCTAGCTCTGTTTAAGAAAGGGGTTTAATGAATACTACTATGATAATTTAAATATGAAATTGATTTCATTTTTACATCATCACTGTCATTTCCATCAGAATCGTTCCTATCACTTGCATCTTCCACTCATTATCTCCATTTCTATCTATATTCAATTCACAAAGAAAAAATACGTCATGAAATTCATCACATTTTTCAAAACTATAAACAAGCATACAGAATCCTCTTTTCTTTGCAAAGAACTACCAACTTGAGAGGGCAAACTCTAGCTAACAGAGCAAAGAATGGATGGCTCAAATCTATCCTTGTAAGTTACAGCTACACTTTGTCTGTAAACTAAAGACCAGTAAACTACAGGGTGATTTTCTCCCTCTGGATAACCTGAAATATTTCACCATGGTTCATTCAAACTACTGTGAAAAGTTAAAAGGTATATTCTTCATGATAATATCCATTTTTGTCTATAGATGGAAATTTGGTAGGGCTTAAATGTATTATAATCACTTCTCATATTCTATAATGTTAAAACTCTGTTTCTCAGAAAAACAATATCTTTAATATTTATACACAAATGCAACCCCATATGGTAATTACCTTACAGGTATAGTATATATGTATGTATTACACATATTTCTATGCTTGTCAACCAAACACTTTCAGCCTAAGGAATATGGTTGAAGTATAAAATATAATATGCTTCAAAGTAAAAAAAACAAAAAAATCACCCTTTAGTTAATGAAAGATTAAGAAAATTTAAGCAAATTGATTATAAATGTTAGAGCCAGGTAAGCATAAATATAATTTTAACTTAATACATTTTTTTGTTTGTTTGTTTGTTTGCGGTACGCAGGCCTCTCACTGTTGTGGCCTCTCCTGCTGCGGAGCACAGGCTCCAGATGCACAGGCTCAGTGGCCATCTTAATACTTCATTTTGACTCAGGGTTCTTTTGTTTCAGATCATAGGAGGTTCAGTGCAATGGAATATAAAACTGTAAATTTGTAAGGAACTTTTAGTGGGATTACTTATAGAGCTGTTTTGCTTTTCTTTTCAAAGTCCCTGGTTAATGCTTATTATCCTCAACCTAAGAGTTCTATTTGAATAAGAAATATTTAGTGTTAGAATATTAATGCTTGTATAATCAATTATGATTTTATTTTGATGAGATTAGTCAACAATAAAGCAATAGCTATATCATCATAAAGAAGCAGATTAAAAAGAGTATTTAGCTTTGGTTTTCTTGCTAAAGTGTTATTTTTTTTGAATTTCATATTTTTATACAGCAGGTTCTTATTAGTGATCTATTTTATACATATCAGTATATATATATCAATCTCAATCTCCCAATTCATCCTACCACTACCAGCCCCGCCCCCACTTTCCCTCCTTAGTGTCCATACGTTTGTTCTCTACATCTGTCTCTATTTCTGTCTTGCAAACCATTGTTTGCAATGTAACATTTTTCTAGATTCCATGACTGTACAAATGACCCAATTTTATTCCTTTTTATGGCTGAGTAATATTCCATTGTATATATGTACCACATCTTCTTTATACATTTGTCTGTCGAAGGACACTTAGGTTGCTTCTATGACCTGGCTATTGTAAATAGTGCTGCAATGAACATTGGGGTGCATGTGTCTTTTTGAATTATGGTTTTCTCTGGGTATATGCTAAGTAGTGAGATTGCAGGGTCATATGGTAGTTCTATTTTTAGTTTTTTAAAGAACCTCCAAACTGTTCACCATAGTGGCTGTATCAATTTACACTCCCACAAACAGTGAAAGAGTGTTCCCTTTTATCCATACCCTCTCCAGCATTTGTTGTTTGTAGATTTTCTGATGATACCAATTCTAACTGGTGTGAAGTGATAGCTCATTGTAGTTTTGATTTGCATTTCTCTAATAATTAGTGATGTTGAGCAGCTATTCATGTGCCTCTTGGCCATCTGGATGTCTTCTTTGGAGAAATGTCTATTTAGGTCTTCTGCCCATTTTTTGAATGGGTTGTTTGTTTTTTTAATGGTGAGCTGCATGAGCTGCTTATATATTTTGGAGATTAATCCTTTGTTCATTGATTCATTTGCAAATATTTTCTCCCATTCTGAGGGTTGTCTTTTCGTCTTGTTTATGGTTTCCTTTGATGTGCAAAAGCTTTTGAGTTTCATTAGGACCCATTTGTTTATTTTTGTTTTTATTTCCATTCCTCTAGGAGATGGGTCAAAAAAGATCTTTCTGTGCTTTATGACAAAGAGTGTTCTTCCTATGGTTTCCTCTAAGAGTTTCATAGTGTCCGGTCTTACATTTAGGTCTTTAATCCATTTGGAGTTTATTTTTGTGTATGGTGTTAGGGAGTGTTCTAATTTCATTCTTTTACATGGAGCTATCCAGTTCTCCCAGCACCATTTATTGAAGAGGCTGTCTTTTCTTCATTGTACATCCTTGCCTCCTTTGTCATAGACTAGCTGACCATATGTGCGTGGGTTTATCTCTGGGGTTTCTATCCTGTTCCATTCATCTACATTTCTGTTTTTGTGCCAGTACCATATTGTTTGGATTACTGTAGGTTTGTAGTATAGTCTGAAATCAGGGAGTCTGATTCCTCCAGCTCCATTTTTTTCCCTCAAGATTGCTTTGGCTATTCGGGGTCTTTTGTGTCTCCATACAACCTATAAGATTTTTTGTTCTAGTTCTGTAAAAAATGCCATTGATAATTTGATAGGGATTGCACTGAATCTATAGATGGCAAAGTGACTATACTATATAGTATAGTCATTTTCACAATATTAATTCTTCTAATCCAAGAACATGGTATATCTCTCCATCTGTTTGTGTCATCTTTGATTTCCTTCTTCAGTGTCTTATAGTTTTCTGAGTATACGTCTTTTACCTCTTTAGGTAGGTTTATTCCTAGGTATTTTATTCTTTTTGTTGCAATGGTGAATGGGATTATTTCCTAACTTTCTCTTTCTGATATTTTGTCATTAGTGTATAGAAATGCAAGAGATTTCTGGGCATTAGTTTTGTATCCTGCAACTTTACCAAATCCATTGATTAGCTCTAGTAGTTTTCTGGTGACATCTTTAGGATTTTCTATGTATAGTATCATGTCATCTCCAAACAGTGACAGTTTTACTTCTTCTTTTCCAATTTGCATTCCTTTTATTTCTTCTTCTTCTCTGACTGCCGTAACTAGGACTTCCAAAACTATGTTGAATAATAGTGGAGAGAATGGACATCCGTGTCTTTTTCCTGATCTTAGAGGAAATGCTTTCAGTTTTTCATCACTGAGAATGATGTTTGCTGTGGGTCTGTCATATATGGCCTTTAGCATGTTGAGGTAGGTTCCCTCTGTGCTCTCGCTGTGGAGAGTTTTGATCATAAATGGGTATTGAATTTTGTCAAAAGCTTTTTCTGCATCTATTGAGATGATCATACGTTGTTTACTCTTCAATCTGCTAATATGATGTATCACATTGATTGACTTGCATATATTGAAGAATCCTTGCACCTCTATGATAAATCCCACTTGATCATGGTGTATGATCCTTTTCATGTGTCATTGGATTCTGCTTGCTAGTATTTTGTTGAGGATTTTTGCATCTATATTCATCAGTGATATTGGACTGTAATTTTCTTTTTTTGCAGTATCTTTGTCTGGTTTTGGTACCAGGGTCACGGTGGCCTTGTAGAATGAGTTTGGGAATGTTCCTTCCTCTGCAATTTTTTGGAAGAGTTTCAGAAGGATGGGCATTAGCTAATCTCTAAATGTTTGACAGAATTCACCTGTGAAGTCACCTAGTCCTGGACTTTTGTTTGTTGGAAGTTTTTTAATCACAGTTTCAATTTCATTATTTGTGACTGGTCTGTTCATATTTTCTATTTCTTCCTGGTTCAGTTTTGGAAGGTTATACCTTTCTAAGAACTTCTCCATTTCTTCCAGGTTGTCCATTTTATTGGCATAGAGGTGCCTGTAGCAATCTCTCACGATCCTTTGTATTTCTGTGGTGTCCATTGTAACTTCTCCTTTTTCATTTCTAATTTTATTGATTTGAGTCCTCTCCCTCTTTTTCTTGATGAGGCTGGCTAAAGGTTTATCAATTTAGTTTCTCTTCTCAAGGAACCAGCTTTTAGTTTTATTGATCTTTGTTATCATTTCCTTCATTTCTTTTTCATTTATTTCTGATCTGATCTTTATGATTTCTTTCCTTCTGCTAACTTTGGGGGTTTTTTGTTCTTCTTTCTCTAATTGCTTTAGGTGTATGGTTAGGTTGTTTGTTTGAGATGTTTCTTGTGTCTTGAGGTAGGATTGTATTGCTATAAGCTTCCCTCTTAGAACTGATTTTGCTGCATTCCATAGCTTTTGGGTGACGTGTTTTCATTGTCATTTCTTTCTAGGTATTTTTTGATTTCCTCTTTGATTTCTTCAGTGATCTCTTGGTTATTAAGTAGTGTATTGTTTAACCTCCATGTGTTTGTAATTTTTCAGATTTTTTCCAGTAATTGATATATAGTCTCATAGCGTTGTGTTTGGAAAGGACACTTGATATGATTTCAATTTTCTTAAATTTACGGAGGCTTGACTTGTGATCCAAGAGGTGATCTATCCTGGAGAATGTTCCGTGTGCACTTGAGAAGAAAGTGTAATCTGCTGTTTTCAGATGGAATGTCCTATAAACATCAATTAAATCTATCCGGTCTATTGTGTCATTTAAAGCTTGTGTTTCCTTATTAATTTTCTGTCTGAATGATCGGTCCATTGGTGTACGTGAGGTGTTAAAGTTCCCCATTATCATTGTGTTACTCTCGATTTCCTCTCTTATAGTTGTTAGCATTTGTCTTATGCATTGAGGTGCTCCTACATTGGGTGTGTATATATTTATAATTGTTATATCTTCTTCTTGGATTGATCCCTTGATCATTATGTAGTGTCCTTCCTTGTCTCTTGTAACATTCTTTATTTTAAAGTCTATTTTATCTGATACGAGTATTGCTACTCCAGTTTTCTTTTGATTTCCAGTTGCATGGAATATCTTTTTCCATCCCCTCACTTTCAGTCTGTATGTGTCTCTAGGTCTGAAGTGGGTCTCTTGTAGACAGCATATATATGGGTCTTGACCCATATATATTGGTCTTGTTTTTGTACCCATTCAGCGAGCCTGTGTCTTTTGGTTGGAGCATTTAATCCATTAACATTTAATGTAATTATCAAGAATTATGTATATATGTTCCTACTACCATTTTCTTAATTGTTTTGGGTTTGTTTTTGTAGGTCTTTTCCTTGTGTTTCCCACTTAGCAAAGTTCCTTTAGCATTTGCTGTAGAGCTGGTTTGGTGGTGCTGAATTCTCTTAGCAGTTGCTTGTCTGTAAAGCTTTTGATTTCTCCATCAAATCTGAATGACATCCTTGCCAGGTAGGGTAATCTTGGTTCTAAGTTCTTCCCTTTCATCACTCTAAATATATCATGCCACTTCTGGCTTGTAGAGTTTCTGCTGAGAAATCAGCTGTTAACCTTATGGGAGTTCCTTTGTATATTATTTGTTGTTTTTCCCTCGTTGCTTTTAATAATTTTTCTTTGTTTTTAATTTTTGTCTATTTGATTACTATGTGTCTTGGCGTGTTTCTCCTTCGGTTTATCCTGCCTGGGACTCTCTGCACTTCCTGGATTTGGGTGGCTATCTCCTTTCCAATGTTAGGGAAGTTTATGACTATAATCTCTTCAAATATTTTCTCAGGTCCTTTCTGTCTCTCTTCTCCTTCTGGGACCCCTATAATGTGATTATTGGTGTGTTTAATGTTGTCCCAGAGGTCTCTTAGCCTGTCTTCATTTCTTTTCACTCCTTTTTCTTTATTCTGTTCCATGGTAGTGAATTCCACCATTCTGTTTTCCAGGTCACTTATCCGTTCTTCTGCCTCAGTTATTCTGCTATTGATTCCTTCTAGTATATTTTTCATTTCCGTTATTGTACTTTTAATCTCTGTTTCTTTGTTCTTTAATTCTTCTATGTGTTTGTTCTTTAGTTCTTCTAGGTCTTTGTTAAACATTTCTTGCATCTTCTCGATCTTTGCCTCCATGCTTTTTCTGAGGTCCTGGGTCATCTTCACTATCACTATTCTGAATTCTTTTTTTGAAAGGTTGCCCATCTCCACTTCATTTAGTTGTTTTTCTGGGGTTTTATCTTGTTCCTTCAACTGGAACATAGGCCCCTGCTTTTACATTTTGTTTATCTTTCTGTGAATGTGGTTTTCATTCCACAGGCTGCAGGATTGTAGTTCTTCTTGCTTCTGCTATCTGCCCTCTCTAAACTGTTTTATTATTAAGCAAGCAAGTTTCACTAAAAGCCACTTCATCTAACCAGTCTTCTGCATGGGCTGTTGGGAGGTTAAAATTCAATGACTGAGGCAAGTCAGTAACTCATCCCAAGAGCCAGTAGGTGTGTCATGTCAACCAGCATCACTGGGTTTGGCTCACTTTGTGAAAAACTTTCAAACAACTAACAAGAAACACTCTATCCGTTATGCAATAAATAGTCCTTTCTCCCATAATACTGCCCATCAGAACTGATCAGCCAAAAATTATCAATGTTTATATACTGTTATATTTTCAGAAAGAACAAAAAAAAGGCAGCATTTCAGTTGGATCACACAGCCTTAAAAAATGTAAATGCTTTACTCTTCAGCCTTGACCTCTCCAACAAATAAGCCCAATCACTCTGCTCAAACGTTTCTTCTCTTACATTCTCTGTTCACTCAGTCACCAGAGTCAAAACCTTGGAGTCATGGCTCATGCTTTACTCAGATACCAACAGCCACATCCCAGAAGCTGCTGAGTCCAATGGTTCAACTCTTTCCTCCTCTCCATTTCTGTCATCACCTACCTAAATTGAGGGCTTAGAAAGTGGCCAGGTGGGCAATTTGGAGTTAATCAAATTAGGAATGATTTGATGAAAGTACAGGCAAGGCAGTGGGAATTCACAGGACTCTGGGAGTGGAGGGAGACCAAGAAATGGGAGATAGTGGCTTGCTGAAGATATTCAGACACAAGGAGTTAAAGGTCTCAGTGTAAGCTATGGCAAGTTGGAAATAGTATGAAATAAGCCAAGAAAGGAAAAATCCACTGGATATTGCAATAGATTTATTTATGGGGACAAGAGAACTGTGAGGTTAAAAACTGTTAGAATAATGAAAGTAGTATCAGTGTGGAACGGGCGCTAACAGGTGTATTTCACAATAAATTCAAGGACATTGGCTCTGTTGGTAGATATGTGACCTTGAAGAATATACTTTACCATTCTGTGCCTCAGTTAAACATCAGTTGTAAAATGAGGATATTAACAGTACCCACACCCTATAGCTCTTTTGAGGATTAAATGGAAAACAAATATGCATAACAAAGCACTAAAAGCACAAAAGTGATGAATTACAAAATCTCTTTCAGCATTAAAATTTGATTTTCTACTTAATAGTTTAACCGTAACCCTCTCATCTACATATTTTATGCTACGACTTATCTAAGTCACCATGTTTCTGTATGAGTACAACCAATAAATATTTAACAAGAATCTGGGATTTTACTTTGATAGATGTCACCGTGAGAGAGAGGGAAGGATGAAGTGTTCCCATCATTTAAAGGAGTCACTTATTTTTGACCTTAGAATTCCTTCAGACTGTTGATAATTCTGAATTTGGTAGTATTTTTGGGTAACCAAAGTGTTCAAGGGTTAATAGTGACCTATCATAGTAAGAACAGTCTGTGAATTCTATAAATATAATGCCTGGGGCTTCCCTGGTGGCGCAGTGGTTGAGAGTCCGCCTGTCGATGCAGGGGATATGGGTTCGTGCCCCGGTCTGGGAAGATCCCACATGCCGCGGAGCGGCTGGGCCCGTGAGCCACGGCAGCTGAGCCTGCGCATCCGGAGCCTGTGCTCCGCAATGGGAGAGGCCACAACAGTGAGAGGCCCGCGTACCGCAAAAAAAAAAAAAAAAAAAAAAAAAAAAAAAAAAAATATAATGCCTGGATCTTGGTTTAAAGAAGAGCAATTTACTTCAGGGCATATTCATCAACAATTCCCTTCTCTTGAGCTATTTTCATTTTTTTGTGAATTCTTTTCAGAGACAGAAACAACTGATGCATTTGTCTTAGCTGCACACAATTCATTTACAAAGCATCTAGACCACGGGACTGAGGTGACTTATAGTGCTGGCTTAGCAAGGCTAACTAGTTTGAGGTGCGTTCACCACCTAAAACAACAATCCTCTTACGATAATACATCAAAAACTTGTTTCCAAAATTTTAGTAGGACAAATTCTCTTTAAGTGAGCAGCATAATTAATTTATGAAGGTTTTTATGTCCTCTAAAGAATTCTCATGTTTCACACTAGCCCAAGGTTATAATAAGGCTGATGTGAAGAATATGTGTGATATATACTGGCCACTGCCTTTTCAACTTGATATGCCACTTATTCTTTAAAAAGGAGGAAGAATGGAGTTTAAAATGAAAAGAATTGACTTTTCCTCAAAGAATTCCAGAAACAGATATGCTTTATTCCTCTCCAAAGATGAGATGAGCAAAGAGAGAAATAAAATGTCAACTACTCAGAGCAAAGATGAAAACTGTGTCACAAGACCCAACCCCCAAGCCTGGGCTCCAAACAGTTACCCTGGCTCTGCCCCTTTACTAGCTGTAAGCCACTGGGGCGGGGGTGGGGCTGGGGGGAACTGCCAGAACCACTCTGATGTGATCTTTTCCTTTGTTTTGTTCTGTCCCTCTATAAAATGGGAATAATCACGTCATCATCATCCTGCTGGCTCTCTGACTTCACCTCTAGCTACCTTCCCTTTAACTCCCTTCACTCCAGACATACTGTCCTCCCTGTTCCTCAGCCCCTGACCCCAACTCAGGCCCTGCCCAAGGGCCTCTGCACTCCCTCTTCCCCATTCTGGAAATGCTCTTCCGCTTTCCAGAAATGCTGGGCCACAGAATGACTGTGTGGCTCATTCCCTCAGAAAGGTCAGGCTTAATTCAAACATCACCTGCTTAGTGAGGTCTCACCTTGACTAAAATCACAAATAAACCCCAGCCCCCTTCTCACCCTCCCAAGTCCAATCTCCCTTTTGCTTTATGTTTCTCCTTAGCATTCATCACCAATACACTATATATCTAACTTATTTTTTCTGCTTACATTCTTCCTTTCTTATTTGAATGCAAGCTCTGTGAGTCAGAAACCTTGGTCAATTTTATTCACATCTGTATTTTTTCAGGCCTTGGAATAATGTCTGCAAAGTCATAGTTGTTTAAAAAATATCTGTGTAATCAATAGATGACTGAATCTTCCCTAGAAGGTTGCTGTGATGGCCAAATGAGATGTCATAGATAGAATTTACCAAATTGTGAAACATATGATTCACTATTTTTAACTCATCTTAACATTCTGTTGAAACAATAAAATGTATTATGCTATGGGAGTCAATATAAAATAATTAAATAAAAGTAAGTTATAAGAACTACAAAATATTTGGTTTTAGTAGAAGTTAAGTTAAAAAATAGTTTTAGAAAACACCTGAAGGCTTAAACATATACCAAAAACATAAATACCCTAGGTTTGTGGGTTAAACCAGAGCTGTGACCTCTGGTCTGAAGCACTAAAAATCTGACCTGTAGCCTGGTAAAGGAAAGCCAGATTGGGGGGGCGGGGGCGGGAAGCTGCATAAGAGAGTGACAGGTCTGGAGATAGAAAGGAGGAAAACAAGGAAAGAGAAAGCTCTGGAGAATTAAGTAGCAAACACACTTACAGAAGATTAGATTTTCAGATGCTGTTGACTTAAGCAATAAAAAGTACATCAAAGTGTAGCCTGTTGATGAATGGTACATAACTAATAATTCCTAAGTTAGCCCTTACAGGCACATTGAAAGACTGGTCATTCTCTAAGTATGACATGACAAAATGAAACTGTGTTGTAGACCATATGAAGTATCAGGGGGAATAACCTAGTTTTGGCTTGAGCTTTTCCCAGGAAGCGATCAAAACAAAACAAACAAAAAGCAAAACCCAAAACCCACATAAACAAAATTCACCCTACACAAGCAAGTTCCTATTTGCATATATTGGAGACATGCTTCTGTTTAGTCCAAGGTAGGAGGAGTGAGTGACATATATGTAGATAGGATGATTGGTTTCTCCCTGGGAACTTTAACTTTGATTCAAAGGGCATAGTTTCCAGCAATGCTGAGCACTATTTCTAATCTGAAAATGGGACAGAACAGAGCTGAGTATTCCATAGCCCAGAGAACGATGCATAGTTACAGTAAAGCAGGATGCACAGTTATAGTAAGTATATAATGAAGCTAACCATACATTTTAAATCTTTATAGAACGCAGTTTTGGTAGGTATGCAAAAACCATTTTCACAGGACAATTCAAAATAAGTAGATTAGGTGATTTTCTTTTCACAAAATAATTACAAAGGTTACATAAAAATTAGCTAACTGAAAATTATTTTATACTGGGATATGAATTTGTTTTTTGGGAAATAAAATGAACAAGATTTATTAAAATAGAACTATCAGCATATAGTTGTAATTCCTTTCATTAAAACCAGTAAAATAACTGAGATATGTATAAAATTAAAACCAGTCTCCTGATTGTGATTAGTTAAAACTGATCAGTTCAAAGAACTAACTTGCAATCAGCTTATAAAAACTAAATTTAACAAACTATCAAACTGTTTATACATGTAGATATAGCCTATATGTGTTTGAATTTTTAAAAGGAGGGAGAAGAAATAAAAGGAGAAAGCAACATAACCCTCATGGATATTTTCTTGTCAACCATATACACATTCACTCGTTTCAATCTCACAGCCACCCCGGAAAGTAGAATTAGGACATTTCAGGAAAGTTAAGTGGCCTGCCCAAGGCACAATAACAAGTGGCAATGGCTGATCCAGCTGGGTCCAAATTGGCACTCCTTCCAAGACACAGAGGCACAGCCCAAACAGACAGGTTGGTCATTATAGACAATTGACTGAATTTGGTATTTACTCAGATGATCCAAACAAGAAGTACAAGGCAGAACTCAGGACGAGTTATAATAAAAGCAGAGATAAGAAAGAAATGTAAATAACAGATTTATAATTTACAGAAAGTAGTTATTAGACCCTACTTGAGCACAGATGTAGTCAGGTTAGTAAATTCTACTCTCCTTGAACGGCAGTGTTGTCTTTTTAAGTGTAAATTTAAAGTAATATGTAAACAATAGCAAATAACATGGAAACAATAAAGTTTGGAGGCTAAGACATTACCAATTAAATTTTAATGTTTTCATGCAAAGAGGCAGTACCATAGGGAGTAAAATACCTAGAAGAGAGTAGCATCACCGTATCAGCTGTTTCAGTTATACATTTATAGTGATCAGTTTCATTATAACTTGATGAAAATAAAATTAGTAGTTGGGAATGGATGTATAGAAATACCACTTGGCTCAGTAGTCACAATTATTTGTTACATTTAAAATAACCTTATACCTGAAGGAACTAAAAATGCACAGATATATACTCTAAACACTTTTCCTCCTCTACACTCTCCAAATCCCACCCTGAAAAGCATAACGCTTATATTACGATAGAAAATTATAAAGATAGTATATTGCAACAGTTCTTAATTTCATTCATTTTTTGAGTTTCTTAAAATGTACAGAATGATGGCCCAAACACCAAGACAGAAAATAGAAAACAGATGAGCAGTTTGCTAGAAAATGATAGTGGGGCGAGATGGAGACACCTTCATTTGTCTTGTCTGAGAAAGAGCTGGGTGAAATTTCCTGGGGGCAGCTGGATACTCAGGTCAGCCTTAGAAGATAGTCTTAGGCTAGATTCAGAGAACCATAGCTCATTGAAATTACACAGGCTGTCATAAAGCAGTGTGGTCTCATGGAAAAGGCAAAGAATTTGTTAGAAGTTCCATTTTAAAGGCTTAGAGCCACCACTTAGTAGCCTTGCCCTTAGGTGAAGATTTTAAATACCCAGTTTCCTCACCTGTGAAATGAAGAAAATACTCTGCCTCAGCTATCATTAGGGTTTCTGTGAGTATGCAGTGAGAAAAGCATTGGAAAGGGTCTTAGGAGGTTCAATGCATGCATCAATGACTGTCAGTAGTATTTTTAATAGAGTATATATTCTATATTCAAAGCACAAAGACCTCCTTAAATTTAAAGAAAAATAATAAGTAAAAAAGTATGTAACAGGCAGTCACGAGAAGTTAAAAGTGGGAGGTAACAAAAGAAAGCACAAAAGGATATTAAAAAAAGCTTTAAGGCTATTGACTTTCTGTCCAGCCACTCAAAATTTGCTGGAAAAATAAACATATGCTATATTTACTTTTTGACCATATTGTTCTAAAACTTCTAATATTCTTTACAATAAGACTCAGCTAACAACCAGTTCTTAGAATCAACCACATCTCCAATTTGGCCTAACACATAATGTATTTCCCTTGTTTACCCAAATTGGAGATGTTTGGGACACAGATGCATATTTTTGTTGAGGTCTGTCACCCCAACTTCTCTCTTTCTCCAGATAATACGATGACTACAATCCCTAACTGAACCTTTATAGCACAAAGCCAAGTATGTCTCCAGACGCTCAACAGCTGCTTTCATGTCTGTAAAAAGAGCAACCTAGCTTTCCACAAACATCTTTACTGACATTAGTGAAAATATACAGCTATTATATATGCAGGCACACAGAATCCTTCTGTCCTCTCCCAGAGCTGAACTTGTATCGTGGAGACTGAGCACACATTTCATAACACATATCACATACACATTCCTCCACGGGCTGGCGGCCAGGAGTTTGGCTTTATCTTTGTTCCATCCCCTTGCAGTTAAGAATCCCTTGGGTAGTATCTTCTGTGTGCTCAAGTCTGATATTTCTTATTCAGCCTTCATGATTTCTGACCTAAAGCTGGCAGGATTGTGATCTCCTCAAGGGTCTAATGATGTCCTTTTTCTCTGTGTCCCAGCAACCTACCCCACTCTGGTAGACACTGGGTTCCCTATTGATGTTGAGTGAATTAACTTGGTCTGAGTTAACAGGAGATGTAAACCACTTGTGATAAAAGATACTTTCTCTTCCACACAAAAGGCCAGTGTAAATCTGGATTCAGAATAAAACCTGGATTTAACAAAGATTTCCTATCTGTATCAGAATTAAATCTCAGTATGGCATTCTGTACATAGAACAAAGGAAACAGCTACACCTTTCTACACAGACATAACTGAAAAAGTCTGTTTCTCTCCCTGGGGGACCCTGTACACTCAGTAGCCAGCATTCTATGTTGTTGCCAGAAGCCAGAATTGGAAGTCATCATTACAAGTCTCCTTTAATAAAGCAGAAAAGATACAATAATGTCTTGGCAGTGTCAGTTCCCAAACACTGACAACCTAAACTACATCTCCTGGCTCTGGGTGCTTATTAGCTGCACTGATGCACTTCACATTTATAATGTTGCTAAAATATGGGAACAGACTTGTGGCTTTCAAATTCTCATATTAGCTTAGCCAATTCCAACTTGATATTATTGTAAACAACAGTAAAGATCAGAAGATCAGTGGCAGTCTCTTAAGATGGGACACTCATGTTTTACCCACTTATAATACTATTTTTCTCTGGATCAATCAATTTTAAAGTAAGTATATTTTACAACTCATTTGTCCATTCATTCCTTCATGCATCCAACAAATAAGCATCAGTTAATCATCTTAGAGGCAATGTGATACATTGGAAAGAGATTGAGTCAAAACATATCCAGGGGAGGGACTTCCCTGGTGGAGCAGTGGTTTAAGAATCTGCTTGCCAATGCAGGGGACACAGGTTGGATCCCTGGTCCGGGAAGATCCCACATGCTGCGGAGCAACTAAGCCTGTGTGTCACAGCTACTGAGACTGCGCTCTAGGGCCCACAAGACACAACTACTGAAGCCTGCACACCTAGAGCCCGTGCTCCACAACAAGAGAAGCCACTGAAATGAGAAGCCTGTGCACCGCAACTAAGAGTAGCCCCTGCTCGCCGCAACTAGAGAAAGCCCGCACACAGCAACAAAGACGCAATGCAGCCAAAAATAAATAACTAAATTTATATTTTAAAAAAACTTGAAAAAAAAAACGAACAAAAAAAAACATATCCAGGGGATGGTGGTGGAGGGATAAATTGGGAGATTAGGATTGATCTATACACATTACTATATATAAAATAGATAACTAAGAAGAACCTGCTGTATAGCACAGGGAACTCTACTCAATGTAATGGCCTATATGGGAAAAGAATCTAAAAAAAGAGAGTGGGTATATGTATATGTATATGTATATGTATAATGGATTCACTTTGCTATACACCTGAAACTAACACAACATCATAAATCAATTATACTCCAAGAAAATTTTTTTTTTAAATATCAGGTTTAAAACCTGCTTTACACTTTACTAGCTTAATGATCTTCCACAAAATACTGAGTCTCCCTGAGTACCCATTTCCTCTCTTGTAAAAAGGGGTCTGGAGGAAGAATAATAAGATAACATATCTAAAGTACTTGACAGTGCATGGCACAGTTGTATTTTTGTTTTCTTTCTCTTTCCTTGCTAGACCGTAGATATAGAAAGATGAATAAAATGGGTTTCTGTCATTTAAGAACATCAAGTACAGTGGGACATGTGGATACCCACCAACAAACAAATTAATTCCCAAGATGACAAGAGATAAAATTCAGGTATGAATATAATACTGCTATTAAGTAGCAGTATCAATTGACAGTGATCTTGACTAAAAGAGCCAAGCCAAAATTATGAGGCAACTTACCAGAACTGACCACAATAAAAAGAGGAGAGTTTCAGAAACAAGACACTAGAGGTTATATATGTCATGCTCTCAGATGAATCCACATCAAAAATCCCTCTTGTTGGACTGCTTAAAACTGAATATTTAGGGTGCTCAAAACAAAACAAATGAGTTGCCTATTGAACAAAAGGAAAATTCCTTAGGCTCAGTTCTTGAAGATCTTATGTGATTCTTCCCCAAAGTACCACAGCAGGTGTATGCTCTCCTCCCGCCAACAGGATGCTCTAGTTCACCTGGACACTGCTTGTTCCCAAGCAGCACTTCATGTCCTTCCACTTCCACACCCTTCCCCATGAGGGTTCCTCTGCCACCATTTCTCAGAACTCCCTCTGCCATAAACTTTCGTGAGTCCACTGAGAAATTACTTTCCTTTTTTCCTACTTTGAACATCCAAAGCATGTTGTGGCTCTTTTATGGCACTTCTTTTACAACTTGTCATGTTGCTTTGCAATGTCATCACTTGATCATAAGTTTTATCTTCTTCATTAGATTGCACACTCCTTGAAGTTTATTTGATTGTATTTTTTGCATGGAGTAGTTATTCAATATACACTGACTGAAGATATTTTAAAATTTTAGAAGAGAGTAATTAAATCAGACAAAGGAAATTTAGCCTACTTTACTAAGCAAACACATTTACAAAATATATACTGTCTCCAGCCTTCGACAATTGGCACTCAAGTCACCCATGTCCCAAGTTATTTTCTGGTTAACAGGTTCCCACCAGATATGCTCCTTATACTGCCAGCAGCTCCTGGCAGAGACCAGGTGGAGACTGGCCAGGTAAACTGCCTCCGTGAGGAAGTATCCTGCATTGTGTTTTCTCAGTCTCCCAGCTGAAAGGTAGAGAACATTCCTACCAGGTACTAGGTGAAGGCCCAATTTCTAAACTCTGACTTGACCTGAAGTCTTAATGTCTCCCATGGCCTTCTCTGCGCATTCTGCTAAGGAACCAGTGGAGAAGCATCTGTACTTAAGAACACTATTTGTCCAATTACTTCCTCCCTTCCTCAGGTCTAATCCCTAAGGATATGAGAAAACCGTCATAGCAGGTGCTGGGGCAAAGGGAAAGTTCAGGGTTTCTGCGGTCTTTATAACAGAGGTTCCCTCACACCAGTGCTACCCAGAGCCAGCTGTGTGCACATTCTCCAAGTTAAAAGTAGCTCAGCCTTTTTACATCCTAAAAAACATAGCTGGACTACAAATCCCAGTGGGTTAGGATGTTCCTTCAGGGTCCAGTCTCCCCATCTTCCCATGGCATCTGCCTTGAAAAATGGTTCTCCCTTGGTGTTGCAGGTAATTTTCTCTCTTGATTACTCAGCTCCTAAACTATATTACTATGTTTAATAATTTGACCAATGCCCTCCTCATTATATACATATATGGAAACACACACATATAATGCCCTTGTGCAAGACAATGTACCTCTCTGAGTACTAATTTCCTATATAGATAGACACTAAATAGATACACATTTATACATACATACATATATATATATATATATATATATATATATATATATATACACTAATCAAAGAACTGTTTTCTATTTGCCATAGACAATAATCCGTATTCATGACAGTAATTCTCTAGCACTCCAGAATCAAAAATAAAATCTGGCACAGGGCTAGAGGATGCTGGTCTGATATACTGAAAACCATTCCCTAAACTTCTCTCCAACACAGCAAGTAAGTACCTTATTTACATAGAATTTTATTAAATAAGTACTTTATTTACACTGGACCACAACAAGACACACCAATGATAATTCCAATATCTGACTATTCCATGAAGATGGTAGAAGGACTGTTTCCAAAGCATTCTGCTTGCAACTTTAGACCAAACCAAAGAGCTGTGGTCCTTCTACAGGATGGTAAAGAGGTCTCAGGTTATTTCCAGTCATGCCACTTTACTGAAGGACCATAACAACTACCATAAAAATATGTACTATGATTCATTCAGCAATATCTCTACTACCATATGTTGAAAATCTGAGTATTTAGGTCATAAAATGGACTAACCAGAAAGGATTTTCTATTCTAAATATCCAAAACAAAAGAACATCCTTTCACTGTGACTATGGAAGTATTCTGCACAGCCCAATATAATTTTCTACCTCCCATTCTTTCCAGTTCCTCTGGGTGCCTGATGTAATATTAGCTCTGAATTGTGAATTACGGTGACTTTTTTTTTTTTTACAAAGACAACAGATGGAATTCAGTATAAAAACTGAAGTTTACTGCTGTATCTTCTTCAAGTGGTCCTCCTTCCCTGCTTATAGATAGGGATTGCATTGGCCGCCATGCCACACACATCTCCCTAATTACTAATCCCACTGTGTCAATGCTGGGATGCTGACAAATTCCTTTATGTCTAAGTCTTGTCACAGTGAACCTCCTTGATGGTGAAGCTCTCTGCTGCTCAAGTCGAAAATATCAGGGACAGCTCTTAGCACTATTTGGTCCATGACAATCAGAGATAAGTTTGGAACTGCCTTTTGTAGAAGTCTTCATGTTCTTTAAGCATATTTTCAGAACTGGTGTGATTTAGAGACTTTCAAGGTGATATAAAATTAATTAAAATATGACATGTTTCTAGAACTTCAACTTTGACATGTAAGAAAGCACTATTTACTGGAAATGTTAACAATTCTAAGAAAAGTCACAACATTATTGAAAATAATGCCACAATTCTTTCTCTGAAGCAGATGACACTAGATATGCCCTATCATCCACCTGAAAGATATATTCATTCATTGTGGAATGTCTGAGTGTTCCTTTTAAAGGACTGCATGAATTATGAAAAAAACCCACACTTTTTTGAAACCTATGTTCAATTGTAGCAACCCAAAACTTCCCTATAAAAAACTAAAATGTAACACAACGCACAAAACTACATTGTTTCTTCTTTCTCCAAATTCTATATAGTATACATATGTGTATATGTGTGCTTATGTGTGTATGTGTCTTTAAGACATATATGGTTGCTGACCAATGAAAATTGCATGTTGTCATTTTTTAGAGTTTTCTATCACTTATGTTTGCTATTTTATCACTTATAAAAAATTGCTTTGAAAAGATTCTCATAAATCTCCCAGAAAAGTTTTAGGGGTCTAGCTTCAACGGTAATTGCCTGAACTAATTATATGGAAGGATTTGGTTACAGCAGTTTCCAACCCTGGCTGCACACCAGATTCACCTGGGGAGCTTTTAAAACTATTAAATAGCAAAATACCTGACACATGGTAGCCAATCAATAAATGGAAATTTCTTTCTCTATTATCCATTTCAGCTTATCTCCAATTCCATATTTCCCAAATGCCTACAGAATGTAACCTGACATCTCACTAGTACCTCACTTTACCCCCGAATTTCCTACCTAAGTCACCACATATTCTAACCTCATACACAATTGGCCAAGAATATCAATTTTACTTATGTGATATGTTATATTTGTACCCTCCTCGTATCTTCCCTTACTTGCAGGATGGTTTTGAACTATCTCCCAGTTGCCTAGCTGCAGCTTGATTACCTTTCCATGGTGCAGGTGTGAACTCTCCCAGTGCCATCTTTTAAAATTCACACTGAATTTTAGCTCCTCAAAGGCCCCCTACCATCAGAGATACCCTTAGCTTTGTAGCCCTATCTCCATGGTCCCCTTTCTGGGACCCTGTATTTCAGCCAAACAGAACCCTTCTGGAAATAAGACAAAGTTTGAAATAGATGACTTCCCCCATTCTTTCCACGTCAACCTCCTGTTAATGTTTTATCTTTTCTCATCTCCTGTTCTCTCCACTGGAAATGTCCATCTCTATGTCATCCATAATTTTCCTATGGTTTTTGCATGTATGTGGAATGTTTTAAAATTAGGTGAAAAAACAAATCATCAAGGATCATTGTGTGATAGTTCAGGGCTTGCCTTTCTCTCTTGGTGATGTCTACATTTGTGGATGCTCTTCATAAAATGTATTACACCCAAACATCTAGTGGGCAGTTACTATGGTATTCTTTTAATACTGTTATAAATATTGTCATCTTTACAAATTAATATATCACTTCCATAACAATTCATTGAGTAACAGCAAAATATAATTTCAGAAATATCTAAATACCAATGGCAAATACAACTTAAAAACCATCACTATACATCAAAGTAAAATCAAATGTCTTAATGAAAAAGTGGCAGAAAGTTTGGTATGTGATGTAGAAATGCATCCGATAGTGAGCACTTTCAGGGATAAGTTTGTATTTTTGTATTTTATTGTAACTAAAAATACTGAATCTAGATGGAATCTAAAAGGAAATCACAATGTGTGGGAAGCCGCCTATTTAACTTGAGATCAGCTGACCTATGGAGTGTGGGCATGGCTCTCTTGCAAAGCGGTAAAGAAAACCCTACGACTGTGTTGGATTTCAACAAGCACTGTCCTCAGAGTGAAGGACCTTTACAAGCACACGAAACCCTGCTTGTTTTTAGTCATTTTCCTCTGCTAGGAAGAGAGCACATTAAAAAGACAGAGCTGTCTACTGCAGTGTACATGCTCAGTAACATGGGTGTTATTTACTGATAAAAAGAACATGACAGTGATTTTAAAACAGGGCTTGTCCTGTCAGTCAAATTAGAGAGGCAGGATATCCTCTCCAAGTGATTGCTGTCTGGGATGCAGCGTGGCGGACTGCCAAGTCAATTACAGCGGGGCTGGGAAGGAAATATGAAGACAGATCGGCTTAATTCTAAAAAGGAGCATCAGTAAAATAGAAACCTGGGGACATATTAACACAGTGGCCAATTACTTAAAAGTGTGGCTTTGACCAAAGCTGCAAAATGTATTTATACTGAATCTTTCCATAGATAAGGAATTGTTTTATTAACAAGAATGGACAAATAGAGAAATTTTTAAAATAACATTTGTATCTTTATTTCTGGAGAAAAAACATTTCTCACAGAAAACAAAACAGGATTCTTTAATTCTCTTTTCATCTAGAAAATTAGACATATGGATAAATTAATATTTGGAAAAACTGGACAATGATATTTCATAATTATTCATCACTGATACATCAATTTTCCTTTCATTTTCCCTTACCAAAATTGATTTAAGTTTTAAATTTCCCTAGTCAATTCTCTCCTTTCTATTTCACCTACAGCTTCTTTGTCTAAAGATAAAAATATTAAGGGATCAGCAGCATCAGTCTGAGGATTTATCTCACACAATACCTATAAACGCGGTTACATTTCCTTTGTTTCAGATGCAGATTCTAGGAGTCTCATGGAGATACATGGAACAAAAGCCTTGCTCAAAAAAATGCAGACCACTTGAATCACAGCTTAATTGCTTGTGCAGTAGATTCTTACATTGGTATAATGATAGAAGAAAATCCCTGTCAACATCTATGTGAAGAAAATGCCAGGCTGCTGACACTGAATTCTGCAGCTCTGCTATTTTTTATGGTGGTTAATAAGCTCTCATATTAATTAGTGAAAGATTATAAAGGACATACAGAAAAAGATGCACAGTAAAACCAAAACAGAAGAAATACTATCATAATTTTCTACCTACCTAAAGAGGTATTTCTCCAAAAAAAGTTTTGTGGAGAATTTACATAAATTCTAGGAACCATCAATGTTTATTAAAACCTCAATAACATAGGTAGGTAGGATACAATCCTGGAAAAGGTGCCAAAATCTGAAACAATATAAGTCAAATCCAGTCTCCCCAGCTAATATTATGATAGGAGATTATTAACTGATACTTAGCTAACTATGGAAATGAAAATAAACACAACATTTTACCTATCTCTATGTATTACTTATATGGGTAAGAAGGTGCATAAAAATCTCTAAATGACAAAAGTCAATTAACCAGTGACTTAATAACAAATCACATACTAAATTACATACAAAAGATAGAGTCTATAACATTAAAAATGGGAAAAAAGACCCTAGACATTCTCAACATAACTGTCCAGAGACCATATCACTCAAACTATCTAGAAAGCAATGTCTAAAGTTGCTGATGTCTATGTGTCTAAATTTTTCAACATTTTAAACCTGTCCTAATAGTTACAAATTACAATCTAACATAACTGGGACGTGAAGGATTAGAATCAAAAGAGGTCTTCAGAAATCTCTGAAGATCCCTGCAAGATGGGGGATTCTCTTCTCTGCTCCTCCACTTGTTCTTTCACACAGTGAGTACCTACTAGGTGCCAGACTTTGGATGAGCTTGGCTCTGGCGGTTCACAATAAACAAACAGCAGAAACTTTTGCCCTCACGTAAGGAGACAGACACAAGCTAAATAAACCACACAGGCAGAGAATGTGGCTGGGTTGAGAGGGAAGTGCATTACTGTTATATAGGGTGGTCAGGGGTAGCCTCATTGAGAAGGTGACATTTCAGCAAAGACCTCAGAGGTGAGTGTGTGAGCCATGCAGATAACCCGAGAAGAGTAGTCCAGGTGAGGGAAGAGCAAGTACAAGTGCTTGGCCTGAGGAGCATTTGCCCTGCTTGAGGGGCAGCAAAAGACCAGTGGAGCTGAGCTGCAATGAGCCAGGGAGGGAGCCCCAGGAAGGCCTCTGCAAGGCTTGGGCTTTAGCCTCCCATCTGAGTGAGCCGGGAAGGCCATGGGGGCTTTCAAGGTTACAGTGTAAAAGAATCCCCCAAGGTAACTTTTAAATGAAAATTCTCAGGCTTCCCCTTCAGAAAGGGTGAATTCTTATTCAGTAAGTTTGAGCCCCAGGAATTTGCATTTTGTTTACTCCCTGGGCAGTTCAGCTGAGGGTGACCCAAAGACCATTTTGAGAAACACAGTTCTCCTGAATCCCTGACAGTTTGGCGTCCAATCCCTATTTGCATATTTTCCGTCAGCTAGTCACTACAAAACATAGTCCACATCTGTGTAGCATCTGTTCATGCTCAACAACTGGGACAGAAAAGGGAAGAAGGGAAACCTTATAAGTGTTAGAAACTGAACTGTCCAGTTTTCACTTAGCAAGAGAGTTAAGTCACAGTATCTGCTGAGATATGTTAACATTTGGTGGCTGGCTAGTAATGGGCAAAGTGATGAATTATATGAGTATTGACAAACCTATGACTCTCCTGGTGATTGCTTTAACTAATGATTCCTGTGTCCTTGGGGCTTGCTGACACGTAAGGCTGGTGTGTCTGGTGAATTTGTTAAAGTGAGAGTCATGTCAAACATTGACTGCTGGAGTTATATCATATGACAGGACCCAAATCCCCAGGTTGTGGGAAGCTAAGGGAATCCAGATAACAGGTACTATAGGTACAAGAATTAGTCCAGTGATGCTAAATATCATTAGTTCGGGAACTTCTTTTAGGGATATTACTTAGTACCTCATCACTGTTACTTTACTGTTTATATATGGTATATTATGGTAACAGAAACGACTAACTTAGGTGCTTCCACTGTACATGATCTTACTTAATCCTCAAACAGCCCAGTGAGGTAAATACTGTACAGGTTAAGTGAAGCCCACAGAAGTTAAGAAACTGCCCAAAGGTCACAAGGCTAATAACAGGCAGAATTGAGATTTTAACCTTTGTCTGATTAATACAAGGCCCATGTCTTAACCACTAAAATATACCACTCCTAAATCTATTTAAAAAGCATGCTTGATGTAAATGTTTAACATATGGCATTTCAACATGAGAATTTAATATTGAGATGGTTCATTCTCAGAAATAACAAGATTAGTCGTGAACATGAGTTTTGGAGGGAAACACATCTGGGATGAATCCTTATTTGACCACTCATTCATCAACAAGTTACTTACATACCTGAGCCTCAGTTTCTTCATTCATAAACAGGAGATAATACACCCCTCAGAAATTTAAGTGAGAAAAAATGTGTAGTTCGTGGGGCACAGAGCATGGAATACAGATAGTAATTCCTTCCCCCCCTACTTGGAAGTCAATCTTGACAGTCACCCAACCCTCCTCCCCATGCAGAGCACTTCCACAAACTCCTTGACAGAGGATCAAGGTGTGCCTGGCCATCTCTGGCGGTGACCAGGTCCACTCATCCAGGCATGGACAGCTCTAGTCATTTGGAGCATTCTTTCTCTTAGCAACATGATGACCACCTTTACCAGGCAACGCTGGGCAATGCTACACCCACTGACACCTCTCCAGGTGGCAATGCCACAAATAACAAAAGACAGTCAGCCCCATCCCTGGCCTTTGCTTCTCCAAATTAAACATACCAACTTCATTCAGAAGTCCTCCCCACCACAATTTCCAAACAACACAATATCCCAATTTTCCTCTAGTGTTTTTCTGTGTCCTTTAACATGAAAAGCCCAGGGCAAAGAACCAAGGAGCAGACTGATCAAATAAGCAGAGTGCGGTGGGACCACTACACGAGATGGCTGGTCAGGAGGGCACTTCATAATTCAAGCTTGTTGGGCCACCTTGGTGCCTTTGCCCAGAGTAGTCACACCAGCAGAAAATCCCCCCTCCCTCTAGTTCCTGCTCAAATCTTTCCTTCCCTCCTTTTTCCCCTCCGAGGCCCTGCCGCTGCTCTGCCCAATCTACTGAGAAATCCCCTCCACCAGCCCAATCCCCAACCCAGGGAACCTCTCTTCTTCTAAGTTCTTCTAAACTCTGTTCTTCTAAGCTTGTCCCCTCCCCAATTAGCTCAGCAAAACATCCCTCATTATTAGGTAGAAGAAGAGAGGATTATATAATGCTTATAATTGTTTGGACCCTGTCATAATTCAACTGAGCCAACCCGAAAACTGTCACTCCTGCACTTCACACCGTTGGCCACAGTGCGCTCCTGGTCAAGCTCAAGTTGTAAAACCTCCACAACCTTCACTTTTGTCCATGTGCTCCTCCTGGAGCTTGTAATTGTACAATATCATGTTTTTAAAAGATAAAATCAAACCTTTAACTTCATCTCCAATAAGTCCAATTTCAGTTTCCCCATACTGTTCCTTTGCCACAATCATTTGATTTTTGATTCTGTTTCCCTTGTATTAGTTCTCCTTTCCAGATTTGTATCATCTGTAAATATGGTATGACTTTTAGGTTTTCATATGAATCATGGACAAAAATGTTGAGAGTAAATGTCCAAGGAAAAAAGTTTGTTATATTCATAAATGCGTATGAAACAGGCACTACATAATTGATACACAGTCATGTAAGTATAGACCCTCATAAAATAACACAACCCAAAGTACAAACAGATATGCCAATAACGTCACTGCACTGAGTATAAGAGGCTACAGCACTCCTACACAAACAAAACTGACGTAAAACCATGTCATTTAGGGACCTAAGAATACTAATAGCATAGAATTAAAGAGTGATTCTAAGTTATTTGAAAGGGGCAACAGGGAGAGGGTGGATGTTTTGTGATTTAACTGACAATAAAGTTATCTTAATTATATAGTGCAATGGAATAGAAAAGCTTTGTTTGAAATCACATACTTTTAGTGACAACAGAAGCAAAGTTCTAGGTATTAAAATTTCACCCATCTCAGTGTCATTTGTCTTCCTCGTCTGATAAGCAGTGATCTTATATTTTTCTTTCTTGTCTTCTCACTTTTAATGTATTCACAAAGTATTTTTCTCCTGTGCTAGCTCAAATTCATTTTAAAATCCGGATGGTCCTGGTGTTCCAATGCCAGCTCAAATTGTCTAGAATAGATATTAGTCTTGATTTCTATGAACTGCTAGCATCAGATTTTGCTTCATTTCCCTAAAAAGGAGAACCAAAAGGACTGGGATTTTAAGGGTAAGCTGCTTGCCAGAGTGGCCATGGTTTTTGCCCATTTTCCCATCAGCTACTTGAATTTTAAGTGTGCTTAATTTAGGAATCATACTAAATTTTTTCTTATATATGAGGAAACCATTTCAAGTTATAATTACATTTATGTCATTCTAATACAGATAATTTTTTAAAAACTTATCACATCTATTACTCAAATGTATAGGGAAGGTAATAAATGTCATCTGATGCTGAAATAGTTAACTCTGAATTACTTGCCGATGATATCACTTCATTGTCTTCAACTCTGCCGGGGGGGGGGGGGGGAAATTAATAAAGAAATCTAAAATCTTTTCCTCAGAATTGGTAGTTAAGAAAACAACAGATGTGGGTAGGCAATAAGCAAATGAATACAGTGCTTGAAGGCTGAAAAATTTAGAATATATAGCAGATGAGTTAGCTCAGGGTCGTTATCAGAGGTTAGAAGTTAAGCGTCATTATATGGTCCATTTATCCGTACAAGGATCTTCTATAGCACACAAGTAACAGGGATTATCCTCAGTTATCTTAATTTTTTTTGAAAGGTAAAAAGTTAAATCTAAGCAAATAGCAATTACCATGTCAAAGTATATACTATCTTGATCCTGTAATCAGGCCAAGGAAATTTAGCCACGTAAAGCACACTATTTCTTATATTAATTTGATGTCCCCTTTCATCAAACAGGGGCAAAATATGTGCCTAACTGAAATATAGTGAATGTAAGTGTTGGATAAAAACAAAAACAAACAAGGCGCTGATTAAGAAAACATCACTTTTCCCTTGATCCTGACTATTTTCTCATATGCCTCTGTTTGCATTATTCATAGGTTTTATCAGAGTTTTATTTCATTGGGTTAATGATAAAACGTTTTCTATTTGTTTCTGCCAAGGGGCTTGCTATTCCATTATTGCTCAGTGCTCTCAGTGTCTCGATACGACAAATGCCAAAAATATGCCAATCAAAACACTCAACTGATAACAGACGCTGAATTTCCCAGATGCTAGAGTTCAATCAGGAAGCTTTTGGTTTAATGAGACTTGTCTATTGTGATTCTGATACACATCATTACAGAATTTTTTCCCATTTTCTCCAAAGAACTAGCATAAACCAAAGAACAAATTACAACAAAACTATGATAAATTCCCCCTATGTTTATAATCTATATGTCATGTAACAAAATTAGTTATGCTGGCAGCATTTACTGAGGGCGTTGCAGGGTTTACTAAGGCTTTTCTCGTATTACAGTCAAATTTTATCAAAGATGAAAATAATATGTTATATCCATATAGTTATTTATACTATTTATTCCAAAGGACTTTCAGAATTATTATCTAATCGGATATTTACAAAACCCCTCTGATTGAAGTAGGCAAGATTTTTTTTTTCCTATTTAACATAAATGGAGCCCAGAAAAATTAAGTGGCATATAGAAAGTCACAGTTAGTCATTAACAGGGCCAAGACCAGATCAGAACTACTCTTGAACCCCACAACCAGGGCTCTCCCCCATTCCTCATTAGGCTCATCTCCAAGGATACAAAGTTGACAGGGATTGAAACATCATCAACCTCCCTCCTGTGAGTGGAAGGCAGACCTACTCTCTGAGTGATGGTTTTTTTTAACATTCAAAAAAATATATGGGGCTTCCCTGGTGGCACAGTGGTTGAGAGTCCACCTGCCGATGCAGGGGACCCGAGTTCGTGCCCCGGTCCGGGAAGATCCCACATGCTGCGGAGCTGCTGGGCCCGTGAGCCATGGCCGCTGAGCCTGCGCTTCCGGAGCCTGCGCTTCCGGAGCCTGTGCTCCGCAACGGGAGAGGCCACAACAGTGAGAGGCCCGCATACCGCAAAAAAAAAAAAAAAAAAAAAAATATATATATATATATATATATATATACACACACATATATATATACATATATATATGAATGCATATTTTATATATCTGCCTATTATTCCATGAGAGGAAATCATAACTCAACAGCAAACACAAAGATCAGTCTTAAGTCTGGACCCAAGAACATGAATCCCTCTAGTTAAGCATGTAATCCCATTTCTAACGCTAGAAACCACTGGCATTCAAATAATGCTTCATTTCTTTGTAAATACTTGTTAGGTGGATTCTAATACAATCCATGGAGACAGATTATTAAAACTGTGAATTTCTTTTGTAAGCATGGTTGTCCTCCTACCGAAGCTAAAAGATATTGAAAATCATTTGAGCTTCAGCATTAATGAGCTCAAGTGCAAATGTCTTTATGAACAAGGCTAATGACGACTCAAAATTTCAGAAAGACCAAGAGCTGTTTCATAGGTTGTTTCACATGGCAATCATTTCAAGTTAAATGATCTGACACTTTTAAATTGGCATTTAGCAATTAGCTCTCAGGTCTATTTCATGAATCCTCTAGCTTCCCTCATCTTCTTGCTGACTAGGGAAGATAAATGATATTCCTTGACAAGAGGTGGGTGACATTTTTTGTCCTTTGAGATAAAGAGATTTCCCATCAAATCATCTCCATGTGAAGTTTTCATCAAGTCTGTCTGGAAAAATTGAAAAAAAAAATGACAGTCCTGCTCTTGGGTTATTTCTCAGGTATTATAGAAATGATGTCAATAGTACTCTCAACATGTTATCTCTGGGCAAACTGATGTGCTCATATAATTTTGTATTTTTTTTACTTAACTTTTAATACTAACCACCAGTTTCTGCACACATTTTCAAAGATAAATAAAAGATGAGCTCTGCCATTGAAGAGATAACAGCCTATCTGGGAAGTGAGAACTAACAGTGATATAATATGGTAATTTCTCTAATATGGATTAATATAAAACAAAAAGATGAAGGAGCATAAAGGATGATGAGACTAAATTTGTCTCACCATTTTTCTGATGTTCCACAGAGGTGGTAAAATTTCGGTTGATGGTTCCCAGTAACACCTTCACAAACAGAAAATAAAGATTAATGTGTAGGTAGGTTAAGGTTATTCAAATGATCAAGGTATGTTTAGGATAAAACAAGAACTACAGTAACATATAATAAGCAGTTAAAAGTCAAAGGATTATAAACTATCATCACAATAAATTCAGCCTCTAGGTAGAAAGAAGGTTGCCTTAATGGAAGCAACCTAAATGTCCATAAACAGATGAATGGATAAAGAAGATGTGGTATATTTATTCAATGGGATATTATTCAGCCATAAAAAAGAATGAAATAATGTCATTTGCAGCAACATGGATGGACCTAGAGATTATCATACTAAGTGAAGTAAGCCAGACAAAGACAAATATCACATGATATATGATATACTTCACTTTTATGTGGAATCTAAAAAAAAATGATACAAATGAACTTATATACAAAACAGAAACAGACCCACAGACATAGAAAACAAACTTATGGTTACCAAAGGGGAAAGAGGGGGAGGGATAAATTAGGAGTTTGGTATTAACATATATACACTACTATATATAAAAGAGATAACCAACAAGGACCTACTATATAGCACAGGGAGCTATACTTAGTATTTTGTAGTAACCTATAAGGGAAAAGAATCTGAAAAAATGTATATATATGTATTATATTGAAAAACTTTTATTCAATGTATTATATTGAATCACTTTGATGTACACCTAAAACTAACCCAACACTGTAAATCAACTATACTTCAATAAAAAAAAAAGGAAAGGAAAAGGGGGAAAAAAAAGAAAGAAAAAAAGCTTGTCTTAGGTTGTATTCCCTAGAAGCATACCCTAAGTGAAATAGATTTATCAGGAAGTGTTCTCCTAAAGGAAACATGAAGAGGGAGTCAGGAAGTGGGACAGGGAAAGGAAGTAAGGTCAACAAGCATGTGTCATCAGGCAGATTCTTATAGAGGAGAACTCTGGCTCATTCCCAGGGGGAACTCTGGACACAGCCCTCAGATTGCCTTGGCTGGGGGAGGGGTAGAGGATATGGGGTGGGAGGTAGGTGGAGCTACAGAAAAATTCCATCTTTGTTACTCCTTAAAGACTATCCCAGGAAGATGTAAATTCCCAGGCCTGGCTGGGGCACTCTACCTCCACGTGGCAAACTTTCTGAGCAGCGTAGCCTCATTTACTACAGGATCCATTCCAGGACAGTTATTTCTAGAGTCCATTTCATTAATATCTAAGTATATATTAGGTCTTAAACAGAAGGCTTCAAGTCTCTGGTGAATATGCAATAACGTAAGACCATATTCAAGTTCTTACAAAGATACGTCTCAGACATGGGTTTCGGAAGTTTTCTGGAGACCAGAAACACTTCACCACACATCAAGTTGTGAGAGTGCCATGTCAAACAGCTAAATGAAATGGCATGTAACGATGGAGTTGACTTCAGATCTCGTACAGCAGGTAAAAGACTATCACCACCAGGGAAGCCTTGGGTTGGCTGGTCTCTGCTCATACCTCACTCATGCTCACTTGAAAAGTTGCTAGTACTAAAATTGAGAAGATGTTATATGGGACCAAGTGTGATGACAAGTTCTCCTATGTATGTAATTTAAAGCCTCCCTTAATGATCTAGTGATCTGATGCTTGTAATTCACATTGGTAAATGTTCCCCTCTTCAGAGTAGTCCCTGGGACATATATACCAATGAGACTCTATTAAGATTCAGGTTTGCCAGGTGAAATAGTCCAAGCAGAAAATTTGATAGTAAATATGCACATGGGAATACAAATTGCAAAACTATGTACTAATTCTCCCAGGTATAAAATCACTGATCAGACCAATGTCTGAAAACTATATCCAATTTCCTGTCTATAACAAGCAAAATTAATTTAGGGAAGTTTTTTAAAGCATTATAAACATAAAAGAAGAGCTACAGAAGAATATCATGAACAAAAGAAGAATGGGAATGAATGAACAATGTATTTTTTTCTAAATATACAGTTATTCAGAGATGATTGCCTTTTCTCCTTAAAAATCATTATCAGTCCTTCGGATTATGAAAAATAATGTCTCACTGCAGAAAACTGGGCACATAATTCTTGGCATTTTCCCTCTTTTGTAATCTTTCTTTATTATTTTATTATTTATTTATATAAATTAAAAATTTTATTGAAGTACAACCATATACAAGAAAGTACACAACTGGGCTTCCCTGGTGGTGCAGTGGTTGAGAGTCCACCTGCCAACGCAGGGGATGCGGGTTCGAGTTCTGGTCTGGGAAGATCCCACATGCCGTGGAGCACCTGTGCCCGTGAGCCACAGCTACTGAGCCTGCGCATCTGGAGCCTGTGCTCCGCAACAGGAGAGGTCGCCAGAGTGAGAGGCCCACGCACCGCGATGAAGAGTGGCCCCCGTTCGCCGCAACTTGAGCAAGCCCTCACACAGAAATGAAGACCCAACAGAGCCAAATAAATAAATAATTTTTTTAAAAAGTACACAACTTAGAAGTGTATGGCACAATTTTTACAAAGTGAAAACACCTATATAAGAACCACTCAGATGATTCTGTATTTGTTGAAGGCAAAGCAAACTCATGTGAAAGCTCTTGGCTAGTCCTTATAACACATATTTGTGAACTAACTGAAGAAACGGACCATTTCTTTCCTTGTTATTTTCTACAATCCTTAAATATTTCTTTTTTTGTGGAGACTGGCAGACTAAGTTATTCATTCACTTAACAATTATTACTTAAATACTTAATACGTGTTCAGCAGCAGGTATCTGGTGATGGAACTTAGGGTTTAGTGGAAGACACAGATAATACAGAAGCAAATATACAAATTAATATTTACAAAACATGAACTGCTACAAAGGAAATAAAAATGATGTTATGGTCAAGAATAACACGGTATCTTACAAGAAAGAGTGATTAAAGAACTAAATCAGAGATGAGCTGTAGATAGAAACTTTAATAAAAAGAACCCAGCCACGGAAAGAGAGAAGGGAAGAACCTTCTAAACAAAGGGAACAGCATGAACAAAATACCTAAGTCTGGTTTGTTCCACAAACAAAACAGATGACTGGACTGCAGTGACCACAGGCAGGAGTTGGAGAACAAAGCCAGAGGCTGGGCCATGCACGGCTATCTAGGTTAAGAGTAATGATTAAAATTGCTATCTAAATGCAATGTAAAGGAAATAAAGGGTTTTTAGCAGGAAAGTGAAGAGACACAATTTATGCTTTAGTAAGATGATCCTGACTGCTATATTAATGGGTGGCAAGAGAGAAAGCAAAGTACCAGTAAGTGAGTTAGTGTAGTAACACAAGCAATAGAAAATGTACTCTGATGGTAAATCAACCATTTTGTGAATGGACTGGATATGGGAGTGTTGGAGGGGACAGAATAAAACAACAATCAGGTTTCTATTGCAGCAATCAGGTAGAATGACATATCATTTACTGAGACTGAGAAGATCCATGGAGAAATAGGTTTCCATGGGAAGAAGCAAGAGTTTAGTATAGGGAACATTAAGTTTGAGACGTTTGAGAAACACGCATGTGAAGTTGCCAAGTAAGTAATTTGGATAAATGAAAAAGAAGCACTGAGGGAAGAGCCGAGCCCAAGATATAAATTTGGGAGTTATTAGCATATAGATGGTTTTTAAAGCCATGGGAATGTAATGTAAAGAGAAGATAAAGAGAACTCAGTGCCAAGCTATGAGGAACTTCAATATTCAGAATTTGGTCAGATTCGAGCCAGAAAAGACAGCTAAGCAGAAAAGACCACAGAAGCAGGAGGAAAATCGGGTTCTCAGAAGAAAGAAAAGAGCATGTTTCACCAAGGAGGGGATGGTGAACAGTGCCAAATGCTGGTAAGCGGTGAAGGAAGACAGGAAGAAAGAAACATGTAATTGAACTTGGCAACATACAAAGTTATTGGTCATCCTGACAAGGATCTCAGGGGAGTAAAAAGTAAATGGGAAGAAAGAAACACGGCAGGAGGTAGAGAAATGAGTGGAGTTCAGGTAAGATTTTTAAAAGGGTGGATATTACTAAAATATGATGTGTATAGAGAAAAAGAGAAAGGTTAATGATTCAAGGGAGAGGTGACTAACTGAAGAAGTATCATCTGATAAGGCCAAGAGGTGGGGGCCCAGAGCAGGTCTAACGATCTCAGTATCTAAGAGCAGGAAAGAGGTTATGTTTCTCAAGAAACAGGTGGGAAGAAGAAGGGAGTGCCCTGTGTCTTCCTCTTAAATCTCAGTGAAATATATGGCAAAGTCATCAGCCAAAAGGAAAGAGGTAGAGGAGGGATAGAAAGGGTGTCAGGCCCAGTAACCAAGGTAAAGGTATAAACTGGTGCTTAAAGAAAGTGGTAATTCCTACTTGCTTAGGAAATCCTGGTACTATTTATTAACAGGAACTGGAGAGCAATCTTCTGACTGTAGCCTTACAGTGTCCCCTGTTTATTCAAATGTTGTTTACTACAAAACAACACCCCCCTCAAAAAAAAACCTTAAAGCTTCATGAGAATGAAAATCGAAAAGATGGATTATCATTGTCATTTTAAGTTATAAACTTGCTCAAAGTGCAATAAAAAGAGCTTGGGAAAGAGCAGCTGAAGGGAAGTAAATAAAATGATGAGCTATGGAATCCAGGGTGAATAAAGGCAGAAGTAAAGGGCTGGCAAAGAGTGAGAAAAAGAATGAGTGAGCTTAACATTATTGTTTCTGTGAGAGTAAAGGGAGCAAGGTTCTGTGAGCATATGCACTGTTGTCAACGACAAGCATGTTTGAGTTTGTAATTTTGGAGGCAGAGAAGTATCTGCTGATGACAAAAACATAGTCTAATTCTCACCTGGAGAATGTTTAGACTAGACTGGAAGAAAAGTTCATTGGAGAGGAGTAGATGAAGGAACTAGGATTGAGGATAGTGGGTGGATTATTCATGTAAATTATGAACTCCCAAGAAAACTGACAGAAGTTGTAGCAGAGAACAAGGGGGAGATAATAAAATCTTCAACGGGGGGATCCAGGTTGGGAGAGGGACAAGAAGGTTAGCAGATGACAGTATCAACATGGAGGAGAGCCTGTTAAAGCCAAATGGCATAAAGCTCAGGAGTTTTAACAAGAGGGATGGGGCAGTGGTCTGGTTGGTACTGTGGAGAAAGTGCATCATGACCTCACTACCTGAACCTGAGGATGCATGTGTGAGATTAAACACCCTCACCTTGGAAAGGACTCAGGAAAAACAGAAAGGCCTACTTAAGGCCAGGTGGTAGTAAAAATGTTCTAAAACAAGATTGGGAATTCAACAATGGAGTTTGCTGATCATGCAAAAAGAATTCCAAAAGGAGAATGGATAAATTATTAAGTAAAATGATGGAATATAATTATCTGGGGGACTTTGTAAAAAGGAGGCATTCTCAGCTACACCTATTATATATCCAACTAAAAATTATTCGCCTTCTTGTATATGCAAGGGGCTGTGCTTTTAACAAGCTTTGGGTCGTAAGCAACAGAACCAAGTAGGAGAAGCACATAGGCTGGTATACAACTCAGTACGTGGTGCCCCCAGTGCAAACAGAAATGATTTGCAAAAGTCAATAATATCTACAGATATTTATGTAAAGATGAATTTAAAATGGTCTCTAGAGTAATATAAAATACATGTTTTAAATCAATTCTGATGGTATTATTTTGAAGTACATTAAATAAAATTAATTCATTTCTAATCCAACCACTAAAATATTTTTTAAAGCAAGACTTTACTGGGAGGCCAAATTTAAGAACTAAAAATATATATATATATATATATGTATATATATCCCAGCTTTTGGAGTAATTGTATTCATCAAATCTTTCCCTAAAGAAAATGAGAGAGAAATGTACACTAATTAACTGGGTAAAGAAAAACTGTTAGACATTATCCAATTATAAGCTTTCCTGTCTACTAGTTTTTCACCAGAAATAGGTGTCAACTACATTTAACAACACCACTGTTGCTGAGATATCTCACAGTTTTGTTTTTCCAAATAAATTCAAGATATGTCATCTTTCCATAAAAGATGTTAGTGTTATATAATTAGTTGAAAATACAAAAAGACAAAAATTTTCAGTTTTATCTATAAATAATATTCCATTGAAATTTCAGTCACAGTCAATTTCTTAAAGAATTCAAAACTAAAATGAAACTAACAAAAAGTTGAAGTATTTTTTAGGGTACATCAAAAAGAGTATTAGTCTAACAAGAATTCCAGGCTGTAATGCCAAAATTTTCTCAGTAATGAAAAGGGCAGTTTAAAACTTTCAGTGCATGGATATAATTTACAACTATAATAAAACATGTATGTGTATTGTATTAAACCACTAATTTTGTGGAGTAATCTGCTACACAGCAATAGGTAAGCAATACATATAATAACCTGGGAAAAAAATCTCAGGCCAGGCCCACTGCACACTTGGTTGTTTATTCACTGTTATAAGTTATCTGTGAAATGTCTTGGAAACTCAAGTTGGAAGCAGTTTTGATCTGAGGCAACTGGAGGCAGGTAGAAGAAATGAAGCCATAACTACTCAAATTTTCTGTATGTATGTGTTTTGCAGTTTGGCAGAGACCTACTTTTTTCCTCTAGTGTTATCATGTTGAAAATATTGCTTATAAAACAAGTGGAATAGGCATGATTATTGTCTGGCTGTGAGGTGAACTGAGGATTCCAGTCAGTCCTACAAAGGGCAAAGCAGCCTAGTGTACCAGTCATTCTCTGATGCTACCTTCCTGGGATATACGACAAATAAAGGTAAATAAATACCTCCTCCATTTGAAGAAATAAAGCAGATAAGAAGAGACCAAATTTAAACAGGAATATATATATATATATATATATATATATATATTTTTATGTCCAAGCAATATTGTAGAGAAAGACACTGTCATTGCACTATGAGTATAACGAGTGTATCATGGCCCATATCGAGAAAACCCTTGACATTGCCTAGACAGAACACTGAACAATTCCTTTTTTGCTCAATATAAAAATGTTCAATAAACAGATCATCAACAAGGACCTACTGTATAGCACAGGGAACTGTACTCAGTATTCTGTAATAAGCTATATGGAAAAAGAAATCTGAAAAAGAATGGATATATGTATAACTGAATCATTTTGCTTTTACACCTGAAACTAACACATTATAAATCAACTATACTCCAATATAAAATAAAAATTAAATTTAAAATAATGTTCAATAAGGCTCCAGCTTGGAAGAATTCTGAAGGCCTTTAAAACGAATAGTAAACGCTGCTATTGTCACACTTAATCCCATATGTTCTGACTGGACCAGTCTCTATAGCACACCATCCTATAGCCATCACAGCATGGTAGGTGAATAAAAATGCCAGCGTCAGAGGCTCATGTCCTTCCTGTGTGGCACAAGCTTCCCTGAGTCTGGCTGCAGCTGCACTGAGCCAGCTATACCTGGTCCTCATAGGAACCCCAGCAACCCAGCCTGGGCACAGAATGAGAAGCGTGTACTCCACCAGTCGTCCTGGCTTGAACAGGCATTGAGTGAAGGTGCTGTGGAACAACAGCATGTCTTCTGACCCCCCAGAAGCTGCCACAGCACAAGTCCTTACCAAATTTTTCTCTTGGGGCTTCCCTGGTGGCGCAGTGGTTGGGAATCCGCCTGCCGATGCAGGGGACACGGGTTCGTGACCCGGTCCGGGAAGATCCCACATGCTGCAGAGCGGCTGGGCCCATGAGCCTGCGCATCCGGAGCCTGTGCTCCGCAGCGGAAAAGGCCACAACAGTGAGAGGCCCGCGTACCGCAAAAACAAAAACAGAAACAAAAACAAATTTTTCTCTTGTTCCATGAGTTTCAACTCGGGAGGTAATTTGGAATCAGACATTGAAGGAAGCTTCAAGAGCAGTAAAATCTGTAATTATCGCCTAGTTTTCTTACAAAACACCAAGTCATACTGTGATTATGACTTGGGCATAATCACAATAATAACACAAGCATCTAAAGGTATCCTTTTAAACTTACTCTTCAGATTGCTGCTCCTTATTACAAAGGTTGTACTTGGTGATTTGCCGACTAAAAATCACTCTATTGAGACTATTATGCCATCATCTTCACTAACCAGTTTATTAGGTGTCATCTCAGAGACAACGTCATTTATGACATAGCCTATATTACCTCAAAATATTCAGGACACTCCAATTATTTTACATATTTTCATTTATTTTTAAGCAAACTCTTTAATCTTCCTATTCTTAAATATTGATAACATTCCCAGTTGAAAAATATATAATTTGAAACTCTTCTACTTTAAAAGACAATTGGTAAGTTATATGAACATTCTGAACTCCAAAATGTTTGTGTTACTAGAACACTCTCTATAGAGGGAATGAAAAATACAAGTGTTATATTTGTAAATAAAACATATGACACAAACTGTGACAGGCCATTAAGTTGATTTGCAGGAAAATATTTTTATTTAATTAAAACCTTAAAAAACACATGGCCACACACACATGACCCTACCCACCCCTCCTACCCTATCCCGTCTGAGTGTAACTGACATCCAGGAAGAGATGTCATAGTTGTCATGTAGGCTCATCTTGCCCCTGGGATGGTTTTACATAAAAAAGCTGAGAACCCTTTCTCCAAGAAATCTATGGTTCACTAGTGAAAGGCTTTGACTCATCCCAGATGAGGCATTTCTCTTATTGCTGGAACCACTAATAAAAAGGAAAGCTTCATCTCTTAAGGTCTTTTACTTATTGGGGCAATATAAAAAGCAATGGCCATGGTAAACCTTAAAAATATAAACTGTACATTTTTGTGCCTTTTCACATACATTAGTAGTTATTTTTTAAAACTTCTCCACCTGTATCTCAGCCCTTTATTCCTTACAAATATGCCTTATCAATAAGGAACAAACATCCTAATGACATCAGAAATTAAATAGGAGACTAAAACTTTCCCATATATGAAAAAGTAAAGTTATGGAATGAAAACAGTATCTCTAATAATCTAGGTTTGTCAAACTGCTGTGACCTAGTCTGTGACCATGACTAACTTCTCTAGTCTCAACTTTCTTCCATATAAAATGAGGTGACTAACCAACCACAACTGAGAGATCATAAGAAGCAAAGTCAATTAACATTTGAGACCATTATTATTCAACTTATATTTATATGTATTTCATTCTCAATTAATATGATGACATAAGGGGATAGACATACTTGTCAACTACATTAACAGTGAATTCCTTTCCCCTACTACACTCATTAAAGAAGAGATTATAATTAGGTTTCAAGATAGTCATTCACTAAGTGAAAGACCATAAAATTATTCTGTGTCTGAAAGCAGTAAAAATCTTAAAAAATGTTTTTACTTGACTGTGTTAGATTCATAACTAGAAATAATACATATATTATAATCTTGGGTTAAAAATCACAGTCTAACCAAAAAATTCATAATTATTTCACAAAAGCATTCATTCACTTAATTGTGCAAGTTCATAAAGGATTAACACATGACAATTCCAAATTAAAAACAGAAATATCAAGGTAATGTCATAAAAAACATCTGGAAGTTCAAAGAAATGCAGAGCCCAAACAAATCCTCTAGGTTGTTGCTTAGGCCATGCCTCGTATTTCACAAATGTGAATACCAAGGTCCACGGAAATCAAGTGATTTTTAATAAGGTCACACATACAATGTATCACAGAACATGAACTAGAACCAATCTTATGACTCCATTGTTCTAATGCTCTTTCCATTAAAATGTACTGCCTTCTTATTTTTACATTTGGTATTTCTCTGTAGTATAAATTACAGATTACATTAATGCATTACCCAAGAAATGGCATAAATATCAATTGCCAACATTTATTCATTCAATTTAATCATGTGCCTACCCTTTTTCAGAAACTTCACTAAGATGAATAAGATGCTCTCAATTACAACCCTGAGGGAGAAGCAAACAGACAAACCAATAATTATTAAACATTTAAGTCCTGGCAGTGAAAAGAGATACCCATTCGGTATTAAGGCACCAAAATGGAATAATAATGACAATGATAATAAAGAGCATTTCCAATTACCAGAAAACACCTAGCAAGAGGGTAATGCCTGAACTGCACCTTAACTGATGGGTGTTTAACCAGATGGCACTAAATAAGAAGGAAAGAGGACTGACAGCATAGGAGATCACATGAGCAGGGCTTAAGCGTGAGAGAGAGCACGAGGTATGTGCAACTACAATCAGTTTGGTGTTGATAAGGCTGCAGTCTGAAGTTCATGGAGTGATCCAGATAGAGCTGGGTGGTAGGATGGCCAGACTGTGGAGGGCCTTACGTATTAAGAAGCTTGGGCTTTAAAAAAAAAGAAGCAGCAGCTTGGGCTTTATTCTTTGGGCAGTGATGGCTATTAAACAGTTTTAAGCATGGGAATTCCATAGTCATATTTTTCACTTTATAGGCAAACTTTTAGAGCAGTGGAATATATAATTAAGGGAAAAACAAGGCAGAAAGCTAATAGCTAACTAGTTAAAAGAATGTAGTTAAAAGATGACACATGGCCTGACTAGGGTATTGATAGGGCAAAAAAAGAAAAAACTGCTTTGACAAACTTTGAGTAGGTGAATACAGAGACTAGGTGAGAAGGTTAAGATATGGAGAACCCAGTGTGGAGGTTTGAGTAGATGCGCCTCACCAAGTGAAAAAGCAGTTACCGATTTAGGGGCAGAGATGATGATTTCAGCTGAATTTGAAGTGTCTATGGGATATCCAGGCGGAGGTATCCAGCAGGCAGTTATATGATCTGTCACTAGGGAGAAGCCCAGTGTGCAGGTAAGACTAAGCATCAACATATTTGTGATGTGTTAGAATATGATTGCAGTTGAAGTCATCTAATATACATATGTCACATGGGAAATAAGAGTCCATAAAAGGCACACAGAATAAAGAGCAAGAAAAATATTAAGAGAAGCAAGAGAGCAGATAAGTAATTACTGAGCACTATCAATAAAACATATAATTGTGAGACTTATTACCCTGTAATGTCATTCCAGACCATTAAATTCAAAAGTTCCTGTTAGAACAAGTATAATGAAAGTATACATGACCTAGAAGAAAGCATTTCTTAGAAAAATAATAATAATAAATAAAAACAAATAGAACAACAAAAAAAACCAGACATTTCAGATACAAACTGAGGATTAAGCAATTGGTGTACTTTGGTCATCCCTTTACCCAGAGTGAGGCAGTGACTAGTCTGAATATCTCTCCCCTCTGTTATGTCAAAAACCCCAGAAGATAAACACAATCTTTCTCTGAGAGCCTCCTAATCATCCCAGGGACCTTCTCCAATCAAACAAGGCACTGTGGGGTCCTGAGGAAGGCCCAGCATGTGGGAGAGGTCTGAGGACAGTCCAGCCCATCCAAGGACAGTTCATCAGCCCCTGTTCCTCTCTCAGCGGGATGCCAGTGCACAAAACCACCTGTGAAATACCACCCATCTCTGGGGCTGAAGGGCAGAGGAAGAGATAAAAGGGTTTCTCTTGACATCTAAAGCCCTATAAATATGTTTTATGTTTAAAGCCAGGGTATCAGAAAGGCCTAATGTAGCTGGCCTCCCTAAGATGAGGATAAAGTGAGGAATAGAGCAGGGGCTGATACACAAACATTTTCTTGGTCCATACCTGAACACAGAAGCAGGCTCTGAGCAAACTCAGAGTGACCTGCTTCCTCTCCCAACTTCACCACTCATCAGCGGAGTGACCTTGGAACGGTGGCCAAGGGGCCAAGTGTCATTATCAATAAAATGGTCATAATAAAGATCCCTATGGATGGCTAATAAATATTCAATGACTACTGTGTGATAATACTCTTTATATTTTATTTATTGAGAAGAGCTATTCTAGAACAAACAGCCAAAAATCCTAAGAGTCACCCTTGACTCCCACTTTGTCTCCCATATCTAGTCAACAGGCCCATATACCTCCTTACTGTTCATCCATTTTGTCCCCCATTTTGTTCATCCAACTCACCTGAGTTTATCCATTTTTTCCGTCTCTGCAGCTACCACTTGGTCCAAGGCATCATCTCCCTGGCTTACTGCAATAGCTTCCTCCCATCCCATTAATTCTTCACACAGTAGTGGAGCGATCTTTTAAATTTAAATCCCACTAGACCATAATCCTGCTTAAATTATTTTTAGCTGCATCCTGTTGCCCTTAGACTAAACACCAACTCCCTCCCAAGGTCTTGGGGCCATTCATGTTCTGGGCCAGGTGTGCCCCCAGCCTCACCCCCATCAGCCTCCAGCTCACAAAGTGCAGCTTCGCTGGCTCCCTTTTCACAACAACCTGCTTCAAGGCCTCCAGCTCTTCCCACCTCCCTGCCACACTGTGGCTTCCTCCCCTTGCCAGTCAGACCTCAGCTCTAGAGTCTCTTCCTCTGGGAAGCTCTCCCTGACAAGTCTAAATTTACAGCCCACTGAGGATCCTGTTACCTATCATATTGCCCTATTTTCTTCATGACACTTATTATTATCTAAGATTCTTATCTATTTGTTTATCTGTTAATTGTTTTCACCATTTTCCATCTGTCTTTAAGCTCTGTGAAAGCAAGAATCTCTATTTCCAGAGCTTGGTTTTAGTAGGCACCCAGATATTGACTGGGTTACTATCAATATCTGAAAACATAATATGCTTCAGATTACTGATGATGCAACTTCCCATGCATTTGTAAACAAAATAAGTACAGAGATTATATACAGACATAATATAGAGATTATATAGCAGCTTTATTGCAGATACTTTAAGTATTATTTGGTCTATCCTTGCAGGTTCTTGATAAAGAGTATACCAAAAAAAAAGGGCAGTTAAATGAAGACCAATAACAAGCAGGTCCAGCATCATTCAGTTCAAGCTCTACATGACTTCTTTTTGGTTACCATATTGTAGGTATGCAGCCCTCTAGAAACACATCATCTCTGCAGAACAGGTTATCTCACAGACTGAAATAGAATGTGGTAACATTATTGTCATTTTAATCTACAAACAGCCAATCTAACAAATGCAGGCCCCAAGAGACCTCCTGCTTCCTACTTTACTGGGAGAATAGAGACCATTCATCAGAAGAAGCCCCTTCTCTGCCCTCTCCCAACTTATTTCCATCAGCAACGGTGCTGCCCACCTTCACTTCTGCTTTAATAGAAGACATCCTTCCTTCTGTCCAGCCTTCATCTCAGCACTTTTTGTCCAGCCTTCATCTCAGCACTTTTCATGTGGATCTTGTCCTCTATTGTCTCCTTTACGAATTATATTATCTGCCACAAATATGCCTTTGAATGTCCATGTGTGTTGCAAATAAGGTCAGAATATAACCTAGGCTTTCAATGTGCCATGCTGAGTTAAATTTTCTAGAAAAATCTATATCCTAAGTCATTCTTTACTATGATCTCTTGCGTGAAACTAAAGAACTCAGGTTTTTCTGTACATACTTATGTACTACTGCAGAATAAATAACAACACTCTATGGCTCATGCTCATAGAGCATGTCTAAGACTTACACATGAATATGTGAAACTAAGCTCTGGCATTTATTTGCTTTGTGATCTAGAATGAGCCATTTGGCCTCCTCTTGCTTCAGCTGTGTCATCTGTAGAATGAAGACAATGGAATGGCTCACTTGTCAAAGCATCCAAATTACTGCTCTGATGAGCCATACGCAGACAGACATCTTTAACTCTGTCACCAGGTAGAGTGACTGAAACATCCTCATGGGGGAAAACAGCAGTTTTTACAACATTTGAAGCACTAAAATATTCCTTTCAGAGTGTCCTTATTTAATTACAAAATGTCCTACCTAGGAAAGAAAAATATTATCAATTCTATAGAAAGAGAAATATTAAAGGAATCTTACTATGTCTTTCAGCAAAATTGATCAGGAAATCATGAATTATAATATTTATCACATAAACATATACTGCCACCTTTTATTTTTAAAATATTTATGGAAAACCTACTATAGTCCAGTGGTTGTGCAACTGGCCTAACAAAACTGTGTGTGACCTAAAAAGAACCTTGGTGCTCTTCCCCTTACCCCCATGTGTTTCTCCTTTGCTTTTGTTATCTGTATGTCAACCCCTCTTCATTAATAATGCCACTACACACATTCAATAAAAGGCAATAGAAATGTTTCATTAAAATCTGATTTGTCAGACACCAATATTACAGAGTATCTAAAGAACTATCCTTTAACTGCCCACCTTTCTCAAAATCTTCACTATTAATTTTATTTACAAATATTTCTTTCACCTTCTGGGTTCTTCATTTTCCACCTTTAGCATGTTTTATATATGTATTTAGGCAGATTCCAAGACAGAGAATGCGTCCTCAGCAATTCTGCAAAACAAAATGCAGGCTTAACATTAAGCCCTCAACACCATTATTCTCAGTGCATACACCCTTTTTATATAGGTCTCCAATGAAGATGCTGCTTCTCTGAACCAGGCAATGCCCCTTGTGTTTCTAGATCCACCCATCCCAGGACCAGGGGCTGATTTTGGAGACCTTCCCAGCTCCCTCGGCAGACTGCAAACATTCAGCATTCCCATGCATGTGTATCTATTTCCTTCCTTGAGGATTATACCACCTTCTAATTCTTCTACCTTTAAAATTTTCTTATTGTAAAAACCTTCCAACCAGTCCCATTAAGTCTGTCCTATTAAGTCTGTTCTTCTTCCGTTCATTGTCTTTTGTTATAAAGTTATTTATTGTTTTTTTATTTAAGTGATTTGAATTAAATGAGTGACACATGCTTTTTTTTTTTTTTTTTCTTCCTTTGCCGTACGCGGGCCTCTCACTGTTGTGGCCTCTACCGTTGTGGAGCACAGGCTCCCGATGTGCAGGCTCAGCGGCCATGGCTCACGGGCCCAGCCGCTCCGCGGCATGTGGGATCTTCCCGGTCCAGGGTACGAACCCGCGTCCCCTCCATCGGCAGGCGGACTCCCAACCACTGCGCCACCAGGGAAGCCCCACACATGCTTTTATACTAACTCAAGTGATACTAATGTTTCTGCATTTTGAGAGTCATATTCCTTTCTCTACCAACACCATTCCATATATATATGTGTGTGTGTGTGTGTGTATATATATATATATATATTCCATTCTCTCTCTCTCTCTATATATATATAGAGAGAGAGATAATCTCCATATAACCTGTGCCCTCTAGACCCATACTACCCTCTATTCAGCTCCATTGGTTTTGCACATTGTAGCCATAAAACATGAATCTTGATTGTATTTCTTCCCTTGGTAAAAATCTTTCTTGGTTCCATTGCTTTTAAAATGAAGTTCAACCTCCTTATTGGGTTTACGAGATCAGCAATGCCTTGAACCTTACTTCTTTCATCAGGTTCTGTCCTCACTCTGCATCCTTTCTCCTCTCTGCAGTACCATACCCTAATTTCCAGTTTCCCCATATACAATGTTCTCTCTCCTAGGTACTTCTGCATATGCAATCACCTCTGCTGAGTCACTCTTAAAATAGAAAGGAGACATAATCCCAGAAGTGCTTGGAGAGTTACACATAATTATTAATAAAAGTCAAATCTAAAATAGCATGCTATCTAGAAACACTGAAAAATAGTCAAGGAAACTGAATATTAAGAGACAAAATCAACACTGTAATAAGGATACTACTAACTTGAATAAAGGTCAAGCTATAGAAAGAGAAACAGAATTATCCAATATTAAACATTCAGATTGAATTTGGACCTCTCAGACTTTCCTAGATAATCATTTATTTCCTTTAAAAAATGGACTATTTATTGTAAATTTTGAATAAGAGAACTGATACAGAGGATGTGAAAATTCTCAGGGCATCTTAGCAACTAAAAATTTACTCTCAGTTTGTGAGCACAGTTTCTTCCTTTCAAGTAAAGGAAAAGTGGCAAAAATAAATGCCTTTCATTTCTAAGCATGACCCTAAAGATAAAACAAAAAGGAAAAAAATGATGACAAATTTGACTACCTAAATCTTTAAAATTTCAGTATGCCAAAACACACACAACACAAATGCAAATGAAAAGATACATTATTAAGCAGAAAAAATAATCATTACTAAAAAGTTATATTTCTAATCTATAAAAAACTTTGATGAACTAACATGAAAAAGATAAATATAAAAATTAAGCAAAGATTTAAACAGAAAACTCAAGAAAAATAAAGATACTAATAATATACAGGAAAAATTCAATTAAATCACATGGAAAAAAATTATGCCATCAGTTTAACTTCTAAATTGGCAAAGACTAAGAGGAAACTAACATCAGCATTGATCAGGGTCTACAAACATATGCACTCCTGGATACTGCTGGTGGGAACATAAAAATCCATTCAGGAGGCCAACTGATAATAAACATGTGTCAAAATTTTAAACATTATATATTCTTTAAACTAGCAATTTAACTCAGGGGTTTATCCAGAGGAAATACATAGACATAAAATACTATTTGGCAATTAAAAATAGTAGTAATCCAAAACCCAAATGTTAATCTATTAAGTGAAAAACATACAAAACAGTATGCAGACATGGTATAAGCCTCTTTTTTTATTAAAATATTAAGTATAAAAAAGGTATGTGTGTGTATGCCTGCCTACATGTGCAAACCAAAATGGGCTGGAGATTTCTGCAACAAAAGTTTAACAGTAGCTATCTCTTGTATGTATATATATATATATATATATACACACACACACACACACATATATAGCTACTTATATTTAGAAGCATACCAATGCTAAACGGAAAGGTAAAGTATCTCAGCAAGTTGATGAATCTGAGGCTAAGGTAGGTGCTACATCTACAGCAAACTCCCAAGGGCTTGTTGAGAGCAGTGCCTTTCCTATTCCTTCAGAGTCCTCCCCTCCCCCCCAAATCTGAGACACCTATTACTCATTCATATGTAATGAAAATACAGTGGAATGCTAAGCATACTTGCTGAACTGAGAATACATTAATATTCCATGTTCCTTGGGTACAAGGATGAAGTCAATGCCAGAAGCAGCTCTTCCTAGAAAGAGCCAAAAGTGCCACCACAGGTTCAATGAAGGTGTCACCACTAAGTTAAGATGCTGTCACAAAGGCTAACAGGAAGATTAAATGTATTAAAAAGAGGCTGAGACTAATATAAGTTTGATTTCCTTTCCCCAAAAGAATACCAAGCATCTGAGATATAAGAGGTTAAGGAGAGGGCAAAAGAGATGGTTAGATTCATTTATAAGTGATTTACTTTTGAGGAGAGATTTTGAAAGATTATTTAACTTAGAATGAAGAGTAAAATATTCAAGGCAGTTTTATGGTAATTAATAAAAAAGTAGAAATGGATATTAAATTCCTAACTCCTCAGCATCATGGACCAGACCAAAAAAAGGAAGCCAATTTTCAGTTTTGCTGAGGTACTTCTTACATAACAATTTATAGATCTTTATATACAAAGATAATTATTAAACTCTTATTTTAAGAGGTTTTTCCAACTAACATACGGGTAAAGTAAAGAAAATGAGTTTAAGTGAACTATCTACACATTTTTATTCAATTTACTTTTGGAATACTGTTATGATAGGGTTGGCCAAATTTGTGATGCAAAAGTTGGCCATAAAAACCCAAAGGAAGGAAAATCTTGTCTTCTCAGAGCTAAGCAGACCTCACTCATAACGGTTTTGAATGTAAAAGCAAAATATTTAAACAGACTTAGATAAAAATTTGAATCATTTATTTAATCATTTATTTCTAAACACAGAGTGCAACCACTATAGTCAAGTCACTTAAGTTCCTTGTGGTTAAGTCTCTTACCTATAAAACATAAATAAACATATAAATCTCTTTGATGACATTATTATTTCATACATTACATATCAATCTGTGAGAAGAGCACTGAAGCACAGAACTACAAGATTATGTATGTAAAACAGGGCTTGTAGGAGGAAGTCTTGTCCTTCTACAAAGTTTTAAATCCCCTATAGATCTTAAAATGTGTAAGAATTAGCCTTAAATACTTTTAAATGGAAAGCAAAATATATTGTAATAAAACACATGTCTATATGACTTCAAACACATCAAATCTGAATACATTTTCTGTATCATCTGGTTAATATTCTAGCTTCAGAAATTAAGAATCCTGAGGATAACATATCCTGATTATGGCCCCTGTATTTTTTTTCCCCACATGGTTTATTCTGCCATATAGATAGCCCAGGTGTCCCTGAAAGAAAAGATGTTATAAATAGATCCATTTCTAGGACCAAGTTCAAGTTCAAGTTTGCATGACAATGTCTGCAGTGCTTTATCCCTCTTAAAAGCAGAGTCACAAGCTCTTAAATTCACTTCTCCTTGCATTTTAATAAACAGAGGCCAACCTAATGGTTATGTGGTTTGTGTTTATCTTAAACTTTTGAATCCCATGTAAGACTTACTGCTGTGCTGGGTACATGGTGGGTCTCAAATAAATTATTGGTTGTTTTATAAATGGTACCTTACATGTCTCCAAACAATATTAAACTCAACAGCAAGAATAATAATCCTTTAAATTGACATTTTGCTATATACTCTAGCTAAATGCAAAGACAGTATCTATGAAAATATGATCATTCTGTGTAGCAAAACCTAGATAGAGCTTCAGGGTTTAGTCAGCTTCTGAGATAACCAGCAAGGATAGATATCATACAACAAAACTGTCAGGAATTCTTTGTGGATTATTGCTTCCTAGATGCTAGAGTCCCTTTTCCTTCCACACACACACACAAATAAATAAATAAATAAACAAATAAAAACCCCACCTGTGAAAGAATATACTATTTTAATACCCAAAAGAGCTGAATGGCAGTGAGAGAACAAGTAGATTCCTGAAGGTTTTCCTTAAACTGCATAATTGTTTCTCACTGACAAATCCAACAATTATTCCTTAGATTGATGTGTTGATTTAGTAACACTCTATCACTAAGAATTTCTGTTTATGCTTTCCCTCTCCCAGAGGGCAGCAATTCTAAAGAGTTTTCCCTCTCCACAAGTAGCAAGACCCATAAACTCTTTGTGAACACAATGAAAGGTTTCCACCATTCAAATGGACAGAGATACCAATTAAGCAAGTTATCCTATAAAGCAAAGAAAGTTTTAAAAAATAAAAATAAAGCAAACCTCAGAAAAGCCATGCAAGCATATAATCCACCACCAATATTCTGAAATCTTTAGAAATCTGCACTTGAAGTTTTAGTGGAGTTTTGTGGCTAAAGCTGACTGCATTTACGCCTGTCTGGACAGAGAACACGGAATACCGTGTGCAAAATATTATCTGATACACCATTAAATAAGTGCCTCCGTTAATTAGTAAATAAAGTCAATTGCTAAGGTTATCACTACGTCGATTCCTACCCTGCCCCTAGAAGAGTTTAAACCTAGTTGTTACTGATAAGTAACAGTGTTTCTGAAAATTTCACCAGGCAAAAATATTTAGAATAACACCACTTTCTTCCGGATCTAGGAATCAGAAAGTGAATCACAAGTAAAAAAAAATGTAATTAATTTACATTTGAATGTCGTTATATTCAGATTCACTAATTGATTAAGAAAGCCAGCCACAGGAGAAATCTGGGGCATTTGTATAAAAGTATTGCCAGAATATTTTGTAAGTTGTTTAACTTTTCAAGACTCACACAATAAATACCTTGCATAATCTGTACCAGAAATAGTACTTTACCAGATAATAATTATACAACCACTTTTAGCCCAAGTTTAGCCCAAAGTGGTTTAGCCCAACCACTTTTAACCTAAAATTAATATCCAATCACAATAAATATAGTAGCACAGCTAAAACAATAAATGTTAGTACATCTAAAACTTCTGTAACTGTTTGACCTTATCCTCCACCAAATGAATTCATTTCCCTTATGCATCACATTTCTCCCATCACCAGGTGGCTGTATCTAATTCTTCTGTGCTCTTCACACTGAAAATTCTCTGACTCCATTCATTTATTCCAGCAATATTTACTCAAAGTCTCCCCCAAATCAGGCAGGGTGCAGGCACTGGTGTACACAAAATTATTTTTCGAACCTACTAGAATTCCATTCTTCTCTTATTTTCTATTAGCTATTCTTTAATTGTGCAAATATGAATAATAATAAGATGTAACAATAAATTCCCAGTAAATGTTCCCAGCAATTATTTTTGTAGCCTCATTCCAGGGGACGTACACTGAGCATTTCATAAGCTTTGCTATTTAATTATCACATCAAACTTATCTCAATATTAATATCAATACTAGAGGCAGAAGCTGGGTTTAGAGAGGTTAACTAACCAAATGTCATGTCAGTACCAAATGGAGAAGCCAAGGCTCATACCAAGTTAGCCTGACTCTTTATCCACCGGGTGACAAGGGGGAAAGTCATATAAAAGTTCAGTAAACAAATTTATAAAGATGTGAATTTGGGGGGATGTCATAATAATGAAAAGTATCACTTTGGTGATAAAAGCCTTATAAGCAGCTCAGATTTTATAATATCCTGATATCAGTATCTCAGAAGTCATTGCTTTCCAACAGCTGGCATGATAAAAGACGTTTCTATTTCAAAAAGAAATTTACATATACCTAGTAATGCAATCTCCAAGAAACCACTATAATGTTCTGTCATGATTGTAAGAAATCTGTTCTTAGATGTTCACAGAGGGGGAAAGATATATATGATGGAGAATACTGGTTTTCTAAAATGTTAAATCTACAAACACTACTGACTACTGAGTACCATAATCACCTATTACCAAATCTGGTTGGTAAAATGAGTGTCCTGGGAGTCTCAGAAGAGAAAGACACACTGTGTAATCCTTTCCGACATGATTATGAGTTAAAGGGGGGAAAAGTCACAGCTATCAGGACTGGAAATCACCATGAGGGGCTAGAAGCTGAGCTTTAATTTTATAGCTTCTGCATATTGAATCTAATATCAAGAAGCAAACAGGACTTTTAATCAAGTAAATGGATGGCTTTTTTTCCCTGAAACAGGGAGAGAAGCTCTGTAAAAGTGAATGTCTTTGAAGGAGAAAAAGAGAAAGAGCAAGAGAGAGAGAAAGAAAGAATATGGCAAAAGATACCTGAAATATTAAAGCTTGCAATGAAAGGAATGGTTCTTGATTACTTATAGAGTTAAGTTCAGTTCAATAAGCATTTGCTGAGTGCCTTATATACATGGGATAGGCACTGTGGTAAGCCCTAGTGGTGCAGACACGATCCCTGATATCAATGCTCCAGTAATCTAACAGTCATACAAAGGTAACTCACGCAGAGTGATATATGCACTAAAGCAGCAATATCCAAGTACAGGAAGGATGTGATTTATTAATTTGCTATTTTAGTAAGGAGGTACATTTTTTTAAGAGGTACATTTTAATAGAAACATAAAGTGAGCATATTCTAGTGTCCGTTAAACTCTGAGGTTACACTTATTGCTGGCGTAAAGACTAGCATTGCTTCTTGAACCAGTGGCAACTGCCAAAAATGGAAGCATGGTCTCAAGAACAAATGGCAGCCCTTCCCCCTTACAGAAAACAGCAATATACCAATGACAGTCAGAGTAAATATTACATTATACTATTTTCATGCAAAGAATAATCTGATAATTACTACAGATGCATAATATATAATTAAAAATAAGCATAATGATTATCAATCAGGTTACAATGACTTATCTTTAAGGATTTCAAAATAAACCTCTGTGACAATTACAAAAGGACTTGTCTTATAGAGAAGCATAGAAAGAGCAATCTTGAGCAAAATGAAACCCTTACTAACTTGAATTATCATGCAGAAAAAAAGGGAGGAAAATTGTAATTATCTATGTTGCAAGGAGATTAAACATCTCTCTTATAACTTGTGCTCTCAATACCACAAATAAATAGAAACTTTTCATTACTGCCTCTGGAAAAAATTATGTAGCAAGATGAATTTATCTGAGCTAAATGAGTTTTGCTGACAAAAAGGCTAAGTGATATTCTTGACTTGGAAAGTGAATAAGACAATCCGAAGGTGAAGGGATGGAAATTTCCTTAGTAAGCCTAGGATGATTGGAAGGTAATGTTCCCCACGTTAAGAACATAAAACTAGCAGGCAATATCAAACTGGTATTGTTAAAAACAACTGAGTTTTCCAGGAAAATGGGAATTTCATGACATTCTCCAGGCAGGTGGGCACTAGACTAGACCCTTACGCTCCATCTCCCTTTGCTTTATTGGAGCAGAGCTCAGTTTTCATTCCCATTAACACGGTACCATAAATAAAGGACCTGGAGTGGCCCTTGGCACATGGCGGGTACTCAGCCAGTTGTAGCTATTATTACGATGACTGTCTTCCACTGTCTGCCTCTCTTTCCCTACATGAACTCTATCTTTATTACTCTGGCTCACCACTCTGATCCTGTTATGCCCCAGCTGGGATTTTGTCAAAATGTATGACTGGCAAGCTACATATTATTATAGGTGTTAGTGTTCTCTATACAGTCTCGTAAGCCAGAAGGCAGCACCAACAGTATACTCATAGTGCCCTTGCCTTTATGGAGATATTTCATACAAGGGCACAGCTATGTAGAGTTAAAAAAACACCACCACTAGACTTTCTTGCCTTCTTCTCCATTCCTTCAATGTAAATACCTTATATCTTGATTGTGTTGGTTCTTTCCCTTGATTTAGATGGACGACTGAAGTGTGAGCTTTTCAAAGGTGTGGCCTGCATCTCCATTTCTGGGTTACAGCCCAGAGGTCAGGCTTCTCACAAGATACTCTGTCAGGGGGCACAGCTGACTTCTTTGGGCCTTTCCCTAATCGCTGGGTTCATTTCAGAGCAATTATCTTTTTCTGCTTCTTCTTCAAAAGGGTTTATCTGTATTTTTCCCTTTAGTAAAGTAATAAATATTCACTATGGAAGAATATGAAAATACAAAAAAAAGAGAAAAATTTTTTTAAAATCTATAGCCTCTACTATCCAAAAACAAAGACTTGTTAACATTTTGTTTTCTTTCCTCCCAGTCTTCTTCCTCATTCCTGCTTTTTAAGGGAAGGAAGTAGAGCAGTTCTGCATTTAAACAGCTGTAATAATAAGGTAAGTAGATTTTTAGTCTTGTATTTTAAAATTTAACATAATGTAAACATTTTTTTCTGCGTTTGGAATTATTTGCACTCAAAGCAGCTGTTTTTATGGTGCAACTGAATAACAAGTGTAGCTCTGTTTTCCCCCCCACCTCCTATAATAGCAAGGATGTGTACTAAAAGTAAACATAAACTTGGGGTTATTATTGGCATTTGCATTTGTATTTAGTACTTTCAATCATTACTAGGAATCTGATCTTGTTACTCTTTTCATTTTCTTCCATTAAAACATGCCTGGTTGTTATGAGCACCTGTTAACACATCGGTTATTTTATTGTTTTATGTTTTTGTCTTTGCCACAGTAATACTGTAATTTAACTTCATATCTCCAACAGTATCTAGCACAGTATTTTCCACATAGTAGGCCTTAAAGAAATAATTTCTAAATTGGACCTACTTAGGGAGATTTTAATTATAAGGAATAACAACTCATTAGGGATTAAAGAATTTGTGAATGAAATACCAAATAAATGTATTAGTTACATTCTACCTTGATAAAGTTTTCACATAACAGTGTGTGGGGGGGAGGGGGAGCGGGCCTCTCCAAAAATCCCAGATGGTTTTATTTTAGCATAATTATCTTCTCTTTTACTTTAAAATACAATTTGTACATTTTTTTCATTAGCAAAGTAATAAATGCTCATTATGGAAAATTTCCTACCTATATAGAGAAAAAGAGCTCTTCATTGCTCATGTCTAATAGTAATATATTTTAGGAACAATATTAACCTTCTGAAACTATATAATTGCCATTCAGATTATTTTTCCAAAAGAAAATATCTGGCATAAAATTTTAAAATAACTGCTGATCAATCTACTAAATGAAAAGTGAAAGTAATGATCTTAATTCCAACTTTAAATCAACTTTACTCTATCTGTAAAGTTAGCCACCTTTCTTTTTTTATTAGGAAAGTGAATCAGTAAGGTAGAAAAAAGTGGCTAGTACATTTCAAGCCTCCATTGATCTTTCAGGCTTCCTTGCCACTTTCCATCTGAATCGTCTGTCCACCAGTCTTGAATGGTATTACAACCTAAACCAATTTCACTGAAGCACACACTGCAAACAAATCCCTGGCTCCAGTCTCAATCAAGACTGACGAAAACAACGGAAGCCGCGATGAGAGCGGTAAGAAACACTGACATAAGCTGCAGACTGATCAAGCTTTAATCATTGATCTTGAGAACTTTTTGCTATGAGTTAATCAGTGATCAAGAACAACCCTGTGGGGCTTCCCTGGTGGCGCAGTGGTTGGAAGTCCGCCTGCCGATGCAGGGGACGCGGGTTCGTGCCCCGGTCCGGGAAGATCCCACATGCCGCGGAGCGGCTGGGCCCGTGAGCCATGGCCGCTGAGCCTGCGCGTCCGGAGCCTGTGCTCCGCAACGGGAGAGGCCACAGCGGTGAGAGGCCCGCGTACCACAAAAAAAAAAAAAAAAAAAAAAAAAGGAACAACCCTGTGATCCACATGCACACACAGGTGCAACATGCCGCTTGGGAGTACACCTTTGGGACACACAAGAGCCTGATGATCATTCCGGCCATGCAGGAATAGCTCACAAAAACTAGCCTCTCAACTCAGGAGCTATACTAGTTCCAAAGTCACCAGATATGATACCTTAGAAGTAGTCACCTGTTTCTAAGGGCACTTTGAATTGAGCACAGGCTAGATTCTAAAGGATGAGGTCCCTAAGTCAGGCTGTGTGCTAAACAGTAAACCAGCCTGAGATGAGGCATCCAGATGCAAATAGTTCTTAGGAAATCATTACAAATGGCAAGGGACACAGAGAGATAAACAGAGCTGGAAATATACATGTAGGATGATGCAATTTAAAAAGTATCATTGTAAGGACACAAATGACTTAAATGGAACATTTTATTGGATTCCTGTTTATCTTTTCTATGCATTCTAAAATCTTAATACTAAATATCACCTAAATAGTAGCTCTTTTTTCACAATCAGTAAGATGGGAATGAGGGGTTTACTGTGAGGAACTTAGTACACTGAGGATTTAACTTAATATTCAGTTAAGCTAATTTAGCAGCAATTTAAAATATTTCTGCTATGAATGATAACAATTTTGACAATTATATAGCAAGTATGAACTGAATAAGTGCTAATTCCTTTTGTAGGAATAATCAAAATTAGTGATTTTTGACCCACATTCTAATTTAGATCTAATGAACTGCTAGAAAGAAATTGTGTTACTGATGTAAAAAAAAAAAAAGCATGATAAGAGAAAGAAGATGAGGTTCCAATAATAGCAAATATTTGTTTAAAAGTTTCACAGCTGACATATTTATCCATGTATTCATTAAACACATTTTATGAATAGTTGTTTCAGGAATACATCTTCTGGCAACTACTCAAAATTCTGCTCTGTGATGATTATTTGGTTCATTGTTCATGTTTCAGCTCCTTTGGGGTTTTTATAGTTGAGTAATATGGTGATTTATGGTGGGATCCACCCATAATCATTTTGCCCCAATAGAGACATCCTTTGAAACTTTAAATGACTGATCGTCATCTTCCTATTTAAACATCATCAGCCTGTTTCCAAATACCACAGCTTCAGGATCTACATGGAATAATGTAGGTGTCACCAAAAAAAGTATGATTTATTTTCTGCCCTGGACATATAGTTACTTGATAAGGAAATAAAACCAAGCAAATACCTTGGTTCTCTTCAACCATAACTCACAGCTTTGTGTAAGCTAAAACAATTTAAAAAAAAATTCAGGAGAAGTAAAACAGTGGGACATGAAGAGAAAACTTCAATGTAATAAAAAATTACTTTTGAATATTATAAGAAGACTATTAATCTATGAATGGTAAGAGCTCTAAGAGAATGAAATACAACACAATCTCAGAATGTATGTAAAGAAACTTTAAAAGTAGCTAACACATCACCATTACAAAACCCACAGGACATAAACTCTAAACTCTGTTTACAGTCAGAAGTGTGTGATGCAGGACCAGTTGTAGAAGGACACCAAGAAGTATGCCAAGGAGCCTGAGGAGGGGAAGTGTGCTAGATGCCATCTCAGCTTACAGTGAGCTCTGCCAATGTCTGAATGTGAAAAACAAGTACATAGAAAACAGAAGAAAAAAAAAAAGGTCAATTATGAAGTAAAAGAAAACAGTGCAGGAACACAGAGGTAAAGTCAGAAAGGCCCAGAGACAAGCACAACCAGCCAAGCCTACTATGGGCAAGTGCATGCCAAAATGATATGATACCCCTACCATTCATTTTAAAAATACATAAACAAGTTCCTTTTCAAACAGCTGGAAATTTTATACATTCCCTTTTTCTCTTTAAAGGATACTACTGAATTTTATTCTAATACAATATATTTTTATGCTTCAAAGTCTTATTGATCATTCTGCCATCTCTACAACAAAAAAAAATGTATGATTTCCATGGCAACCAAATTACATAGACTATTCCACTAACTAGGCTACTTATGGGGCATTCAGTAAGCATAAAATGAACATGTCATCCAAGTTCACTTAGTTATAAAATGCCCACATCTCAAATTCTTACTATGAAATTTGTTCTAAAAAATAGAGTGGCCCAAGCCTGAAACTTTACTGAACGTTACTGACATTATTGAACATGACATATTTTGGATATTATGTGGGAATACTTCTGTATGCTTTTATTATGGTCTTGTTGAGTATTTCATGTCCTAGAAATTGTTTTTAGTTTTTGAAGACCGTTTCAGAAAAGTGCATGACACATAACTGCAATAAACCCTGCAACAAAAATAAAAAGTTGTTCAGAATTAAGTTGTCCTAAAAAGTGGTAATTTTTTTAAAAATTTAAAACATGATAATAACTTGATTTTTTCCCTTAGGGTTTAACTCTAATAATTGTGAAATCATGTTTTTTTACATGTTTGGTGCTACTCTATTTGAATAATTTTAAAGTGTCAATTTGAAATAGAAAGGATTTTTTTTAATTTTTATTTTATATTGGAGTATAGTTGATTAGCAACATGTTCATTTCAAGTGTACAGCAAAGTGATTCAGTTATATATATACATTTATCTATTCTTTTTCAAGTTCTTTTCCCATTTAGGTTATTATATACACTGCTATATTTGAAATAGAAAGGATATTTTTAATGCTAATCTAAAAGTAAATAAAAATCATTTTAAAAAGATCAGAAAGGAGGGAGTTAAGGTTGGACATTTGCTCATATATATAGCAGAGATCTAATAACACTTATTAACTCACTTTTAAGGAAGAGGTTCCATTTGAATTACAGATGTTAGTGTTAACAAATAAAAATTTATTAGATTTTTATTTCATGGTAAAGAACATAGGCTCATTCATCAACGTTTATCTAGTAATGCCATCATCAAGTCCTAATATGTCTAGCTTTTAAATTAATACAAAATACCTTCATTATTTCTGAGAAATCTGTTTTAGAAACTAAGGTACATTTGGGGGAAAAATATTAATTTAATTGCCTAGGACTGCTTGAATAATGAGACTATGTCATAATACAAAGATATCAAGAAGTCAAAACTGCAGATATCTCAACAAAAGGTAAAATAACAACATACACAAAAAAATTTAAATATTTTGCTCTAACTTGTAGTTATAAAAACCACTCATATCCACTCCCTCCCTGTGAAATAGTCAAAGCCAAAGGAGAATAACTGAATTATCATTTTTTTTCTTTTTCTTGCTTATATTTTCCACAGGTCACTCAAGGACTTATAAATATTTCACAATTATGTTTCAATATTTCAAAGGCAGACTGCAAATGTAAAATATTTCGTTACTGTTTTTCTTGCTAATCATGTCTATTGAGTGAAAGGTAATGATTATTAAAATATGGTATTTCCTACTGTATATTTATCTTAAGAAGATCAACATAGTATTTCAAATATTTCCATAAAGTGTGCAACACTCAGGAGGAAAAAAAAAAACAACGCAATGACTTCCTAGACACCGAAGTAAAGCAATTAAGTATTTTCTCTTGAATAAATCATTCTTTATAGAAACTAAAGCAGAAAACTGTATGATCAATGTTAATGTTGATGTCTTATTAATATTCTACCATAAAAGAGAATCTACACACTTTAAATTATATTAATGGCTGAAACCAGGTATCTGAGTGTACTAGAATAGCTATGCAAATCTACCTTTTGACAGAACCCTACAAGCATTTAGACTTAACTATAGTCCTATTATGAGACATGGTTTTAAAATGAGGACAGTAGAGAAAGCTAAGCGAAGAATGATCTCTACCAGGAGCCCAGTGAAAGGCCTGACTTCCTAAGGAAAGGAAGCTGAATACATAGGGAATCCCCTTCTTGCCTCCCTACAGACAAGAGGGTCATAGAGTGTTAGTGCAGAAAGATTATTAACTCCAGGCACCACACACATGTGGCCTTCAAGAAATGCAGTGTTCTTTCTGAGTCCAAATAGTTACCTGAGAGCCCAAATCAGGAAATGTTAGTGAGCTGTTCTAACAACAAAAATAAATTAACTATAAAGGTGTACTTCATTGTATTCAACTATATTATTTGTGTTCATTTCAGCAGTTTTCTCTCTTCACCTATGGAAATGGGATCCACTTGGGATCCTTGCAGCGTTAAGGATCCGAACTTATAAGCACCTCAGGAAACACTCTGATATCTCTATCCTCTTAAATTCGAGTCTGTCTGTGGGGACTGGGGGATATCCCTTAAATGGTTTTCTAACAGGTTAATCAGCCTCCCTAGGATCCCTTTCGGAAAAGTACAGCCTTTCCATCTGCTGATGTCACAGGTGGGTGCTTTCCAATGTGCTCCGCTCTCAAGCAGCTCTCGAGTTTTATACATCTCAGTGTAAAGAAGATATGGGGTGTCGCTTTGGGGTGTTTTTAAAAACACACACTGTGCAGCAGCCTCACTAATGAATCCACACCTCCCTCGATCCTCATCTGACCCAAAGACAGCTGTTAACACGACCAGAAGACAAACCCTGAGCCTGGAGCAACCACGCCTGTCTGACTAGACCTTTCCTCTTTTAACAGGAAAGCTTCGGTACCACTCCTTGAACAGAGGGAGTACCTGTTTTAATAAATCTGGGCATGAGAACGCAAAATCTTTCTTCATTTCCACCTCAGAAAGAATCATCCAGCACTGTTTTAGCTGCACCCCAGCATGATCTCCCTGTGGGTTCCCGGAGGCACTTGTGGTCATCCTTATTCGTTTCATGGCCTGAACGGAATAAAACCCATCCAAGTCAAATACCCTGCTTTCCCATAGCTTCCCCCACTTTCAGCTTGCCTCCCCTGGCCAAGCTAGCATGAAGTACAAAATATTGATTGGAAAAGCTGTATACACCCTTGAAGAGCCTGTCAAATTACCATCCACCCTATATTTTCTTATCTCCACATGTATAATAGTAAATATAATTGATTAGTAAATGTTGGAGCATAGTTCTGGCAATTAATGGAATAAAATCTTCTTGGGGTACATGTTCTATCCCCTCCTCGCACCCCCATATGCAAAGTCTCTGGTGTAAGAGCTCTTGTGTGACAGACAAATAACAGCACTTTCCCCATAGGCTTAATTCCTCTCCCGTCTCCTTTTTTACTTAGACTCTGCTATTAATTTTCACCTCTGACAGTAAAAACCCCAGGACAAGATTGTCACAAAAAGGATTATCTTTCAGATCAATGGTGAAATCGATTCCAAACCCCACTATTTATCAGCCTGCGGCAAAAGTGCAACTGCTTAGGAAATATGTCCTCTCTTTCAAATGCATGTTCAGTTCATCTAGGCAACATTTCACCTCACTCTACATGAATTCAATACCCTGACTTTTCATCCATAGATGCATAATCATAAAGTATATATTACCAGCCAAAAGTGATCTTTTCAGTATTCTTTTCATAGGTGATACAGAGTCCTTCACTTTCAGCTTAATATGTTTATAATACACCAGGTACATGTTATTTTTTTTTTCAGTTAAACTTTCTAACTCTAAAAATGAAGCCAAAAATATAGACTAAATGGCAACAGGGCCAATAGGAATAGACAAGATTAGCTAACCTACTTCCACCCTACTTCTTGATAGATTCTTGGTCTCCCACATCTCCCCCGCTAAGAAGTATTTTACACCAAAACCCAAGGGAGAGTTGACTAAGATTACTGACAACTTTACTGACCTACATGTTGTGCTAGCCATATAATTCAATAGCAATGGAATTTTGTCAACATCAATGAGGTTTTATAGGACCAGAAAACCTAGGCTTTCAATCCCCTGGTATAATTAAATAAATTTAAAACTCGAACTTACCTTAGTAATTCAAAACATTCTTACTAAAAAGTCCAGATAGTGAAGTAAACTATATAATTGTTTTACAACAGGTTGATGTAACTAATTAAAAATAAATTATCACAGCCAGAAGGTACCTTAAAAAAATAGGGTAAGAAAAACGGCATTTTGGGCAAGAACTATTTATCCATATACTTATATACAGATACATGTGGAGTACTAGAGCAATGATTTATTATACTCAAACAGCAAACATCTAGAAAGAAAAGAGAGTGTCAAAATGATACACTCATATCACACTGCCTTGTACAAACACTTTCCAATGTCTAGTATAGACATTTCAAGTTTCTTAAGCCAGAAATAAAGATCAACCAAGACCTGCCAAAGGCTTCTATTTTAAGCATTCATATTTAAGCCAATAATTTAGACTCTAAAATGTATTGTCTCATAAAATATGATTATATGCAGTGACAAAAATTTTATGCAACTGAAATGCCACTGAGTTCAAATGTACAGATTCAAAGTTTATTGTGAATCTTAGATTCCAAGGCCATCCAGCAAAACCTTTTATTCAAGATTAGATTTGATTTAGAAAGATCAATTAGATGACAATGAACAGAATGTTTGGAGAAGAATCAGAATGGATGTGGATAAACCAGCTGGGAGATTAATCAGTGTATCATCCAGGGCCTCTCACTGAAGTAGGTCAGTCAAGAAAAGATGGTTGACTGGACTAGGGACTGTTATGTGTAAAATGGAGACCCAGAGATGAAAGGTAAAATTGACAAGATTTGATGACAGATACTGAGGTAAGAGAAAAGTTGCAAGGCAGGTTCCCAGGTAAATGGTTGAAGAGTATAGCCATCTGAAACAGAAATGCTGGAAGAGAACCCTACTTGAAATGGAAGGGTGGGAGAGAGTCCTGAATTTAATTTTAGACACGTGGGGTGTGAGGTACCTTTGAGACATATAAGTGTAGAAAGTCACAAAGGCAAATAGATACATGGATCTAGAGCACAGAAAAACAGAAATTCGGACTAAAAACAGTCACCAATCCCAAGTCCTGGCCCTAGGGTGAGTTTTCTGGGAGTGTTAATATTCATGTTTCAACAAGGCTCCCAGGGAATGAAGGACCTCAGAGGAGCACCAGGACTGAGTTAAGACTAGAAGGACAAGCTGAGAATATAGGAGACTCTGCTGGCTATGCGGCAGAAGTCTGAATGGCAAAGTGATTTAAAGCATGGATGGGTGATCAGGAAGAGGAAGAATCCAGCTCTTCAGGAATGAAGGTCAGCAGGGTGTAGGTCAGTTGCACAGCGAAGGTTGTCTCCAGGGTTTCTGGGGAGTGGGTGAACAATGGCCTTGCCTCCCTCACAGTGAGGCTTTCTCCCTGATATAACCGGAGCAATGATGATACTGTGGAGAAGATGCAGCATGGGTGAAAAAGTGGAAGCCTTGAAGCACTTCATGCTGGGAACAGACACTAGTTCTGCACCCACCACCTCAGAGAAAAAGTAAAAGCTAGGAAGAAATGTAAGCTAATCACTCCTTTAGTTTCATCAAATTTTAGTTAGGATCAAACTCCTAGAGTTTGATTTCACAGGGACATGAATTTTGAAAAGGGCCAGAATAGCCAATTTAAGCCACGGTCCTGTGGTCCCCAGACCACAAATGTTTCTGATACTCCACTTGTCCCTTGCTTTGCCTTACACTAGTCCCCTGAAGACTTGAAGAACTAGCCTGTGAAATAATAATAATAATAGAGGAAAAATAAAATAAAATAAATGCTTTGCAAACATTAACCTATTTATTCCACACAACAATCCGGTGTGGTAGGCCCTATTGTTATTCCCCTTTAATCACCACACAACTGAGACAAAGAGAGGTTATGTAAGTCACCCACGGTCACAGACATGGTTAGTGGCAGAGGCAGGATCTGAACCCAGGCAACTTGCTCCAGAATCCAGGCTCTTAACCACGATGAACCACAGTTCTCTCATATGCAGGATTAAATTTGTTAAAAAAAAAAAAAAAAAAAATAGCTCTAGCACACTTGCTCACTAATAACATTATAATGAGTGTGCGACTACACTGTTTAGACATCACTATTTCAAACATGGAAGCAATCGTGTCCTGCTATAATCCCTCAGCAGGTTCACAGATTTTAGAATACTAACAAGTAACTTTAAGCTATAAAACAATTTATACCTGAATGAAGGATGCTGTGGTATAACAGTAACCATAGCAACAGAGTAAGATGGGTTTGCAAAGTGAAAAGTATCCTAAGGTATTTGCCCTCAAAAAAGCTTTCTCTCCATTTACAATAAGGACATGACCAGTAGCAGCAAAATAACAGTAAATTTTCATAATGGATTATATTACTATCCAGATCTGCAATATTTCATCTTAGCATTTTTATTTCCAAAAGAACAAGGACTATACTAAAATCTGTGCAATTTACATCTCAATAATAGGAATGCTTAATTCATTCAAGGCTTTATACTAAATAAATCATGATATGTACATAGGTTCAATGAGAAAAGTATGCAATTAGAATAAAGTTTTAATAATACCATATGCATACTATATTTACAAAGGGTAGATGTAAAGTTAGTATAGAGTATAATCATAATTAACTTTGTATTCCGCTAAGAAACAGATTTTTTTAATAAATCAAAAAACTTATTGTAAAAAGTAGGCCTCATTTGGAGAAATAAGATGGTAAATCCTTTTATAATATGTATCGGCAAAAGCACTATAAGATTGCTTAAGTAAATAAATATTATTTAAAGACCACCAGTACTGTATATAGGATTAATAAAGAAAGAAATACTAAGCAAAGGCTCTGCTTTTGCTACAGGGTGTGCGTAGCCCTGTTCTCTTCAATGTGTATCAATGACAAATCAAAGCATGTTAGTGTTTTTCAAATATTTGGATGAAAGAATAAGAATACAAAATTCAGAGTTTGGTACAATGTGCTGATATTACCAAGATGAAATTTAATAGAAATAACTGTGCTTGAGTTTCAAAAAACAATTTTACAAGTCTGGGAAGTAAGGAGATTAGGTATTAACTGACAACAGCTTTCACATAAATCCACAGTGTATGACCATCAAAAGAGTAAATGTTATCTTAGGTGTGTAGTGACTGTATAAAACGCAGAATAAATGAGCAGACAATCTGCCCTGTGCTATCACAGCACACCTCAGGTTCTAGGGTGCTGCATTTCAAGAAGGACACATGAACTGAAAGTTTTTAGAGAAAAACAGCCAGGTTAATGATGGAGTGTTAAAGTCATGTCACATGAGGAATATGTCCCATTGAGGCAAAGTTTCCCAAGGTCAGGGACTGACTGCACCTTAGTTTTGTCACCAACACCTAGTACACAGTAGGTGCAGAGTAAATGTTTGTTGTACAAATGAACAAATTAATGTACATAAACGTGCAGAAAAAAGGAAGACAAGATTGAAAATGTTCAAATATTTGAAAGAATGTATATAGAGGACACAAATTATTCTGTTTGGCCTCCAGAGTAGAACCAGGACCAGAGTTTGGAAGTCACAGGAAAACAAATTTTAACTCAATTAAAAGAAGACCATTGTGCTATTTAGAGGCCTCCTAGGATAGAATGTCTGCCAAAGTTCCTCTCCTGGAAGGACCAAGCCAGATGCAGGTTTAGATGTGTTGACAATGGGGAGAGCAGCTTCCTAGGGCATGGGAATCCCAGAGGCAGAGACGCACAGCACAGCCCTGGATTCCTACCCTCAGGTGATGATGCTCAGTTTGATTCAAGGCACCAGTGTTTCTAAATGCTCCCTAAACGGAAGAATATGGATCATTAGTGTAAGCTCTTGCAGGATCATTAGTGTGAGCTTCTTGGTGCTCACTGGGAAGGGTGGGGGAAGGGAACTCTTGGAGATACAAATAAGATACAAATAAGATTTACCATCTTATTTCTCCAAATGAGGCCTACTTTTTACAACAAGTTTTTTGATTTATTAAAAAAATCTGTTTCTTAGCGGAATACAAAGTTAATTATGATTATACTCTATACTAACTTTACATCTACCCTTTGTAAATACAGTATGCATATGGTATTATTAAAACTTTATTCTAATTGCATACTTTTCTCATTGAACCTATGTGCACCTGTTCCTGGCGCTAGGTAGGCCAGCGTCTAGGCTGCTTGGATGCTTTTATACCACTGGATAATTAAATTGTAGTTTCGCATATAGTCTCTCCCCACTGACCTATAATCCCCTGAAAGTAAAATGTTTAAGGTTCCTTCTAACCCTGAAAGTTTGTTACTATCAAAATATAGGTTAAAGAGGCTAAGATGAATACTAAGAGGACTTATCATTTAATCCTGGCATCCAGCCTATGAGGGAGGCACTATTACTATTATTTCCATTTTATAGACTAAGAAAATGCCATTTGGAAATATAAACTACCTCACCTAAGATCTGACATTTTGTAGGGTTAGGAGTAAAGCTCAGGAATATCAGTCTCCAAAGTCAAGGTCCAACCATGATGACCAGACATTTCTTGCACTTAAAAGCATTGGCATTAAATTAAAAGAGAGATATTGAGAGATACTGAGAAAGAGAGAGAAAGAATAAATAACTGTAGATTTATCCAAACAAATAAAGTAAATCTGCCTTTCAGGGAAGAGAGGCTAAGACTCAATTATTAATTTAAGGGAATTTGAATGACTCAATGATATCGATTTCAATCTTGTATTACATTCAGTTTGAATTATCTTGTTGATAAACTAGATTTTTTATAATTCTGGAAAATCGCCTTTGCTATGTTTCAGACTCACTGTGTCTCCTCACAGCCAGACACAGGTGCAGAAGTTTATCAGTAAAATGGCCTGTCAAGTATAAACAGCCCTGCAAAACTCTTGTGGCTATTGAAGATTATCACTGAATCTTGATAATAACTGATTCCTGCAACAACTGCTTCTATCTCTTCACCAGCAATTACAACGCTTGAGCTTTTAAATATACATAAAGAGAACTCCTCTAAGAAAAAAAGGAAAAAATGTCATCCTTCCTGAGAAGATGTGTCATTGTACACAAGGATAGCTAGAGAAAATGGCTTAGAGGTCAAAATGTAAGATGACCAAGTATGAGGGATTTGATTAAAGAAATGCTAGATGTGACAGAACTAAAAATGCCAGCTAACTATTACGGTCATTATCTGAGAAAAAAAATCACTGTGCATTATTTAGCATGTTCTGTTGAAGAGTCACGAACAGAAAGGTCAAGATCTTAAAAGAACAGATAGTAATTATTAAGAAGGTTCAGGGAAGAATACAGATAATATGAACAAAGAGAATGATGCCCTTGGGTTCAGCAGTGGCAGGAATAGTAAAAAATAAAAATACAATTTATTCAAAAATTCATGTTGTATATTAGGTAAAATACTTTTTGCATTTCAACATATATCTATAGTATATGTGGGTGTCAAAAGATCCTGGCAATAATACTTCTTCATCTTCTCCTATAGTAACATTCTAATCACAGTTAACACCCCCTAAACAGGTAAGATATATCTGAATTTTGTAATTAAATAGCCTGACAATTTCAGAGTGAGTCACCTGAATGTCTCTTACCTTAATGGAGACTAATGAGATGATGGTGGCGATGGCATGGATGAAAGTGGTAAGTCATGGAAACATATCACTCAGGAAGGTGGAAAGAAAACTGACCAGGATCGACACAGAAATAGCTCTTGCATTTATTTCCAAGTGTATTGAGAAATCCTAAACGTGTGTTACTGTGATGACAAAAGTGAAATACTGACTGCAATTCCTGATGGAGGAAGCTTGCTGTCATAGCCAACATAAGAATATTTTTAAGGATGACCTCTGGATTAATAGCAGAAGAGGAAATCTTGTCTACATCAAATGAATGCTCATAAGGGAAGGTTAGACACTAAACTTTATTGGGAGAAGAAGACATGTGTCTGAGCTTTGAATGTCAAGTTTTGAATCTACAAAGACAATTCATCTATTTTACGTTTGTGAACTGTGATGAAATCTCAAGCCTGTATTCAAAAAACTAAGAGATACCTATCAAAAAAAAGAGCCACATAGATGTTTCAGATAGTTTTGCTCTTGTTTGTACAAAAAGAAAAGTAAATAAGCTCAGTAAAGATTATAGACAATGCTCCACAGATGTAATTAACAATTACTCTGTGTCTACTCCATTTCTATGCAATGAGAATATAGTCAAGATATGTCCATGGTGGGTATTTACTTTATTCTCACCAAGTAACAGACTATTGGATGTGGCAGTAATTAGACACCTCAGCTGGAAAAAGATCATTATGTCTTAATGAGATGATTAAAAACAACAATAAAAGTGTGCTTCTTGCAAAATATTAGCATGTACTTCAAGTAACAATAGTATAATTTTCTCTCCAAGTTCACTGAGCTTTGTCAGCCCACATAAAATAAATTCTCCAACCAAAATATGCCTTCAAAAGTTATATAACCTAAATTTAAAATAGCAATTTTAATGAATCATCTGTACCTTTTAAATATATTTATTTTGAGAACGTTTACTAGTGCTACTCTGGCTTGACAAGTTACAGTCGCCACATAATATTTTAATCTTACACTGGTACACTTAACATTCCAAGAATTTCAGTTTCCATACTGTTTTGTAGTTCAGGCCACCTTCCAAAATTTGGTTTATTCAATTTCCATTAAATCCAATTTCCATTAGGATTTGTTTTAGGCCCAAATAGATTTAACTATGAACATCCCTGGCAGGCACACACAAATGCAGACACTGGTAAGAACATGGAAGGTATCTGAGGAATACACACCCAACCCCAGCCAAGGTCAGAGATCTCCTCGGAAATCCTTCTTTGGGTTAGAGTTGTATTAGCCTAAAGCAGATGTTTCATTGCATATGTCATCTAGAAAGGAGAGTAACTAATATCTCCCTACATGCCACCCTGAATTAATTACTAAATATGCTAGCATAAGATCTGGTTTGGAGGAACTGGTAAATACAATTTAAAACCAAGATGGGAAAGAAAAGAGAGAAAAAGAATGAACTATATAATGCCCAGCTAGTCAGGGGGCATCTGAGTGAAAAGGTTTGGTTTGTTCATTAATTAACAAACTCTTAACACTCTGCATTCACTCATTCATTCATTCAGAAAGCATTTATTGAATACCTACGATCCAAATCAGCAGAGTATAAATTCATACTTAACCAATGTAAGCATTCGTTGGTCCTAAACAACAAGAGGTTGCTCTATTTTTTACACATTATTTGTTATTGCTAGTATGGAAATAAAACTTTACTCCCTGCGATTTTATACCTGTGCATTCAAAGCCAGAGCCATCACCCAGGAGCACCACCACTTACTGCTATCAAACCTACAAACATTATTACATGCAAACTTGTCCTCCTGGCCTTCCTTTCTGGGACAGTAGAATAGGCTTTCTTTCTGTTATCTAACACCCATCTACCCACATTCTCTGGATGCCATCGCTGACCCCACTGCCTTGTGAAGATCTTGCTCTGTGGATTATCCCATAGCACTTGGCACATGGTGAAATAACTATTTATTTGTCTGACAGTAGGCCCACTGAGGACAAGGAAAACTGCTTACTTATTTTTATAACTCCAGCACCTAAGACACCTTGCTCCTAATACTCAATCAAAACTTGGTGAATAAATGAACTTAGCAATGTTTCCAACTTCTGCCCCACCCCTCTTGCTACCATTGCTGCTTCCTCAATATATAGCACATATACTATTTTTTCAATTTTTATTTTATTTTATTTTTTATACAGCAGGTTCTTATTAGTTACCTATTTTATACATATTAGTATATATATATGTCAATCCCAATCCCCAAATTCATCCCACCACCAACCCCCCCATCACCCTTGGCTTTCCCCTCTTGGTGTCCATATGCGTCTTCTCTACATCTGTGTCTCTATTTCTGCCTTGCAAACCTGTTCGCCTGTACCATTTTTCTAGATTCCACATATATGTGTTAATATACGGTATTTGTTTTTTTTCTTTCTGACTTACTTCACTCTGTATGACACTCTCTAGGTCCATCCACGTCACTACAAATGACCCACTTTCGTTCCTTTATATGGCTGAGTAATATTCCATTGTAAATATGTACCACATCTTTATCCACTCGTCAGTCAATGGGCATTTAGGTTGCTTCCATGACCTGGCTATTGTAGATAGTACTGCAATTAACATTGGGGTGCATATGTTTTTTTGAATTATGGTTTTCTCTGGGTATATGCCCAGGAGTGAGATTTCTGGGTCACATGGTAATTCTATTTTTAGTTTCTTAAGGAACCTCCATACTGTCCTCCATAGTGGCTGTATCAATTTACATTCCCACCAACAGTGCAACAGGGTTCCCTTTTCTCCATACCCTCTCCAGCATTTGTTGTCTGTAGATTTTCTGATGATGCCCATTCTAACCAGTGTAGGTGATACCTCATTGTAGTTTTGATTTGCATTTCTCTAATAATTAGTGATGTTGAGCAGCTGTTCATGTGCCTCTTGGCCATCTGGATGTCTTTGTTGGAGAAATGTCTATTTAGGTCTTCTGGCCATTTTTTTTTTTTTTTTTTTGCGGTACGCGGGCCTCTCACTGTTGCGGAGCACAGGCTCCGGACGCGCAGGCTCAGCCGCTCCGCGGCATGTGGGATCTTCCCAGACCGGGGCACGAACCCATGTCCCCTGCATCGGCAGGCAGACTCTCAACCACTGCGCCACCAGGGAAGCCCCTGACCATTTTTTGATTGGGTTGTTTGAGTCTTTAATATTGAGCTGCATGAGGTGTTTATATATTTTGGAGATTAATCCTTTGTCTGTTGATTTGTTTGCAAATATTTTCTCCCATTCTGGGGGCTGCCTTTTGTCTTTATAGTTTCCTTTCCTGTGCAAAAGCTTTAGAGTTTCATTAGGTCCCATTTGTTTATTTTTGTTTTTATTTCCATTACTCTAGGAGGTGGGTCAAAAAAGATCTTGCTGTGATTTACGTCAAAGAGTGTTCTTCCTATGTTTTCCTCTAAGAGTTTAGTATTTAGTATTTTGTTGAGGATTTTTGCATCTATATTCATCAGTGATATTGACCTGAAATTTCCTTTTTTTGTAGTATCTTTGTCTAATTTTGGTATCAGGGTGATGGTGGCCTTGTAGAATGACTTTGGGAGTGTTCCTTCCTCTGAAATTTTTTGGAAGAGTTTGAGAAGGATGGGTGTTAGCTCGTCTCTAAATGTTTGATAGAATTCACCTGTGAAGCCATCTGGTCCTGGACTTTTTTTTGTTGGAAGTTTTTTAATCACAGTTTCAAATTCATTACTTGTGATTGGTCTGTTCATATTTTCTATTTCTTCCTAGTTCACTTTTGGAAGGATGTACTTTCTAAGAATTTGTCCATTTCTTCCAGGTTGTCCATTTCATTGGCATAGAGTTCCTTGTAGTAGTCTCTTAGGATGCTTTGTATTTCTGCGGTGTCCATTGTAACTTCTCCTTTTTCATTTCTAATTTTATTGATTTGAGTCCTCTCCCTCTTTTTCTTGATGAGGCTGGCTAAAGCTTTATCACTTTTGTTTATCTTCTCAAAGAACCAGCTTTTAGCTTTATTGATCTTTGTTACTGTTTTCTTTGTTTCCATTTCAATTATTTCTGCCCTGATCTTTATGATTTCTTTCCTTCTACTAACTTTGGGTTGGGTTTGTTCATCTTCTCTAGTTCCTTAAGGTGTTAGGTTAGATTGTTTATTTGAGATGTTTCTTGTTTCTTGAGGTAGGCTTGTATTGCTACAAACTTCCCTCTTAGATCTGCTTTTGCCACATCCCATAGATTTTAGATCATCATGTTTTCGTTGTCATCTGTCTCTAGGTATTATCTGATTTCCTCTTTGATTTCTTCAGTGATCTCTTAGGTATTTACGAATGCATTGTTCACCCTGCAGGTGTTTCTGTTTTTTACATTATTTTCCCTGTAATTTATTTCTAATCTCATAGCATTGTGGTTGGAAAAGATGCTTGATGTGATTTCAATTTTCTTAAATTTACGGAGGCTTGATTTGTGACCCAACATGTGATCTATCCTGGAGAATGTTCCGTGTGCACTTGAGAAGAAAGTGTAATCTGCTGTATTCGGATGGAATGTCCTATAAATATCAATTAAATCTATCTGCTCTATTATGTCATTTAAAGCTTGTGTCTCCTTATTAATTTTCTGTCTGGATGATCGGTCCATTGGTGTGAGCTGATAAAGTCCCCCACTATTATTGTGTTACTATTTCCTCTTTTGTAGCTGTTAGCATTTGCCTTATGTACTGAGGTGTTCCTATGTTGGGTGCATATATATTTATAATTGTTATATCTTTTTCTTGGATTGATCCCTTGATCATTATGTAGTGCCCTTCCTTGCCTCTTGTAACATTCTTTATTTTAAAGTCTATTTTATCTGATATGAGTATTGCTCCTCCAGCTTTCTTTTGATTTCCATTTGCATGGAATATCTTTTTCCATCCCCTCACTTTCAGTCTGTATGTGTCTCTAGGTCTGAAGTGGGTCTCTTGTAGACAGCATATATATGGGTCTTGTTTTTGTACCCATTCAGCGAGCCTGTGTCTTTTGGTTGGAGCATTTAATCCATTAACATTTAATGTAATTATCAATATGTATGTTCCTATTACCATTTTCTTAATTGTTTTGGGTTTGTTTTTGTAGGTCTTTTCCTTCTCTTGTGTTTCCCACTTAGAGAAGTTCCTTTAGCATTTGTTGTAGAGCTGGTTTGGTGGTGCTGAATTCTCTTATCAGTTGCTTGCCTGTAAGGCTTTTGATTTCTCTGTCGAATCTAAATGACATCCTTGCCGGGTAGGGTAATCTTGGTTGTAAGTTCTTCCCTTTCATCACTCTAAATGTATCATGCCACTTCTGGCTTGTAGAGTTTCTGCTGAGAAATCAGCTGTTAACCTTATGGGAGTTCCCTTGTATGTTATTTGTCGTTTTTCCCTTGTTGGTTTTAATAATTTTTCTTTGTCTTTAATTTTTGTCAATTTGATTACTATGTGTCTCGGCATGTTTCTCCTTGGGTTTATCCTGCCTGGGACTCTCTGCACTTCCTGGACTTGGGTGGCTATTTCCTTTCCCACATTAGGGAAGTCTTCGACTATGATCTCTTCAAATATTTTCTCGGGTCCTTTCTCTCTCTCTTCTCCTTCTGGGACCCCTATAATGTGAATGTTGGTGTGTTTACTGTTGTCCCAGAGGTCTCTCAGGCTATGTTCATTTCTTTTCATTCTTTTTTCTTTCTTCTGTTCTGCAGCAGTGAATTCCACCATTCTGTCTTCCAGGTCACGTATCCATTTTTTTGCCTCAATCATTTTGCTATTGATTACTTCTAGTGTATTTTTCATTTCAGTTATTGTATTGTTCATCTCTGTTTGTTTGTTCTTTAATTCTCCTAGGTGTTTGTTCTTTACTTCTTCTAGGTCTTTGTTAAACATTTCTTGTATCTTCTGGATCATTGCCTCCATGCTTTTTCCAAGGTCCTGGATCATCTTTACTATCATTATTCAGAATTCTTTTTCTGGAGGGTTGCCTATCTCCACTTCATTTAATTGTTTTTCTGGGGTTTTATCTTGTTCTTTCAACTGGTACATAGCCCTCTGCCTTTTCATCTTGTCTATCTTTCTGTGAATGTGGTTTTCCTTCAACAGGCTGCAGGATTGTAGTTCTTCTTGCTTCTGCTGTCTGCCCTCTGGTGGATGAGGCTATCTAAGAGGCTTGTGCATGCTTCCTGATGGGAGGGACTGGTGGTGGGTAGAGCTGGGTGTTCCCCTGGTGGGCAGAGCTCAGTAAAACTTTAATCCACTTGTCTGCTGATGGGTGGGGCTGAGTTTCCTCCCTGTTGGTTGTTTGGCCTGAGGTAATCCAGAACTGGACCCTACAGGCTCTGTGGTAGGGTTAAAGGCACACTCCAGGACGGCTCATGCCAAAGGGTACTTCCCAGAACTTCTGCTGCTAGTGTCCTTATCCTTGCGGTGAGCCACAGCCGTCCCCCACCTCTGCAGGAGACCCTCCAACACTAGCAGGTAGGTCTGGTTCAGTCTCCTATGGGGTCACTACTCCTTCCCCCTGGGTCCTGATGCACACACTACTTTATGTGTGCCCTCCAAGAGTGGAGTCTCTGTTTCCCCCAGTCCTGTTGAAGTCCTGCAATCAAATCCTGCTAGCCTTTGAAGTCTGATTCTCTGGGAATTCCTCCTCCAGTTGCCAGACCCTCAGATTGGGAATCCTGACATGGAGCTCAGAACCTTCACTCCAGTTGGTGGACTTCTGTAGTATAATTGTTCTCCAGTTTGTGAGTCACCCACCCAGCAGTTATGGGATTTGATTTTATTGTGATAATATTGTGATTGAGCCCCTCCTACCATCTCATTGTGGCTTCTCCTTTGTCTTTGGCTGTGGGGAATCTTTTTTGGTGAGTTCCAGTGTCTTCCTGTCGATGACTGTTCAGCAGCTAGTTGTGATTCTGGGGCTCTCACAAGACGGAGTGAACACACGTCCTTCTATTCCGCCACCTTGAACCCACATATACTATTTATAAAAAGAATAAAAGGCACACTACATCCCAGTGATGCGTATATAATTGTTCCATGATACCCTATACATTTATAATTTCCCCCCTCCTGTAATATACTTACTACATAGTTTTTAAAGTGTAACTGCACCATTCTTATAGTATACAGGTGAGATGGTGTGTAGCCAAGCATATCTGAGCCAAGATATGTTTTTTTCCTGCTATCTTCTATCAATCAATTTATTTATATAGCACAAAATTCCCATTCCTCTGAATTGAAGCAGGAGAAAGCCTTACATAATATACCACTATTTTGATATACCTTGACATATACATTATGTAACAGCATTTTCCTTTGCTATACTTCACAACATAATAGAGGAATGCTTTTTTAAAGTCAGCAACATCAGCAGGAATAAGACTTTTAAATGAATCTCCTAAGAAGACAGAATTCTCACACTTAAAGACCAAGAGTTTATTCCTTAAGAGCTACACTTTTTTTTTTCTGAAATTATTAAGTTGCAATGATCAGGTCACAATTGCATTATTAAGCAACAACAATGACAAGAAAATAGTATATGGGAGAGACCTACCTAGAACCTTTGGATGATTTTATTTAAATTTTTAATGTAATGGCATTATATGTTAGATTTTTAATGTAAAAATGAATTTTTGGTTTTATGACCCTATGATGAAATATAAAACTATTAATAACAAACAAGTAATAATACAACCTAAAACTTATTGAGCACTTAATATGTCCAGGCACCATCCTGAAGGCTCTCTATGGATTAGTGCATTTAAACCTCAAGCAAGCCCAATGACACAGGCACAATCATTGTCAGTATTTATTACACACGAAAAATATAAGGCACGGACACTTGGAGGCATTTTCTCAGGACACCCACTGCAAAGTGGTAGACCCAGGGTTTAAACCCATGCTCTTAATGTTAAACATTATACTTTCTTCAGTGTCTTCATGTTTAAATGTGAATAAAAATAAAATACTGTTCTATTCCTTTTTCTTTCTAAAACTGAAATCATTTTTTAAACTGTGTGGAGTACATTTTAGGGTAGGGATGACAGAAAATCACCAGCCACTCAAATTTCAACATCTTATGAAGTGTGTATTCAATCTTACCAAGGCACAGATAATGGTGAGTTATCTGACAACTGCCAAAAACCCACTACAGTACTACTTCGTCAGAAACAATTATTTTCAGCCCTACTCAGTTACTATGCTGCCAAACCGGTTTCCACATTGCTTTACTTCAAATAATGTACTTTAATAATCAATGAGTTAGCTTGTAATAAATCAAATATTTTTAATATTTATATAATTATATGGTCAGCCCAGATACATCTCTCTCTTAGAGAGTTAAGCAGAAGCAAATCTACTTTCCTTTCTGCAGGAAAGCAAAGGTTCTTCATGAGTAAGCTCTGAATCTAAATAAGCCTCAGTCCAAAAAGAGTTTTAATGCAGACTGATAATCCCCAGGTTTATAATAAAAATGCTGACATAGCTTTAGCTACAACATAACAAATGCAAGGCTATAATGTTGCCTGTCAGAAATTCCTATTTATTTCCAATGTCCTAACAGATGTGCTTTACTGCCTTTAAATTCCCTCCAAAAGTTAATTGCTTGTCTATCAAAAAGATAAACATCTTGTTTTAGACTTTGGGGATATTACATGTGGAGAGAAAAACCAATACTCTAGCAATACATGGTGTCCAAAATTCCTTTGCAGTAAGAAAGCCAAACTCTCTCGGAGCATTAGAAAGCTACCATGAAGGGATAGCCAGATCATCCCAAGGTCTTAAAAAGTATAGGATTCGAAAAACAAATACTGTATGCTAACACATATATATGGAATCTAAAAAGAAAAAAAAATGATTCTAAAGAACCTAGGGGCAAGACAGGAATAAAGACACAGACGTAGAGAATGGCCTTGAGGACACAGGGAGGGGGAAAGGTAAGCTGGGAGGAAGTGAGAGAGTGGCATGGACTTATATATACTACCAAATGTAAAACAGATAGCTAGTGGGAAGCAGCCGCATAGCACAGGGAGATCAGCAGCTCGGTGCTCTGTGACCACCTAGGGGGTGGGATAGGGAGGGTGGGAGGGAGACACAAGAGAGAGGATATATGGGGGTATATGTATACATATAGCTGATTCACTTTGTTATATAGCAGAAGCTAACACACCATTATAAAGCAATTATACTCCAATAAAGATGTTAAAAAAAAAAGTATAGGATTCTCCATATAGTAACATTAAAATATATAATACACTTAGATTTTACTACACCAATGAATCTTGATTTAATGCTACATAATGACTAATTTTTTAAAAAACAAATTTCAAAATGAAGGTGACATTCTTTTAGACTCTTGGAATCAAATAATGTTTCAGACAAAATGGACCTTGAACATATCTAGTTCAGTCCTTTTCAAACTATAAATCCTGACCCATTAATGAGTCACAGAGTTTTTTAAAAAATAAATAAAACAAAATAGAAAATACCAGAATATTACATGTAGTAAGAGCAAATATTGTGTTGGGAAACTTTTCTGTCAGGTAAACACAAACACAAGCATACAGTATAGTGATGCAAAATGAATTTCTTACTGTGAGATGCTATTTTGTAAAAGTTTGAAAACACTCATCTTGAGTAACTCTTTGGCTCAGTGGCCATGGCTCACGGGCCCAGCCGCTCCGCGGCATGTGGGATCTTCCCAGACCGGGGCACGAACCCGTGTCCCATGCATTGGCAGGCAGACTCTCAACCACTGCGCCACCAGGGAAGCCCCTCTTTCATTTTACAGGTGAAAAAAACAGGCTCAAGGGGACTTTGCTAAGGTTACAACTCATTAAGAACAGAGCCTGAAATAGAACCTATTTATCTATTATTCTTATCCACAGCCCATATGTGCATATAACTCCTGCACCTGAATTATATGCCCTAATTTCATAAATTAATTCTACTCTTGCCCCTTGATATATTGCTATATAGTGTTAACATCGCAGAGACATAGTAAATATTTACTGTGAAGGTAGATAATGACAACCATAGCAGAAATTTTTCAATATCCCCCTTTATAAAGTTGCACCTAAAATGTGTGAGGCAACAGCATGAGCAAAGGGGCAGGTAGAACTAAGGTGTGTTCTGGTGTCAGCAGCTTGACTAGAGTTCTTTTGGAATAACACAGACAAAATAAATTTAGAAAAAATGCATACACTACCTTAGATACTGAACAGTAACATGAGGATTCCATTCTCCAAAGAGCTGGTTTAAACTGAAAATACATAAATAGCCTCAGGAATGTAAACTTTAGAATTAACTACTCAGAGGAATTAAGATGTTTAAAAATAAATCCCTTAATTAATAATTAACATTGAAAGGGAAAACTACGACTTTAACGCATGAGTCTTGATGCCAACTGTTAGATTGGATGGATGACAAATCTGACCAAACCTGGATACTTGTGTGTTTTCAGGTTGTTTTACTTAAACTATTAGATACATGAGAGGCAGCAACGCAGAATTGTTACCTATCCTTCTTTGAATTTTTCCATCCATATAAACACACACACATATACACTATATACACACACGTACACACTATATACAGGCAGGCAGAAAGTGAGATAAGCAAGCAGATTAAAGCATATCTAAAATAAATGGTTCCTCTACCCTTATTGTTCTACAGTTTCCTACTTTCACTAAGCAATATATTATGGGCATCTCTCATACAGTCCTCATTCATTCTAATGAATGTATACATCCCACTTTATACATGTCCTACAATTTAATAAATATTAAGGAGGGTGTTTTATGGTACATTTTATATTTTTTCCAAATATAAAGGTAATATTTGCACATTTATTATGCTATACACCAGTATAATTTTACATAATGTTTTAAATAACATACTATTCCTTGATGTATCTACTTTGCTCAGTGCATTTTGCTTGTCTGCTATGGCAGATAAGGAATTAAGGGTACTTATATCCATTCCTTTCTTCTTTCCTACTCTACCTCTTAACTTTTGGCATTTATATTTTATTTTTTGTTCTTCCACTGGTTACCATTTATAATTGAAAGTAATATATACTTAAACTCTCTTGTTGATTTGTCAACCTGAAATCAATTCCTGCTTCAATGAAAGATGAAGAATTGCTACACATACACTTCCTCCTACAATCTCCTTGTCCAGTCATCTTCTGATTATTGTTAATTATATTATTATTTTTATAACAACAATAATTTAGTCTCTAATACTTTGTATACAGTTTGATTCTAAAAGTTAGAATTCAATGTAAGCACATTTCTAGTCCTATGCCTATTTAAATATCATTCGTGGCAGAATCAGGTAGTATGTTTAGATCCTTAGAGAGGGAATTTTCATACTAACACTGAAGTCTTCCTCCATGAAGGGGAATTTCCAACGTTTCAGGCTTCAGTGGAATATCTTTTGTCTTTAGTTTTTCCAGTTATATTCAGCCATCACTTTTCCTGCATTTCATACTATCCTTTTACTCAAAATTTTTTTGATTATCACTCAATATAATTTCATATAGACATCCCTTATCAATCTTTGCATTCCTCTGGAGTATAACTGAAATTGGACATAGAATTCTACATTTAAATTAATTGTCTCTTAGGTCTTTGAAGATACCACTTGGATGTCTTCTAGGATCCAGTGTTGCTGATGAAAACCCTGTTACCCTGATTTTCATTTCTTTGCAGATAATCTATTTTATCCTCATCAGAAGACTGTAGCATTTTCTCCTTTATCATAAGAATTTTGAAATTTCACCAAGGTTTGTTTACATATAGTTCACTTTTATCCATCTCGCTTGCTAGACTTTTTAATCTGATAACTGATGCCTTGGGTGGATTTAGTGCAATGATAGCCTAGTTTCTGCACACCTGCAGAAATCCAAGCCCTTTGGTTCTCTGGACTGGCCGTGTAATTTGCTTTGGTCCTTGGGACTTTTGCTTTGGCAAAGGAAGTAATCAGAGCCTTGAAAATACCGTGTGCGTTAGATCTTCCACTCTTGCTGCCCTTAGGAATCCTGCTGCCAAGAGAGCAAGCCAAAGTTAGCAGGATGATGAGACACGTGTTCAGTTACTTCTGTCATCGCAGTCAACCGCCAGTCACATAATGAGTTTATTTTATATCAGCTAATCTTCCCACTGCCCAGAGTCACATGAGCTAGTTCAGGTGAAAGAGCCACACCTTGCCCAGACCCAAAGAACCATCCAGTCAAATCACAAGTCACGTAAGCTGAAAAAATGGTTGCTGTTCAAGCCACTAAGTTGTTAAGTCCTGTGTTACACAGCCAAGGTTAATTAGCACAGAGTATTTATTCAGCTTATAAAAATACTCTTTCATTAAACTGCATTCTCTGCCTTTCACTGTCTTTTCATTTATATTAACCAGATGTTGACTTTACTGACTCTATTTCCTGTTCTGCTTAACTTTTATTTTACATTCCCTTTCTGTTTTAACTGTTGGGAGTTAATTTTCAATTTAACTTGAAGATTAAAAACAATCCTTAGCTTCAACAGTGTCCTTTCTTTCTATCAGTTGGTCCAATAAAATTTTAATTTGCTAATCATATTTTTAATTTCCTGGAAATTTCTTGTTTTCTGATTGCCTCTTTTTCATAATAGCCTGTTATAGCTATAATACCCTCTCAAATTCTGCTAAGTGTACTAATTAGACTTCTTTTTAAAGTCTCTTCTGTTCCCTGAATTATACCTAAGTCTTCTGGTTTCAGTTACTCTTTTTGTTCATCTAAATGTAGTTTTCCCTTAAATATCTAATGATTCTTATTGTCAGTTTATTTTTCTAAACAAAAAATGATAGCAATTAATAGGTAGCTCGTACTGCTCCATCTACACCATGAAACACATTATCCCAGAAGGTCTCTACATGGGATGACAGGGATGTCAACAGTCAGAACGTTCTTGGGCTTCAAGAACAGAAAAGCAAGCAGGTGACCCCCACAACTGCCAAATCAGACACATTTCATTTATGTGTGAAATGTTTCATGAATTTCATTACTGGACACCTTTTCTACTTTTTTTTCCAATTTCAATGTAGAATTTCACCATAGGAGAAAAAAATCTGTTTCATTATTTTAATGTTACCATAGGACAAAAGAGAATTAGGCTACTGTGTTTAGTCTGCTGATTACAGGAATCAGCTTCGCCCTCAACCTCTTTCTAGGTTCTCATATGTTAGCTTCTTTGGGTCATAAATGTCTGATGCTGAGAATAGAATTCAGGAAATTTTATCTTTGAGAGATTACATTTTGAGAATGTTTTATGGAAGGAATAATTTACTTGTAAAGAATAATTAAAGTTTCTAATACAGAGATTTTATAAGGAAAACTTGGCTTTTCTCTTAAATTCAAAGGAATATATACATTATGACACTTTCCAAAGGACCTGTAAAATCAGCAATTACATAGGTGAATGGTTTATTCTTTGCAAACACCGCTACACTAAACACTCTACAATTTAAATTTCATTTAAGCTTTCTGACACCAAATAATATTTCTTTTTTATGTTTCAAACTTACGAAAGCAACATAAGCTCAAAAGAAAAGAAGCATATTAAAATAAAGTAAGGTTCTTTTCCAGTGGAAACAGAGATAAATCAGAGACTTCATTAAGGCTAAAGACTGGCAGAAGAGTAGTAGCCCTCACGTTCAAAAATCAAGCTAATCTTAAAACACAACCTATCTTCTGTTTAGCTTTGATGTATTAATATGTTCATTTGTCTTCAGTCTCAAGGCTGGTGCCCAACAGGCTATGGTGATCAAAAAAACCATGTCATATAAAAATGCATATTTAGTAAGGTTCATTCTATTTTTATTTTAAAACAGTGGTTTAAAAAATTTTCACAGAACATAATCTTCAAAAGAAAACTTATAGGTGCCGACAAATACATAGATCAAAGAAGAAAAGTGGAGTTGTTTTGCTTAAGCAAGTTGGAGTAGGGGATAGAAACGCCTCATAACTTAGCTTTACAGCCTGGAGACACAGCAAAGACACCTTTTGCCTCGAAGGAAACTGAAACTCACTCTTCAAATACATGCAGGGGAAAAAGAATTGTGACTTCACATTTTGAAATTAATATAGATCTATTTTCCATAAAATTTACTGGAAATGATTAAATAAAATATTTCAGCAACTGATTCATTAACCAAATGGTAGAGGCACTTTGAGAGCTACCTATGACATAAAAGGCACAATTTCTAATCTCCAGAATCAAATATAATTCCCATATAAAGCTGAAGCCATACTGCATAGTGCTTAATTCTGTAGCAGACCAAGCAGTATTTAAGTATATTAACCATGGAGAAAAGGGGAAAGATTTTCCTCAACTGCATTTTTGAGGATCATTGGCATTCAGGCAAACTGGACGAGGAAGACAGGCAACAGAGTAGGGGGAAACACAGGCAGATTTTATAGAAGAGGGACACATCGGGAATGTGGTGACAAGAGAGCATCTGTGTAATGAAGTAGAAAATGGCGTTTTTCAGAGTTTGAAGGGAAAAATAATTAAAGCGCTAAATGTGGGAAATATAATTAGTGTTTGTACATTCGCTTCCACTTCCTGTTGCACCTGTCCCTCTGGGAGGATTAAACTTCCTTTCTTCACTCAGGCCAGGCTTGGACAAATGTCTTGCTCTGGCTGATGAAATGGCAGCAGAAGAGGTGGCCATGTCCTCCCTTCCCTCTGCCATAGGCTGGACATAGCCTAGATAGGACCAGCTCAGTCAGCCTTTTTCCCAGAGCGAAGACAGCACAAACAATGCCATGCCGATCCACAATGAACATGTAACTGAGTGAGGAATAAATCAACAGTGGTGAACCTACTGGATCCATTATTACTGCAGCATAGACTAGCCTGACTGATAGGCAGGTTACGACCAGATTAAGGATGATGTTAAAATGAGGACCTGATGTCAGACAAAATAAGTATCTAGTGTAAGTTACCAGTTTGCATGTCCAAACATATCTTTTCATCCAGTGGTTTTAACCTGGGGGTGGGTGAGGCTGAGCTTGGTTTTGTCTGGTCTTAACATGGCAGCATGGGAGTCAATGTTCACTTCCACCCTTCTAGAAATCAAAGAGAAGAAATGTCTTTGCTCAAATATCACTCTCTTGGTGAGATCGATGGCCTCATTTAAAACTGTAAAGCAGCTCCCTCCTCATTTATTACACTCTGTAATTCCCTTCCTTGCTGTCTTTTTCTCCATAGCACATCACCACCATTTGTGTGTGTGTGTGTGTATAAATACATACATATACATATATGTATATATACCTTGTTTACTTATAAGTTGCAAAACCTGAAAATTACTATCCATTTCACAGTACCTTCGTAAAAAATTATGATCTCTATATTCTCAGAAGAAGGCAAGTGACAATTCCCTTTTTAACAGATGGAAATAGGAAAGACAAAAGCACTGGGAAATTTACTCCAGTTACTTCATTAGTACCAACTTGCAAGAAGGACTTCAAGCCTGTTTTCTCTAACAGATAAATTATATCACAGTTCAAAGCACATCTTGAACTGCACTGGCCTGACAGATTTTGACTAATGAATGACGTATTTACAACTGAGTAGGTGCTAGGAAAATCCCCACTTGCGTTGTCAAAGAAAATCAGTGTTACTTGAGACCAAAGATAAAATGCAGAACCTGTTTGTCCACAAAATGATAATAATTACTTGTAGTAAAATCATTGATGAGAAATATTTCTGGTACATTATGGGTTAACATGTTTCTGTTTTTTTGGGTTTTTTTGCATGCTGGCTGGGGAAGTTATCATTTTCACATTTGTTTTCAATGGCAAAACAAATGTGAAGTTTTAAACAAAACAATTTTAATGTACTTCTGTAATGTTAACATTTGAAAAGTAGAGACTGACTACACTACATCTGCAAAATATAAGACCTTTCACAGATAGCATGATTTTTTTTTGATTCCAAAAAACTCTTCCCCTTAAAGTAAGCCACAACGCCTTTGAGAACAACTCTCAAACTAATCATAGAGAAAGAACGTTTGCTTATGAATTTCTACTCTCACTATTTCACAGATGAATGAAATCTAAATTAGAACACTCTATGGATATTCTAAAAAATTACCTGAGCATGGGATGATTAAAATATAGTACCTTCACATGTCTCAAGTGGCATTATACTCTAGAAAACATTCATTAAAAATTTTTTTTTAAATGAAAGTAACTGAACTTTCAAATTTTGAACAAGCTGAAAAAGCTTCAAATACCTGATAATTTCCACTAGTTTTAAATGTGCTATGTCCTAGGGGGAATTCAACTTCAGAATAAATAAGGCAAAGTCCCCACTCTGTGGAACTCACAATACAATAGAGACTGAGGCAGAAACACATAATTACATCATCTTAAACTTACTAAGGAGTAATTTGTAGAAAGTGCTGTGAGAACTTCAAGGAGGAAGTAAGTATGTCTTGAAGATGAAGGAAGATTTCTAGGAATTGATGTTTAAGCTCTGTCTTAAAGGACATATAGACATGCATCAGTGAAGAAAGTCCTTCTTTATAAAGAGGCTAACGTGCAATAACACAGAGGCAAAAAGAAAACAAAAACCCACAACATATTCAGGAAACGGTTTGTAGCTGCTGCATCCGGAATATAGAGTATTCAATAAACTGGAAGAAGTGTTAAGAGATTATTCATTCAAAAATGTTTGTATCAACTGAACATTTGTCATTGGAAATGATTTTAATAGAAATGATGTCCTGGGACTGTGAAGAATTTTATAGTATATGCTAAGTATTTTGGAATTTATTTAACAAGTAATAAGGAGTTATCAGTGGTTCTCAAGCAGGGGAGTGATATGATCACTTTTTTCTTTATTTGAGTAAGGTAACTTGAGTTGGAGGGTGAGGGTGACTGGCAACTAATAGGTTAGTTAACAAACAACTGTAATAATTGAGGTGAGAGATGATGAAGGGTAAAAATAGGGCAGTTAAGCAGAGTCAATGGAGATGAGTGGGTAGATTTAAGAGAATTGTCTGCAACCAAAATGATGTGATGAAAAAAAATAGGCTGAAAGAGACAAGAATCAGCAACAACTCCAAGAATTAAAAACTGATAGAACTGTTCGGGGTATGTTAACTTTTAGATAACTGAGGGACAAGTAGAACGAGCAGTGGGCAGTTTCAAATAATGGGATATGGCTGGGAGAGACATTAGAGTCATCATCGGACAGGTGGCAGTTGACGTCAGCTCAACAGTCTAAGATACCACCCTATGGGATAGCCCCACAAAAGAAAACACAGAGGAAATCAAGGAGCCTGAGAAGGCAGTATCAAAGATATAGAGAGTGATACTCTAGAAATCAAGGGACATGGGCTTCAGGGAGTGGACATAATGTCATACGGTCAACATAATCAAACATACGAGGACTACAAAAGTCTTTGGATACAGCAGTAAGGAAGACACTGATGAGGAAAATTTAACAGTGGAATAGAACCCCGATTATCCAGGAATGAATGGGAGGCAAGGCAGAAAACAAAGGTCATTCTTTCTGAAAATTTTGATGATGAAGATACAAAGGAAATAAGGACAGTTGCTCAGGGGCAAAGTAGAGTTGAAAATTGAGATAGAGGGAACTGCAACATAACTGTATAGACCACAGTGTAGAAGAGACTGAAGACGGATACATTTCAGATATCAAAGAGAGAAGATGTAATTGTGAAGCAAAATTAAACAGAAATAACCTCAGAGGTGAAAGAGGGGAGACCATTCTTTTTTGAGCATTCAGTGTGTGCCAAATTTTTATTGTATACTTTCCTTAATTAGGCAAACACTGCTCATAGGGCATTGTTATCCCTAATTAACAGTCAAGAAATGATGGAGTAGAGAGGCTTATTAAAGACAGAATATCTCAGAGGTGATGGTCTCTCTATGAAACAGGAGCCAAGGTCATCTGTTCCAACAGCATTAGAAATGGGGTATTGGAAATGGTAGCACTTGCTGTGTTGAATGCAGAAGCTGATTCCTGGCAGATAAAATAAGAAAGAAATAATCAGAGTATATAGTAATTATTGTATAATAACAAAAAGTTGGAATTATTTCATTTTTTTCAAGCACTACTTCAACAATTAGTGTATCCTTATACATGGATAAGGATCCAATGTATGTTTTAATGAAAAATGGCCTTAGTTTTGCAAAAGAGACAGGATATGGTTCAAACTGATGTTATTTACATCAACCCTCTGTAATGTTTAATCTTAACTCAGTAAAGGCACTTCTATAAAGGCAGTTGTTCTAAAATAATATCTCATGTACTATTTCACAAATATTTTCCTATGTGAAAACTCCATTCTGGGAATCACTATCAAATTACTAATTTAAAACTAATTATTTAAGCATTAATTTGAATAATGGTCCATAATGAATGGAAAAAGAATAATCTGATATTTCACAGGTTTCCTATTGCCCCAAATCAGATATAAGAAAACATTTTTGCTGTGTTCTTTTTTATTTATAGATTAAAACATACCCTAAAATAACCCCAAAGTGTTGTCATATTTGTAAATTATATTTTAGTTGATCATAGAATGCATTGAATTAAATAAAAGTTTTAACACTGAGTTAATTAAGAAAAACTCAATTTTATAACTTTTTTGGGTGGTGTGAAAAAATAACTAATACATAATGCTTGACCACATGGTCTTGTAGTCCTTTCGCTAACTATCTACTCCCCACTGCATAGGTTTTACAGCAGCTACTTCTTACTAACCGTATTGTTTCCCTAAAAATGTATTCGTCTTTTCACACATTTTTGTTTTAACCACTGTCAAAGAAAATTGATATTTTTTAATAGTATCTATTGCAGATGACTGAATATACAACATGACATATATATATTTAAAGGAATGCTGCTTTACATTTAAATTAATGTTAACTGCTTAGTAACAATTGCTATTGCAGACCAAAATATTGCAATAGCTTTATTTTAGTCAACATTTAAAAATTCTTCATTAAAATCTGGCAGCCTGAAGCACAAAATGTGGCAGACAGGCATTAAAATGTTGTAATAACAGTTTCTAATACAGAAAGCAATTAGCTCTTTTAAAAAATCTATTTTATATAAGCCATATCTAATTTGGGACATCTGCTTTAGACAATGTTAGAATTAAATTTGAATTCTGTCATATAATAAATCTAGAATGATAATTACTTTTTAAAGTACAAGCAGTTGGATAGCATAGCAGAGGAAATGATATGAAATTAAAAATTTTTAAATATTTAAATCCTAATAAAATCTTTGCTTCTATCCCTCCCAGAAATTTTTATATGTTCTACCCTTTATCCAATTGGATAAACTATATAGCCCAATGTAAATTCCTACTGGGCCAGAATTTTGTCTGATTCATCACATACATCAACCATCCACATTGGTCTGAAAGTATTTGGTGCAACATAAGATCTATACCTTTCTGCTCCAGCAAGTGTCTTACTCTTATAGTGAACACATTGATTTATTATCACGTTAGTCATATAGTAATAGTGTATGAAAATTAAAAATTACTGACTATATTAAATAATTAATTGGTATCCTAAAGGCCCTTTTAAGTAAAACAACTGTAAGTTCTTCCCTAAGCTTTACACTGTCCTGCAAAGCTAACAAGCGAATAGGAAATATTCTTCCTATTTTAATAGGAAAGGAATTTAATAGGAAATATTCTTCCTATATTAATTATATATATTAATACTGCACAGATCTTCAGAAAAAATAATATCAATTACTTTGATTTCCCAGGCCACCCAAACTGCTAACAGAACTTAGTAATTAAAGTTCTTTTAAAATGAACCGAAACCTGAGCATCCTCCCATTTAGCCTGATTAGAAGCTGCCATCAACATGAATATCAATCGTTGACAATTCAATATACGTTCGACGTGGCAGAGGTGATCATTATCTAAAAGCCTTTTCCTAAAACGTGACTTCTATCTAGGGAAGGAACATGTAATGGGGAATTAAGATATTTCCATTTCCAAATAACTGATTCTACCATGAATCTTCTATAAAGCATTCACATTCAGAGGCAAAGACCTCTTTACTTGTAATATTCCCTGTCTCTCACAGTTAATGGCCTTTGAATTCTGCCAGTATTTTAAAAGGCCACTTTGTTTCCTCCCTTTCAACAAAAATACAATTAAGATATCAATACATTGTGTACTGTCTTATAAATGTATTTGGAAGCAGGTCCCTAAATTGATGATCAGTATTCAGAATAAAACACTTTCTAACTTGTAAAGCAAAAAATCAATAGGAATCAAAATGAGTCTGAAAAAGAAAGGAACAAGAGAACAATTTTATAGAACCACTTGGTCACAATTTAAAAAGACTTTGGTCAAACTGACTAGTAGATCTAAGAAATCACAGTTTTAGTCCTTAAGTCCTTTGGTAGAATTCCCATCTTTTTCCAAAGCTTCATTCAAATATGACAGGTCACAAGACCTTGCAGCTACCAAATGATGGTCTGAGGAACCTTCTATGGTATCTGAAGGGCACAGTGATCTACTTTCTAGAGAAAAATAAAACCTTTAGAGCAGAGTCATCAGACTTCAATGTCAGGTCACCTGAGGAATGACTGTTCTACTACAGTCAATATAAAGTTCTAGTCAGATGTATTAAGTAGTCTGTAAGTTGAATGCCAAAATTAAATTGCAACTGTCAACAATCACTTACAGATAGAAAACCAATTGCCTTTATGTTATAGTAACCAGGTTTTCCAATAGGAAGCTGCAGTATTAACCCTGTGACTTCCCAGGGAGTCCCCTGTAAGAAGGATGCTTTAATTATTGATTTTGTATAACTATAATAAGAAAGAGACATATGTAAACAAAACAGAAGCAAAAACTGAAATGACAGGCAAAAATATGACCAAAACAAAAATCCTGTTTGTCATAATAATATAAAAATTTAAGAAACTAGTCTAATAAAACAGTCTAGTCTAATATAATAAAAAATAATCAGGCTAACTTATCCATAATAAAATATATTTTATAAACATCTTTCTGGAAAACATATGCAAAACTGAAATTCAAAGGATTTAGTAGGTACAATCTTATGTGAGAAAGATTTTTTCATTTAAAATATTAAATACTGTTAACTTTCAATACTTGTCATATTTAATTTATATACTATGTGTGTATGAATTTTGAATGTATCTTTAATAGCTATCTTTTAGTATTCACTGCTATTCCTTGTGGCAACACAGGTGAGCACTACTATTTCATGGTATAAAATCAACAAGCCAAACCTTCAAGTAAATTAATCCATTTGGTCCTGAAGAAGAGAAAGATTATAACTCCTAAGATTCTAGTTTCTAGAGAAGTTCAATTGTGTATAAAGACAGATTAATAGAACTTCATACATATGATTGATTTTTTACTTGGGAAATCATATGAATGCATACAGACCTAGAGGTTGTGGTTTGCTTGGTTTCTGTTCCCACTCACTGAATGTAGGTGTCCAATGAGCCCCATTACTGGTACCACCAGCCCTGTAAGGGTCTCCCTCCCCCTTGAACCCTGAATGTACCTGGGATGGCAGAATGTTGTGACAGAGGGAAGAAGACAGCTTGTACCAAGGTGAACTAAACAAGCGAATAAAGATGGAAAGCTATTTTTCATCACTGCCCCAAATATCCTAAGTATGAGTGCAATTTAAACAATGTTTAACTCAACATTAATAAAGAGCTTCTAAATAATTATAAGTGGGAAATGTTAAATGAGAAACTAGATAGCTACTGAGAAAACTCAGTGCATGAAGAAATTGCTACAAGGCATAATGGCAAGAGAATTAACCAAGCATTTAGAAACAGACTGCTGTGGAGCCTGAATTTCCTTAAAGTCCTGTAAAAGCTGGTGTACATTTACTTCTCTACCCTTGGCTCTGGTTCTTTTTAAAGGTTGAAATGCCAGTGGCATACCCTGGGGGCTGAGACCACGGCCTCTGGAAAGCCTTCCCTCTGCTATTTCTACAACAGCTTTGATCACTTCACACTGTAAAGATACACTCACATGTCTCTCTCCCTCCATACCCCACACCTCTTATGGCAAAGATTTTATGTCTTATTCTGCTTATATCACCAGCAATGGCTGACACAAGGAGAGTGGTGGACAAATCTTTATTCAATTACATAAATCCTCCTAGACTGCATTTTCTCATCTGTTTTATGTTCCTTTCAACTTCTATAATTCTATGATTTCTTTTTTTAAAAAACTTTCAAATACTGTACTCTTCCCTCATCTACTTTACATATATCAAAGAACAAAGCATCTTTTGTAGTTTACCTTGATTTCTCCCTTTCATGAAGCCAGTCCTGTGAGCTCACAAAAGCCAAGTTTTACACACAATAGTTAACAGAATAGCCTCATACATGTTTTTTATATATGGAAAATAGACATAGCCTTGGGTCTTGAGAAGGGTAGTTAACTGCACTCTGAGCCATGTATTCAATTTCCAAAATAGGAAATTTCCTTTAGTCTCTGTTCTCCCGTCCTTCTCCTTCTCCCTCTTCCTCCCCCCCTTCCCCCACCCTTTTCTCTTTCTTGGTGTTTGACCAGAAAAATAAGAAGTGTGAAAATCAAATCAGTGAAACAAAAGACTTGACTTTTAGGATAAAGTCATCAACATGATTATAAGTGAAGGCTCAAAAGGCTCAAATTTGACTTTGTGCATGAGACCATGTTTGTTAATGATGCTTTTCTTACCCTACATTTGAAATGTTCTCTAAGAGTAGAGCTTTGTCACATGACCTCACAATGTTATTAAGTTTTTCATAATTTATTTAAATAATACTCTTAATTTGTATTACTCTTCCAAGGAATTTTATCTCTTAATTTGGCTGACATTCAGATTTTTCAACTGTCATTATGATCTAAGAATTTGCTGATTCTCAATGATAATCACATTAAAAAAATGTTCAAAGGAAAACAGTTTGGTGATACTTAGTAGTCTCTGATGATTCCACTAACTGTTTTACACAGGCAGATCTATTACCTAGTATATGGGAATACCTCAACCACATGACTAATTTCAGGTTTCAGGGATTGGGAACCTGATCGATTTTGTACGGTGCATCTAGTTGAAATCTAGGAAATACGACCCACTCTTCCTAGCTCTAGCAATCTCAATTCCTTGTATCCATTAAGTTAGTAGCAATACTAGCTCTAAATCAAAAAGGTATCAGGGATGTTTGGAGAAAAAGCTGGCTCCCAAACAAACAACCAGTTACAAAGCATCCTGGGTACAAGGCATTCCCTAAGAATTAAAATGCTTCTGTTCTGTTGAGTGCTGAGACTGAAACGTAGTGGAAATTATAATAAAAATGAATTATTTGACACTTGCCAAATCTCAGTAACAGGTATATATTACTTAAATATTCACATAATTTGCTCACAAGAAAGTTAATGCTAAATTGCTCTAATTTTCATATGCTCCTAATTCTATTATTGAACATTACATCTTTTTTTCCTGTGGAAACAAGTCACTAGAAAAAAACATATCTCAGCCACATACATGTATTCTACAAACCTGACATGAAATAAATACTCAACACAAACATATAAGAAGAGAACCAAATGTCTGGCTAAAAACAGCTTTGAAATTATTGAGCCCTCTCCCTCTATTGTGGAGCAATGCAGAAAACCAACCAATAAAGAAGGTCGAGCTTGGTTTCAAACCTCTCTTTTTTATCAACACGGAAACTGTGTTCAAGGATGATAAAGAGATCGCTAAAGGTAACATACTGCCTTGTTCAGGGCATCTTAAGGGAATTAGGCAAACGTATGAAATCCTAATTGTCCCTGGAGCTTCTCAAGAGACTTCGACTGGTGTGAAGAGTGACATAGAATGCATATAGTGTAAAACAGAAATGAAAACCGACATGAAGAAGCAAAATATAGTTAGAGACATAAACGGTTAGACTGAGATTCCAGGGGTCAAATCTGCAAATACACACATATGCACACACACACTCCAACTGAGGTCAAACACCCCTTATAACTCTAGAATTCTAACAACCAGAAGAGAGAACAGCTTCCAATAAGAACGCCTGAGCAAAGCTGAAAGAAGTGAGCGAGAGCTGGACGCACGGGTTTTCAGTCAGCACTGGACCAGCTCTCGAGCTTTCACCTCCACTTTGCCTTAATTTGAGTCCCAGAGAAGTTAATTCAATTCACACAGAATCTCTAGTTTGAAATCAGGAAGAAATTAAAACTATGATCTCATATTTGACTTTTGTATTCTCTTCTTCCCTAGTGACTACCTATCATAAATGAAATTAAAGAATGAAAGAGTACTTTAATTAAAAATTTTAGCAAATCCTTATAAATTTGGATCATTTGTTAGGTTAATGAGAAACTTGTTTTTCCCCATTTAGTTTCTTTAAAAGCCACTAACTTACATCACTTATTCTTAAATTTACTTCTTCAATATTAATTTTCATGCATTCATTTCTAATTAGGGTTGTATAATTAAAGAAGTACAATATTTTTTTCTGCACAAAACTATGGCTTTTCAATCCAATGGATGACAAGACTGAAACTGCTTGAAGAAAGCATTTCTAACTCAACTCCAAGTCCTACAATATAATCACTGCAGATGGCATTTTCAGATTCCTTCATAGTTTTTTTCATATTTCATTCATGATCAGCTAAAAAAGAAAAAAAGTAATACTGAATTGTGAAGTTTCTTCTCAACAAGTAATTTGTTTTAATAGACACTGTATTCCCCTCTGTAAAGAATTCCACATTATTTCTTTTCCTTTATGCCTAACTATAAAACAACAATATTATCCCAAAATGGTAATTACTACTCTTCAACTCTTTGAAGCATAGAATGAATGATGATAAGCTTTCAAACAATCCTTCATGATTTTATATAGAATAAGCATAGATATGCTAGACCAAAAAAAAATGTTTTGGACAAACTGAAGCAATGTATATTAAGAAAACAGGAAAGGAGATATATGTCTATATCCATATATACAATAATACAACTGACCTGAAATCTGTTAACAGAAAAACTGGTGAATAACAGTAATTCTGACTTTGTCTCCTTGGTGACAGAAGTCTATAATTATAAGAACACAAAGGATTTGCCAAATTATCTAAATTCTCATACTCTCCTCCCATCCATATAACCTCTTCACATCCATCCATTTCATTATTTTTTCCCAGGTCTGGAGCAATGGCCTCCATTCTCGTTTCCCTCTTGTCAAGTCATCTTACACACTGATACCAGTTGAATCTTTCTAAAACCCTAAGCCTGTCATTATTCCAATAAAAAACTTTCACTGTGCCTCCAAACTCTGCAACTGCTACTTATCCCACCTTGCACGTGTATCTCTCCATACCTCTGTGATTTTGGCCACTAAGCTGGGTCAAGTTTAGCCAGTCTGCCTCTATGTCATGTTGCTTCACACTGCTATAAACATTCTCAAGTAAACAAAGATCTGTTTTGAATTAAATGTTTCCAAAACAGGGTATTTGATTTTTTCCTGTCATCTCATACTTGTCCCCGACCTGTTTATTCCTTAGAATTCTCTAGTTGAGTAAATGGCACCATCATTCCCCCAGTTGTTCAGGCCTAGTAAAGTACAATTTTCAAAAAGGTAAAACCATAACTCACATGCAAATGTAAAACAAACATGTCACAGATTTTATATACTCAGTAATTAATGAGGAAACCAGAAAGATGTTAAAACCAGTTAAAATGAGAACTTGAAGAGCAAGGTGTTTAAAGTCAATTTTAAAAAATAGTGTTAGGATAAGATTGCTGGATTAGATAGAAAATGGGTTAATGTCTATTGGGGCAATAAACCATAAATTTTTAAATCATCTTTTCTACTAGGCAGAAAGTACCTGCATCTCTACCAGATAATAATCGATAAGTTGATCTCTTCCCCTACAAAGTTATATAGTAGGCCAGAAAACATAAAATCAAAGGTGAAAGCCTACACTGAACTCAAGAAGCACCCAGTAATGCCTGCCCATTTCTATGTTTCAGAAAATTTTTCTGATATTCTTACCTTGATCATAAATAATCCCCAGAGATTGTGCTTTAAAGAGAAAGTCTACCCTCATTAGGTTTAACCTAATTATTCACAGAGATGCAACGCAGCCAGAGTCCTAATTAAAAATACAGGCCTTCTTGAGTTTGCTCTGCAAATTTAGGGCCTTACAGTACTGAGCAACTATGAAGCACTAAGAATTAACTTCTGTCTGGACTTTTTGTTGAACATCTCCTATAGGTTAGATTTTTAAATCCTCAATTATTTTTTTTATCAAGAGTCTAGAAGACCAAATCCAATACCCTTTCCCCAACAGATTTCACTTTTATTATCTATGCATCTGGGTGAATTCTTCTCTTCTTGGATTACAAAATCTTCTCAGTTCTCTGACTTGGCAGGAGACCATTCTGTAAGCCAGTTCCTAAGCCAAGGTTCTTGGGAGGACTTTGTAGGCATTAATCCACATTAAACAGTCTTGCATACAGGCTTCCGAGGAAGTGCTTGCCATCTAATAGTGGGCTATCCGTACCTGATTAAATGGCAATCACCCTCAAATGTGATACTGGTTGCACAATTGACTTTTTCAATTATATTCTGGTAAAAAGAGGCAAGATTCTTATGAATCTATCCAAATAATTAGAGTGCCAAGTAAAGTAACAAATCTTAGTAAAATAGCTGTTTCTGAATCCTAAGGGACAAGTGAAAATTAGATACCATTAAAATGTTTCATTCAGTTTACCAAAGTCTACTAAACTGAGACTTAGAGACATCTCAAGAAAGAGAAAGGGCTTCCTCATATAACCATAAAGAATATAACATTCAAATAGTACCAACAATAGCCAAACAAATAACCACAAATAAATGCCTCGCATCAGTTAATTCAGTCCTTAGTGATTAAGTCTTGCTCCATTGGATACTATTTCATAAAGTATGTGTACAATCTATAAAATATGTATCTAAGTAAATAATATTTTGCTTATACAATCTTAACCTATTGAAGGTTGACCACCTTTTCAGATCTGACAACTTTACCTATGCACTCTTATAATAGCTTGAGCTAATTAAGAGACATAGAACCACCAAACAAACCTTATATTTTCTTTTTATCTTTCTACTTATAAAATGAAAGAACAATCTTTGTGATTTTCCAGAGTTCCTCTGGAAAAATGCAAAGATAGTTTTCAGCATAAAAGATATCCTGAAAAAAAAAATTTGTTTTTCTAAATTTAGCATCTAATCTAGGGAAGGCAAAATCAAGAGTTGCCAGAAGAGATTTGCTTGGTTAATTAAGATAGAAACACGGGGGCTTCCCTGGTGGTGCAGTGGTTGAGAGTCCGCCTGCTGATGCAGGGGACACAGGTTCGTGCCCCGGTCTGGGAAGATCCCACATGCCGCGGAGCGGCTGGGCCCGTGAGCCATGGCCACTGAGCCTGCGCGTCCGGAGCCTGTGCTCCGCAACGGGAGAGGCCACAACAGTGAGAGGCCCGCGTACCAAGAAAAAAAAAAAAAAGATAGAAGCACGGGAGCATAACAAACAATATGTGGTTACTTATTTAATCAAGATGAAAAAAGAAGGCACACAAGTATATGGAATCTTAGGATCTTCATAAGTGAGGAACCATTGTTAATCAATTTTTGTTGTTGTTTGCATGTGTTTCTTTTATTTTGTTTTTGTAAATAATCAAAGACATGATGAAATCAACACAAAGCTGAGAAAATTATTGTTGAGATACAAAATCTCTGACCCATGGGCAAATTATTCAGCAGGTAAAGAAGAACCTTTTACCATTCTTGGTTAACTCTAAGATTTATCGTTTTAACAAAGTGAGTTACTCTCCAGTTTTGTATTTCTGCAATGCTTGGCAGTAAAGTTTTAAAGAGATCCTTCTATTTCCTTAAACTGTCTTGTGAATAATCCTATCAAAACTGAGCAAACTTCACTAAAAATTTCATTATTTCTTATCAGATTCAGTTATTATAAGGCAAGGCAAATAGAATTCACTTCCCTCAATCACTCTACACCTTGAATACTCACTGTCTTTCACCAATCTTCCTATACTGGAGCTAACTAGTACTTTAGGAAAAGTCTCATCTCATTTTTTTTTTTTTTCTTGAGAAGCAAAAGAACTTACACAGTTGTATTCCTTTGTCACTATTGCTTCTAGTGATAATATTAGTTATGACTTTTAGCAAATGTAGTAACTCCTATTTCAGAGGGAAAAGTGGATAGTAGGTACTGAGAACTGTCTGTCATATACAGCATTTTAGCAGATCAGCAAAGTTCATAGACATACATCACACTATTTTCTGTAGCCACGTTCATCTCTTTTATACCTTCCAGAAATGTCAAAAAATGAACACATTCATTGATTTTTATCCATAAATTAAGAACCAAAAGTACAAAAATTTAAAAATATCTTTAGCGCTAATTGTTTTAGTATTCTATCTTATATAGAAATTATTCAGGTATCCAAAATATTATTTATTAATTAACTCAATTTAATATTAATCCAAGTTTTGAAATTACCTTAGGTCTTGAAATCATGTTTAAGCTGACACTCTACAAAATATAATTACTGTTAGAAAATCATTGGTCTAAATTATGGTTAAATATATTTGAAAATATTTTACAAACTCAAACATTATATAAGAGTAATGTTAATTTACTAGATTAGTAAACCGATGTAAGAAGTTTAGAAAATTCAGATTCTCAAGTCTTTTAATGAAAAAAATCTAAATCTTATAAAAAATATAATGTATGTATATACTGTGCTTAAAACTGAAAAATCATAGAAAAGTTATATAACTCTTTTTCTTAAAGAAAAATTACTAAGTCAATCTGATGTGTTCAAAGATTCACCTTAATTTGTGAACTTGGAGTCTTAAATGTTTCTTATTTAATAGTTTCTGTAAGAAGGCTATTTTGAGTCTAGCACAGTATTAGAAGTTCAGTTTTCATATGTTTGTGAATTTGGGGAATATTAGATCTAATAACTGCTTATTTATCTCTATTAGGAAAAGCATCTTTAAAATTCTTAATAATCTAATGTACCTACCTGGAAAGTAAAATACATTACACTCATGCAATATGTGAATATTTTCCTGAAGTACAGACACAGATACATAGAGAGCTTATTCAGTTCAATAACTTCAGACACAGGTCAAAATAAACCAGGAAAAAAAAAAAAACACATCAGTGCAGATCTCAAAGAATCTCTCTCCTTTTGAGTGGATATATTTTTTTTTCTTTGATTTGAGCGTATAGACAAAAAAAAACAAACCAAAAACTTGGTTTCTGTATCACCACTCACACAATAGAAAATAGCTCAGAGCATAAATCCTAATTCCTAACCATCACCACCAATAAGCTTATTCGTGGCGAGATTCATATGCATTTCATTTCTATATTCCTTCTAGAACCTTAGGTGAGTTTCTCCCAAGAAACAGGCAGCAAAATATTTGTTTAATTAATTGCCAGGCGTAGGATGACTGAAGAATAATAGGATATAGTGGACTGTAAAATTTAGAAACATGAGTTTAAAAGTTTTATCTTTCCCTAGCTATTTCATTTTTTAAGACCCAAATACTGATGCATTGGCTCTATAACTAATCAGAAAAAAAAAAAAGGTTGATATAAGCGTAAAGCCAAAGGATAACAGGGTTAATAAGAAAGAAGAACAGATCTTTCACTTTGTTTAATTTAAATGAGCTGTCAAACCTTAAATTCACCCAGAAAGAGGACTCCTTGCAGACACATCTCAGAAGAAAAGCAAAACAAAAGAGAGCACAAATACCTTACATTACTGAGCTGTTTCTGTAGAAGAGGGTGAGATGTCCCAAGATGTCCAGTCTTCATTAGTTTATTTTCAAGTACTAATCAATCCAAGTAATAATCAAACAAAACTAGTCATTGTATGAGTTACAGAAAATAATACTGATTCATGATTATTTTTACTCTATGAATAGAGTATTTCATGAATACATAGTGTATTTTGGGAGCATTTTCAAAGCAAAGGTAGTCTACAGAAATTTCCTAAAGCTTTTATGCTTTCTGAAGTACACCAAATTTTCAATTGGATAATTTAGTTCAATTAATACTTATTTTTCTTCATGTGTAACAATGAATTATTTAACTTATTAATACCCTCTGAGCTTCTATAACTTTTCAAATTACAACCAGTGCAGACTGTTTGCAGCAGATTATTAAGAAGCAAAATCATGTATGTATGCAAAATGTATATATATACATATTTTACCTTTCTTGGATAGTGTTTCATGTTTTGTGTAACAGCATAGATGATAATGAAAAGGTGCTATGTTGGGAAAATATAGGTTTCTACCCTAAAACTGCTAGCTAGATTTTATTGAATGATCATAAACTTCCAAGTAAGCTTCACATTCATAAAAAGGCAAACAGAAAATAAACAATTATTTCAGTAAATTTTAACAGAAAATATTAAACAAAAATACAGTTTTAAGTCACTACAGCTAAAAGTTGACACTGAAAATGATTCTAGACTGCTGAATTAGACTCAACCTTATTTAAAAAAAAATTAGTGCTGAGAACTAAAATGACAAAAGGTTTTAAACAAAATGTGGAGTTTTTCTAATCATCCTATAAACTACTTCAACCATTAAGTACCTATAACAAGCTTAGTCTCTTACTACTTCTGATATTAATAACCTGGAAATATATAAACATTGCTTCCTGATCACAACCCTCCAGTCCTTACTTTTATGCATAGCCATTTCTAAGGTTTCTGCCACTTTCAGCTAGTAGTGCAGACGCACTCTAAAGGGAGAGAAGTTGCCTGAAATCATATAAGGCTTCCTATCTCTCATAAATCATAAATGTTTGCCTATCTCTCTAGTCCCCAGCTCCCTGCCAGCCCTCCTTCTTCCCACTGCCTCCCAGCTAGGCTATTAAGGCCCTATGCTCCCCCTTTTTATAGATTCTCCTCTGCCATGGAGGGCTCTCACCTGGAGAAGCACAACACCATTCCAGGCCACACCTGGGAGGAGTCTTCAGGGTTAAAAGCTAAAGTGCATTTGTAGGGTGAAAATGCATGATGTCTTGTCTGCAGCACCTGAAGACAGGGCTGCTAACCACCATCACTGGAGCCACCATCACTGCAGCCACCATCACTGCCAGCGTTTGCATACCTAATCCTTCCCTGGGAGCTTACATATCTGCAGCCTAAATTATGAATGAAGCATTTTCCCAAAGCCTGAGCCTTCTACCAAGAACACAGTAGACATTTTTCAGAAATACAGACATTGCCCTAAGAAAGAGCCCAAGATTCCCAGAAAATACAGTAATCCAGCTCCAGATGGCTTCAAAAAGCTCTAATTCTAAACCCCAATTCTCTTAGGTAAACTTGTAGCTAGCTAAGTCCTGCTGGCCAAGGCCTTCCTGATGCATCTACAAAAATAAATTTCATATTTAAACATTGTATATATGTGCACATGTATATAAAAACAAAACAAAACTGAGAGCAATATAGTATACTGCAAACAGTATGGGTTTTGGAGTCTTACTGACCTAACTGGAGTTCCTGGTTGGAGGCACTGATGTTACATAGCTGGATGTCCTTGAAAAGCTAACCTAAGTGCTACAAGTTAAGAATGTTGCCTGTAGCCTGAAATATACCAGACAGCCCATTCTAAAGGCTCTGACATTTAAAGGTATGATACTTTTCCATTTATATAGAGATAAAAAGTTACAGAACAAAGAATGACAGTTGTCTTCTTGGAGGTTTACAGGAACATTGTGACCTGACCTACCTGGATAGCTGCAAGAACAAAGGATTCCAACACAAGAAGTTTACAACTACCAACCACACCCCTCCTCTTTTAGTGTAAAAGAAGCCTGAATTCTAACTTGGGTAAGATAGTTCTTTGGGACATTAGTCCACCATCTTCTCGGTCTGCTGGCTTTCTGAATAAAGTCACTATTCCTTGCCCCAACAGCTCATCTCTTGATCTATTGGCCTGTCATGCAGTGAGCGGTATGAGCTTGGACTTGGTAACACAGGCTCTCAAAGGCTTAAAAACAACCCTCAAATTGTTTTCAGGATTAATTATATGACAATATACCATTAATATATATTGTCATTAAAAATAATGATATATTATTTATTAAATAAACATGACATTTATAAACTAATGATATTAAATAATAATTATATATTATCTGCCTATATACAGGATTATATATATTAATCTATGTATAATATTAATTATTATTATAAGAGACAGAAAGAGAGGACTTAGCATAGTCCCTGGAATGTAATAATAGTTAAAATTTATTGAGCTATTTCTATTAATATTGTTGAACACCATTTCAGTGTACTTAACTATTCTTTCAATAGCTTATTTATACAGTGTCTACCTAACTACACATTCAGTTTTATACCTTTTTTTTCATATTATAATACACATATTGTCAGGTTGAAACTTCCTTCTTGTTTACTATTTTTTTGCCCACTATTTCATTGAATGCTGACAGTCATTCTAATTTTATGAGTGTCTGCGGTCCTTTCTATCTTCCTTATTATTATGATTCTATGTAGCAAATCACCCAAAATATCAAGGAAAGAAGGGAGGAAGGAAGGGAAAGAGGGATGAAGGGAGGGAAGGGAAGAAGGAACAAAAAAAGAAAAAAAAGGAAATATTAGTCGTTATAAACTCATTCATGGAAAAAGCTGGGTAAGGGGGCACCGAAATGAAAATCCAAAAACAAAATCTTCAGTGCTATAATTGATTTTTGTGTATCTCCAAGGAAATAGTTGGCTCAGTTATGCATCTGAGCTATGGCAAACCCTACCCATCTTATAGAAGACAGCTGAGAGCAACAATAAAGGAGATCTATTACAGCTCTTCTTTTTTAGTTTTCTCTTTTACAGCATAAAAAAGAAATAGGGTCATGGATTCTTTAATTACTTCTTTGATACCTAGGATTTGTTTTGATGTTATAGTCGCTTAGCTGTATGGGTCGCTAAGTATTAGAATACTAAGGAAGAAAGTGCTGGGGGAAAGTGCTCTTTCAGAGTGCTCTTTAAGTTAAGTTGTCTTTTGGAAACTGAATTGTGCTGACCAAAAAAAAAAAAAAAAAAGCACCATAATAAAGGAATAAGTAACCAGTCAGTCAGATATGATGAGAAGATTACTTTACATCAATCTCACTTCTAAGTGTCTCCTCAAAGGATTCCCACACACACACATACAAAAACAGTCTTGTTATTTCCAGAATGAGAGGAGACAAAATTACTATCCAGAGCAGTTGTTCATAAACTTTTTAAAGCAGATCCCAGTAGTCCTAGGTAAAATCTTATGAAGATACCAAATATGTAAAATAAATAAAAGTTATTTTTGTTTAAAATAGCATTCACTAGGGGGCTTCCCTGGTGGCACAGTGGTTGAGAGTCCGCCTGCCAATGCAGGGGACACAGGTTCGTGCCCCAGTCTGGGAGGATCCCACGTGCTGCGGAGCGGCTGGGCCTGTGAGCCATGGCCGCTGAGCCGGCGCGTCCGGAGCCTGTGCTCCGCAACAGGAGAGGCCACAACAGTGAGAGGCCCGCGTACCGCAAAAAAAAAAAAAAAAAAAAGGATTCACTATTCCAAAAAATAAAGTATTATAAGAAAGAAAACAAGAATGGTTCACAATTCTACAGTCAAGAACAAAAAGAACACAAGTAAAACAAACCTGATTAGGAAACTAAAAAGTACAGAACGTTACAAAATAAAAAGTCAAAGCTTATTCCCCTGCCCCCAAGCCATGTCCTCAAGGGTTAACACTATTAGCAATTCCTTATCGTTCCTTCTAGAATAATCTTTATACATTCATCCAAATATATGTATCTCAAAGGTAGTATTTTGCTGACTAAATTTATGAAAATAACCAAAGAGAATGAAGAGTCATTTTTTGAGCAAAAGCATATTGATTCATGTCACAGAGGGCAATTGTAGACTTAAGAAATACTAATACTACAATTAGTACACTAAAGTCTACTAATTGTAGACTTTACTAATACTAAAATGCTAAGTACAATTGTAGACTTAAGAAATACTAACATTCATTTTATTCAGGTATTTTAATTTGGTTACTTAATATTACAGGTCTGTATTCAAACACATGAGCAGCTACACCATGAAATGGTTTGACCAGCCTGTCTTAAAATCTCAAATACAGAAATTTGAATGAGATGTAGTGATAAGTTTGGTTTCAAAGTTGAATTACTAATAATATACAGAAGTTGGTTGAATTCTTCTTCATGGGTATAATTCAAAAAACCCTACTCAGACCTTTCAGCAAGCGTTAAGCTAACATCTCACATTCACTTTTTGTTGTACAGTCAGGCCAGAGGTAGGTAGTCCTTCCTGCTGCTCACCAAGGAAGTAGAAAATTTGCTGCTGTGCTCAGCGTAATCACAATTCACTATTTTCAATACCTTTGATTCGTTTTCTCTCATCCATTTCATCACTCCTCTGTTGCAACAATGAAGTATGGAGAAACACTTTCAGTTCCGGGCTATATAACATCATGTTAGAGTTCCCAGTTCTAGATATGAGAGTCAGCCCTCTACCCCTGCAACACAAAATAACTGTCTATGGAGCATAATTCGTTGATCACTAGAAAGTGTACCAAATATTTCCCTGTATCACCCCCTTCCCAACTATTTTCAGAAAGGTCACAGCATTTCTAGTCTAAAATCAAGAAAGATCTGAGGATAGGAGTAAGAAGGAGACTAGAGATATAAAATGACAGCACTGTGTAACTCAAGACTAGAACATCACATGTGCCTACTTGGCAAGATCAAGACAGCTTTCTCCTGCAAACTTCAAAATGCTCTACCTTAAGAACATATTTTATACCAAATTTTCATAACGTATATCTCTGTCCTGAGATTTTACATAATGCTAAATGAGATTCCAATGGTCCATATCTATGTATTTACAAGAATTCTTTCTATATGCACCTGTTTTGAGGAAATTAAAGTCTTGGTTATCTCTCTTTTACTCTAAAAAATCATATTAATACTGTGTGAGTAAGCTCCTTTTACCAATAAGCACTTGTCTCTTGGCTTGGCTCACCATGTAGATAGGAGTATGTACAAACATACAGCCATACAGTAGCTAATTTTATCTGTGAACTTGGCTAGGCTATAGTGTCCAGTTGTTTGACCAAACATTCATCTAGATGCTGCTGTGAAGATTATTCCTGTAGTTGTGATTAACATTTACACTCAGCTGACTTAAAGGAAATTACCCTCCACAATGTAGGTGGGCCTCACACAATCAGTTGAAGACCTTAAGAGCAAAAAACCTGAGATTTCATGGAGAAGGAATTCTGCCTCAATTCTGTCTCATAGAATCCCTGACAGTTTCCAACCTGCTGGCCTGCCCTAAAAATTTCAGACTTGCCAGTCCCCACAATCATGTGAGCCAATTCTTTAAAATAAATCTTATTATATCTGTCTACTTATCTATCTCTTCTTGGTTCTATTTCTCTGAAACCCTGACTGATATGCATATCAAATCTCTGTCAACACAATATTCAACACATATTTATTGAGGGCATTTATGTGCCAGGTACTGTTCTAGATGTTAGTGATACAATAATAAATAAAATAGACAAAAATCTTTACTTTCATAGAGCTTATACTTTAATTGTACTGAGATGAGTAGCTAAATTTTTAGGTAAGGTGACCATGTAATTTATCACACAATCTAGAACACTTTAAGGGTGAAATGGGACACAAGTAATAATTATGCCAGGACAGCCTGCCTAAACCATAACAATTCTGGACAAAACAGGATGGTGTAGATCACCTTAACCTTTGGTAAAACTTAGGCCCATCTCCCCCAAATAACAATGTACTTGGTTAATTACAGAAAGCCAAAGAAGTATACAATTAATCAAGGTTAGACCTAGAAGGATCTTAGATTCAGAGTGCTGCGGGTTCATATTCCAGTTATGCCCAGCTCTGTTATACATTAACGAAGCATTCAACTTTTATGAGTCTTAATCATGCCATTTAGAAATCTATATATTAATTAGCACTAATGAGAAAGAATACATAAATCATATATAAAAGGAATTGTGACATGACAGGCATTCAATAAAGTATATATAAAAATAGATCACCAAGCTAAGCAAGAGTAGGGATAGTTTTGCTTATGATTTTAAGTCTTTCTATACTACTTGAATATTTGGCCCTGGAATGAGACATTTTATTAAATGCAATAGTAATAATGAAATTACAGCAATACTATTGATATAATAATTGTGAGTATGGGCACGCATCGCTGACTAAATCTGCCATTTACCATTTTTAATATTGTTAGAAGTTACTCTGAATTTACCTTTAAATTTTTTATAATCATTAAACTGAATTCTACACCAATATACACTAAAGTAGAAACTGACTTAAAGGGAGATCTGACAGTCCTCCAGCCTAGTTGGAAACTGCTGCCAGGAAACAATGGTGAAGAGATTTTCTCTGAAGTGTCACCACCTGAGCTGCAATAGCCATAAACAAGCCACGATGTTTTTGAAGCTGGCTTGATAACCCTTCACCCACAGCTAAAACCTCAGATTGCATAATGGACCATGCCCACTAGCTATGTGCAAAGAATATAAATACCTCTGAGTATGATCTCAAAGGTAAGAGAAATCCTCCTTTGTCTCCCATTTTTTTCCATTGCCTTATTACGAGGCCCAACAGTCTTTCTCCATTCCCTTAGGGTCCTCCCAATGAAGGCATGAGTCAAGGGAATCTACTGTGAAAATGATATCTTAAATCTAAGAAAGGAAAGATGAGGATACTGACTTATAAGGACAGCTCAGGTGTGACAGTCGTTTCAGAAAGCAAAGTGCTAAGTGACGGCCAAGCTTTGTACAGTTTCTTGTGTCACGGCACAGAGAGTGGCTGGGTGGACGGGAGGAGGAGATCAAAGGAGAGAGAAGATCTGTGTCACAGAGCCTTTTCCCCGCAGGGCAGGAATGTGCAGGGCTTCATAGTCCTACACACACATTTAACTGCTATTAGATAATAATAGTTTAAGTTTACTGTATAAAAGTAGGATTAATTTACCTTTCCTCATGACAAAAAAAGACCATCCTGTAGCATGTTCTAATTGTTATTTATCCTTCAAAATTTCTGTTCAGATCTTCTAATTCGTTAAAGAGAAAACCAACTTTAATGTCTCCTTAATAAACAGAAACTCACATTCTTTCCATACAAAAAGAATGTTCTCGTCTTTTAATAAATAAACCCAAATAGGATTTTCTAACCAATTCTATATGTATAATTATACAAAATAATTTAAGTAATTAAAAATGCTATTGATCTTTTAGTAGAGTAAATTTGAAAAATGCTTTTTTTAATTCCACAGAAAATGTTCCACAAATAATAAAAAAATACAGAGTCTATTATTACAATATGTAAATGATTTTGGCATTCTTACCTACAACACAGTTGTTAGCCCTTAAATATTTGATCACATGTTTACTGAAGAAAAATGGGTACTATGTGATGTTAAAAAAGTACAAAGTTGGATTAATCCATGGATATTTAATTTCCTTAGTAGTTTGTTGGTTAATGGTTGCATTCCAACATTTAAAAAACTAAACTGCAGGGATTTTTTTGCCTCCAGAAACTTTGCTTAGTAGCTTGATTATGTAGTCATATAGACATATCTTCTTTACTTTTTAAGTATATACAAAGAGAAAGTATATACAAGTTAATACTAATTAGCAAGTAAAGCAAAGCAAATTTCCCCTTAGCTTTTATGAGTGTTCACATGAAATTTACTCCTAAGGAAATTTTAGTAAGTTACAGCATTGAGAGAATTATTTTAATTTTAAGGTTATAACAGAAAAAAAATTTTTTTTAAGGCATTACAACAAGCCCCTTTGGAATTCAGTCTCAGAAAGGAAAGATTCAATTACTTAGAAGGTCTTTGGCTCTGTGAGATAGATATACAGAAAATGAGAGGCAGACTTGGGTCATCATTAAACTGTAATCCCATATGGCATTTCCTCCTCTAAGCTTCTGCTACAATCCATTTACATAGAATATGAGCCGCAAACCAATAATTACAAACACACATACCCCCACAAATGAGAGATAACTACACTAAGTGAAACGTAAACTGACTTTTAATTATTCATTAATAGTAATTTAGAATATTAGTGGGATGACATAGTGTTCTCCTTGGGGTCCATATATACCAGGAATTTACCTTACAGATAAAAATCCCAGTATTAAAAGGCCCGTTAGGCTCAATTTATATAAATTCTTCTTGAACAGAAGAGGATTCAGTATCAACCTGTATCATTCTAAATGCTAATCTACATTCAAGGTTAAATGGCATAAAGTAGACTGTACACTTAGAACAGTAGCCAGCACATAGTTAGCATTCACTAGCAATAGCTATTGTATAAACATTCAGCCTATCGGCAATTTTTCAGCAACAAATGTCAGAGTTAACTTGAAAGCAAGCAAGAACTGACTCAATAGTTTTTAAATTAGTTGCGCATGAAAGATTCTATGAACTTCAAGATCTTTCTCAATCTAAGGCCCTAGGTGGCCACTACCAATGGAATGCAGCTGGTAGGCAAGATGGAAGATATTGGCCATTTATGATCTGTGACCTGGTCTTCCCCCAGAAATTCATATTCTAGTGAATCACCTCATTATACATCCCATTAATTAAGCTAAAAAGGTGAGTGTCATCCTTGAACCTCTCTTTCACATGCCCTCCATGTTCAATCATCACTCCTACTGAATTGCTTTCTAAATATCAAACCTGTCCTGTTAGCTCCATCTTCACCACAGTACTCCAGTACAAGTTTGCAGTTTTCTTCCTATCATCCTTACCTGTCCCCTCTAACCCTTGCTCTCCTCACTGCAACCAGGGTATTTGCCTTGGAGTGCACACAAGGCCACCACCATCCCTACCCAGCCCTATGATAGTTTACATGCCTCTTCATCTCAAAAATAGGTCTTTAGGGCTTCCCTGGTGGCGCAGTGGTTGAGAGTCCGCCTGCCGATGCAAGGGACACGGGTTCGTGCCCCAGCCCGGGAAGATTCCACATGCCGCAGAGCGGCTGGACCCGTGAGCCATGGCCGCTAAGCCTGTGCGTCTGGAGCCTGTGCTCCACAACGGGAGAGGCCACAACAGTGAGAGGCCCTCGTACCGCAAAAAAAAAAATAGGTCTTTATCTCTAACTAGCCCTTCTATTATTTTCTGGCCCTTTCAGATATGTTCTAGCCTCAGGCCATATTCTCTCCTTCTCCCTCTTGGCATTCCTCCCACACTGCCTTTTTTCAGTCCCAGGCACTCACCCTCCAGGTACTGTCCCTACCACAAGCTTTGGACAGGCTCTTTCCTCTCCTCTTCAGTCAGTTAAACATTTACATTCCCTTCTGAGGTCAGCTGTACTGTCGCTCTCTCAGAACTCCTTCTCTCACACTTCTATATGACTCTTGTGACATTGCCTACACTTGCCTTGGGTTTAATTCTATTGCTTCTTGAAGACAGGGACTGTATTTCTGATGTGCCTGTTCATATTATATCCACAGCACCTGGTACAGTGCCTAGCAATGGTAGATGCCTAATGAATAGTTTTTGAAAACTAGCATGAATGAATGAATGAGTGAAAGAATGAATGAATTGATGCAGTTATCCGTAGTTGATTATCACATCCTTGACAGAGCCAGTACTATAGAAGATTTAGTTTCTAATTCAATAGAGATTTGTTTGATGTGCATGGCATTCTGTTTATTTGATATGTATATCTGCTCAGTATTGCAAATAAATTACCAATTTTACTGCAGTAATAATCACATATGGGTATAATCAAAATCCCCAAATTTATACTAACAAAGATCCTTAAAATCAAAGTTGAGTAAATTTATATCAATTCTCAATCAATAAATGTTTTCATTCCACTCATTTAATTATTCTAACAATTATTAAATTTTAGAAAAATACAAGAAGCTAAGCACCAAAAGAGTTCTTTTAAAAGTTTTCAGAGCAAAGAATACATAATGTTTCATCTACTGAAGAAGTCTGACACTATCCAAAAGTTTTCGAATTGTGTATGACAAAATTCCACATAATATACATTCCACACAGCAACTTTACTCCTATAAAAGAATAATTTATGAACTTTAAAAGACTTCATAACTCTTAATAAACATTTTGATGTTCTCTGAGTCTCTCTGACATGTGTACAATTCTCTAGAGGGAAAGCAGGAGGGGACAGCCACCTGACGAGCCGGTCTACTGGGGAGGATCGGTACAAACAGCACAGAGGCTGCCTAAGCAGGAACCAAACAGACAAAGCACTGTTGGTGAACCACCAACGAGGACCACTTCACAGAACTTTGGATCTCGAGTGTCTCCTCTTCTCTCTCATTTATATGACAGCCCACCTTCATCTACATTGTTTGCATTTGAGGTTTACACTATAAAAATTCAACTGACTTTTACATACTACTTCCTCAAATAAAAAAACTGAATGTTAAGGCACATTCCCATTTTGTTTCTTAACGTGTTGTTTTCTAGCTTTGCAAAACAATACAAAATAATACATTTAAAGAAACTGCCATATGCTTCACAATATTAGAAAATATAAGGCCTTTAACTTATTTATTTATTTTGGTTAATGTTAAAGATTAAGTTCAGAGGGGAATTTAAATACAGTTGCCTAAACTGTTCCAGGAGTTCCTGAGTATTTTTATACAAATGCTCCACATATAAGTCACTTCAAGTAAGAAATAATGCGGATGAGTCACAAATTTATAATGCATATTTCATAAAATATGTATCTATTGTATGTAATAGTTATCATCAAAGCCCCATAAAAGATAATTAATAATTAGCTATTTTTAAAATAGGGGCAGTACAATTCAAGCACTGAGTGGGAAGCCATAAAATATCATTTAGAGTTCCAACTTGGCCATGAACTCACTGTGTGACCTAGAATGAAACACTTAGCCCACTTGGACCTTAGTTTTCAGATATGCAGGTGATGAATTTGGGCTATGTGATATCAGAGAGTCCTTGCAATGTTAATGGTTCTAAAGATCTTACGATATGGTGTATTCCAGTGTCACCTGCATAAGACCTCTAAGGATAGCTTCCTTTAGTGTACAAAGAATGATAAAAGCACGTTTTATTACTGGTTTCTTAATTTATGTTAAAATGCCCACACTCTTTCCTTTTCTAGTATAGTTATTTAAAAAAAAATTCCATTTTTATTAACTTTTTCTTCTCTTAAAAAAAATCTTTCTTACCTACCAAACTACTGGGATCAATAATATATCAAATAAAAATATTATGTTATGGTTGAGAATTTAATGTGCAGATGAAGACATTCAAAATTATGACTCCCACAGCAACTCTAACTCAGCCTATTGGAAGCACATATATAGCATCTTCTTATTAGTGGATATGCAGTAAAACGCATGCCTTAATATATATTGTTTATGCAGTCTACATGAATTATGCTTGCTTTGAGGACCATAAACTTTGAGTTTTCTTCCCAAAACTTTAATTCTTAGTCATAAGTTCACATTAATGTAAGGCTGGGACAACATTTTTGTCAGGGTTATTCATAGCTCATATTTTTTCAAGGAGACACAATAACACAATAAAGAGTATAATAATAGGAAATTACAATATATTTATTCCAATCTATATATTGAGGCATATGCATATGGTCATGCTTGCAAATTATACTAGGGTAGGCATAATCACATGTTTTCCTGGGACAGAGAGATAAGCAGCGGTATTCTTGCTTACTATCAATATTAAGCAATAAACACAGTATGAGGTTAAAACTTTAGAATGTGATTTTTTTTTCACTAAAATTCTAAGGCTCTATATTTTGATTTCTAGATTATATATAAATATGAAGTCTATGGGAGTCAGATAACAGACATTAGTGCTGGGTATACATGTCCCAGAGAGGCCTGTTTCCAAATGGACCTAGTCGTATCTGTGATTGCCTGATAGCCCAACATCTGGCCTGAAATCAGAAACTCTATTGTTAGCCCATATGAATACAGCAAAATTAAAAAAAAAAAAAATCTGCAAGGATCTGGAAAATCAACCATTACAGTGAACTCAATTGTACATGCTGCTATAGAAGCCCAACAATGGAGCAAAATGATGAGCTCATGGGGAATTGGAAATGCCATCAGAGGGTGGTTCCTCTGACTCAATAAATGTGTTCAGTAAATTATAACTTGTAATTAGTAACATTATTCTGCTTAATGAACGCCATGATGGTGATGTCATAACCATATCCAACAACTAATTTCATGGGTTTAGACAGTTAAGATACGAAAACTATTCAGGCTATTTACGTTATATGCTGTCTAAGTCTTATTTTTGCCATATTCTCTATTATAAATAAACAAATCAAACTCAGTAAAGTAAAATGGCTGAACGAAAACACCTGCAAAATATCTATGGCAAAGAAGCCCCCACCAAAACTGAGTGGGAGACTCTTGATACTGTCTGCAAACCTGAACACTCTCATCATGACTCTGTACTCTCCTATTTCAGTTTGGTCTCCTGTGGGAATGTAATAAGGTCAAGAGAGTTCTGGGCCCAATGCAAACGCCAAATTACTGGGTAACGTTATCATCTGAAGACTTCAGTTTCTGCAGCTCCAAATTTGAAATGATATTTGTGTTTCTATCTCACATAATTATTGGAAGGAGATGATGTACTCTGCAGTATTTCAGAATTCAGAAAAAAATACATAAAATATGAGAAAAAATCTGAGATTTTGAAGTCACTTATAAAAGGAATGCAACATATTGCCAACTCCTGTGACAAAACCAAACCCTTGCATGGTACACCACCTAAATCCCGCTGAAATTTAACCAGGTGCATTTAAAATTACTACATTGCACACTGGTTCCACAGTTACTCACTATTACATATTTCTTACAACATACTATATTGATCTTAATAACGTTTTTAGTGGGCAGGGACTGTATCTATTCAACTTTCTCTCTTCAGGGTATAGCTCTTTATGCAAAGATATTTTTAATAAAATGCTTGTGAAGAGCTAGATGATAGTAACATAATATGTATTTATAATAAGACAAACTGAACATTCAGCACTCAGAGCCATGTAAACCTTACAAGAAATAACCTTAAGATTTGAATGTAAATCTCTACACATCATATTCTCAGTAAATTGATTGATAATCAGATATTGATACTTAGGACACCAATGTCACATAAACCACTCTGACTGCAAATATAACTCAAGACAAACTGTACTTCAAGGAGCTTAAGAAAAAATTTTAAAGCGGTAAGTATACTTAAAATTGTTTATGATATTTAAAACAAACCCAGGTCTTATCACTTCTTTGGTGGCAAGTGTAATAAATAGTATATTCTATGGAGACAGGTAGGTCAGTAGGTAGGTAGACAGACAGATAAATAGAGACATAAACATATACCTACATATATAGATGTAAAGAACCAAGATGTAAGAACCTTGAAAATCCTTTAATTTACATAGGTGGTAGTGACTTTAAAAGTATAACTTTTTAAGGGTTAATCATTTATAATCTCTCACATCTTTATAATATACTAGGAAGGTTAAGTGTTAAAATATCATCCTTAGTTATGTGATTTCAAGGAGCTGCTATTCTGTAGCTGTAAATAAAATTCTTTCTGTCTATGCTTAGTAATTATATACTTTATGCCACTCTTCCTTTAACTCAAATATACTGTTCAGTCAACTTCCAGGTTCATATTTTTAAAGTTTATATTGGTACAAGTTTCATTCCAGTTTGATTTGTGACATTGGGAACACAGTAAGCTACTTTACTACATTGCTTCTTAAAAGCCATTTCCATTCCTGCACAGTATACAGATTAAGAAAGTTACACATAATAAGTAATGTGTCACTATAATTTGAAAATATTCATCTTGTTCACGTTCTCCAGCTCCTACTAAAAGATTTATAACACCACTGAAACAGGAATTGATGAATTCATCACTGTCTGGGGCATTTTGATCATAATCAATAACATAATTTTACCCTTAAATAGGATTTCAATTAGAGCATATTTTTCACAGTAATTTTACTTCACCATAAAAATGGGCTTTTGTATCATGAAGTATTAACCCACTGGATGCCAAAAAGAATTATTCTGTCTCTGAAGTTCTGCATCAGAAAAATAAATGAAACTAAACTCTCCTCTACTTCACATTTCCCACAGATACATTTCATAAAAAGTTACATTATTATATTTTCATCATGGAAAATGAAAAGTAATACACTTTCTTAAAATAATAGAACCATAAAAGGTTTATCAGTTGAAAGTAACGACATGCCCAGATACACTGCCTCTGCTTAGACAGTATGCATTTTATCTGCAAAGAAAACATTTTCACTTAAAATTAATTTATCGTATCGTTAATAAATATAAAATATCAAAAACAATCTTAAAAAACCCTGTGAAATTTATACATGGTATAAAAAACACAATGTATTTTATAATAATCCTCCTATTCTACCAACTTATTTTTTCTTGCTCTATTAGAATGTCCAAAGAACACAAATTTCTCCCACAATACAAAATTGCTTCCCTCAGAAATAAATTCAAAAATTATTTTAAGGAATTCACTCTCATTTTTTAAGATTTAGAGCATCCTGACTTGCCATTTACTGAGAAATAAGCCTAAGTACTTTACTCCTTGTTTAAACTACATGAACTTGTTGCTTCTCAGTGACTAAGTGCCAGTCCTTATTAAGGCATATAAGAGGCTCCTTTCTCGCCTCTCCCTCTGTCATGAGCTATACTTAGATCATGATCTAAGTATAGATCTTTAGTGGTGCCCACTATAGACCTCTTTGTTTCACCAATGCACAGGGTCTTTGTATGCAATTTCCTTTTCATGTTCTCCCCTTTCCACCTAGGAAATACAAACTGATCCTTCAAAATCAAACTCAAACACTGTTTGTTGTGCAGTCTTCCCTGACTTCCTTGGATAACTGTTTCCTTCTTTCTCTGTGATTCTATACCAATTTCTAAATCAGTGCTTATTTTGTATTCTACTTATTTATTTACTTGTCTGTCTTTCCCATGTGAGTGGGAGGCTTCTGGAGCTCTTATTCATCCTTGTATCCTGAGGACCTCTTAGAGCTACTACACATGAGACAATCAACAAAGGTGGTACATAGATGAATGAGATGAAGGACTGTAATCCACATGCTCTGTTCACTGGTATTTTTATATACAATTTTAAAGGTTATACTCCATTTACAGTTACTGCAAAATATTGGCTTTACTCCCTGTGTTGAACAATACATCCTTGTAACCTATCTTACACCCAACGGTTTGTTCCCCCTACTCCCCCACCCTTACACTGCTCCCCTCCCCCACTGGTAAACACTAGTTTGTTTTCTATATCTGTGAATCTGCTTCTTTTTTGTTATATTCACTAGTTTCCTGTACTTTTTAGGTTCCATATATAAGTGATATCATACAGTATTTGTCTTTCTCTGTGTGAATTATTCACTTAGCATAATGCCCTTCAAATCCATCCATGTCGCTACAAATGGCAAAAATACCAATGGCATTTTTCACAGAACCAGAATAAATAATTTTAAAATTTGTATGGAAACACAAAAGACCCTGAACAACCAAAACAATCTTGAGAAAGAAGAAAAGAGCTGGAGGAATCATGCTCCCTGCCTTCAGACTACAGTACAAAGCTACAGTAATCAAAACAGCATGGTACTGGCACAAAAACAGACAAAGACCAATGGAACAGGATGGAGAGCCCAGAAATAAACCCATGCACTTATGGTCAATTAATCTATGACAAAGAAGACAAGAATATACAATGGAGAAAAAACAGTCTCTTTGATAAGTGGTACAGTAACCCCCCTACATACAAGCCTTCAAGTGCAAACTTTCAACGACGCAAACATGCACTCGCATGTCCAATCACGTAAGCTAGTTCACATGTCTGGTGTACATTGTCACTTGCGTGCATCCTCTACAAGTGGTTGTGCTTTTGTGTACTTTATTGGACAGTACTGTATAGACTACAGTAGTACACTATATTTCAAGCCCAGGATGTCCAGAAGTAAGCATAAAAGCAGCAGTGATGTAGCTGGTACCACTTACTTTTCAAGGTACTGTGCTGTAAGATTAAAAATATTTTCTTTATTTTTTGTGTTTGTTTATTTTTTATGTATTATTTGTGTGAAAAGTATTATAAATCTATTACAGTATAGTACTATATAGCCGATGTGTTAGTTGGGGACCTAGGCCAACTTTGTTGGACTTATGAACAAACTGGACTTACAAACGTGCCCTCGGAATGGAACTCATTCATATGTAAGGGGCTTACTGTACTGGGAAAACTGGACAGATACATGTAAAAGAATGAGATTAGAACATTCTCTAACACCATATACAAAAATAAACTCAAAATGGGTTAAAGACCTAAATGTAAGACTGGATATATAAAACTCCTAGAGGAAAACAAAGACAGAACACTCTTTGACATAAATCATAGCAAAATTTTTTTAGATTCGGTTCCTAAAGGAAATAAAAGCAAAACAAAAAAAACAAAACAACCAAAACAAAAAAGAAAACACAACAACAAAAACAAAAATGGGACCTAATTAAAGTTAAAAGCTTTCACACAACAAAGGAAACCACTGACAAAATGAAAAGACAACCTACTGAATGGGAGAAAATACTTGCAAATGATATGACTGATAAGGGGTTAATATCCAACATTTATAAACAGCTCATACAACTCAACATCAAAGAAACTGAACAACCCGATTGAAAAATTGGCAGAAGAACTGAATACACATTTTTCCAAAGAGGAAATGCAGATGACTAACAGGCACATGAAAAAGATGCTCAACATTGCTAATCATGGGGGAAAAGCAAATCAAAACCACAATGAGATATCACCTCACCTATCATCAAAAACACAAATAACAAATTTGTGTATACACAAATGATGTTTCCAAGAAACAAGTTATAGCACCCAAATTTCATATTTCCACACAATGCTTAGGAGATTAGTTTTGGTAGAGTGGAATGTTCTAGAAGCTGAGGAAAGCAAAGGAAATAAGGACATAAACAAATGCAGTTGGTGAATTAAGGCTGTTCACATGCATTGCCATTCTATAATGCTTTTATGTCACAAATAAATTTGGGATTAATTAATTTTCCAAATAAATGTTTGTACAAACTCAATTTCAAAATTATGTCAGGGCTTAAAAATAGAAAACTCATTTTTAGGCTAGTTAGTATCTATGTTAAAAGCACTACAGAAATCAGGAAAATAATACAGAGGTTTCTTGGTAGTATGAGGTAACTGGTACCTATAAACTGCACATTAAAATTTAACAAGTAAGCACATAATCAGGACAAACATTCAACTAATTCTTGTTTCCATTATAAACAAACATTGAATTTACAGGTGGAATATTAAAATGAGGTTACAAAGTATTTAGGATTATGAATTTCAACCTATATTAATAAGAAGAATGAACATATCAGGTTACTGCTAAACTCCATCTAATTACTCACAAATTAATCAAGAGCAATAAAGGAAATTAACATCTGAAAGACACTGATGATAATACTGCTAAGAAAGGTCAGCCTCAATTATCCATGCTAATTAAGAGAGCTGGCTAATCCTAAACAGTGGATGATTTAACAATTCTTTTTATTGGCACAGATTATATTTCTGTGTGTGACAGATTTACCTGAACATATTGCTTTTCTTAGTTTGGTTATTAAAAATAAGTTTTCCTTTCTTGGTAGATCATAATGCAAGCCAGCTAGGAATTTTTTAGTTTAAAATGGATAAATTACAAAGTATATAATTCACATGTATAGTAGATAAAATCAACTGCTAAACAGAATCTTTTAGCTTTCAAAAATACATTAATAAATGCAAGTTAAGGTACATGAATTGTGATAAAAATGAAAAAAGATTAACTTTTTTCTAATACATTGAAAGTGTCTCAAATTTAAGCCATATAAAGTGCCTTGTAAGTTACTGTTATTTCATTTTACAGACAAAATTATAGATTCTTCAAGAAGTTATATACTGAGTTACATGTGGTAAGTGAATAGGTGTCCTATTTTTTTTTTTTTTTTGCGGTACGCGGGCCTCTCACTATTGTGGCCTCTCCCTTTGCGGAGCACAGGCTCCGGACGCGCAGGCTGAGCGGCCATGTCTCACGGGGCCAGCCGCCCCACGGCATGTGGGATCCTCCCGGACCGGGAGGCACAAACCCGTGTCCCCTGCATCGTCAGGCGGACTCTCAACCACTGTGCCACCAGGGAAGCCCGGTGTCCTATTTTTTAAATTATTTCTAAAACTATTTATTAAAAGATAGATCTTCTTGAGTCCTTTCCCTCTCTCTTACCCTCATTTTCTTTTTTTCAACAAATAAGTACTACCAATAAAATTAATTGAATTAAATTAAATACCCGCCAATAAAATTAACTACCTACCAACAATACTAGCTGCCAACTATAAATCAGGTTTTGTTAGACTCTTAAATATATGTTTGGATTGCTGTTAAGACTCTTGGTTATGACAATTTATTAAAATAATATTTAGTACCTAACAGAAATAGAGCATACATAGAACATGAATATTGAAACTTGAATATCTAGGATAGAAACACAGTTCACCACTTACAGCTGTGTAAAAGTGGGCAAGTTATTTAATTGCTTAGTGCCTCCGATTCTTCATCTATAAAATAAAGATAATATTAGTGCTTAATCTCTTAGGGTTGTTGGGAAGAATAAATTAGATAATACATATAAAGTGCTTGGAACAGAATCTGGCACACAGTAAATATTTACTATATATTAGCTCTTATTACTGCAAAAATATTTTCAAATGGATAAATCTTCAGCACGAAAAGGAAAAAAACTGAATTTTTCTTTAAGAGTAATGTCATCTATTTCCCACAGTTTAAGCTTATGATGACAATGATTAAAGCAATGACAAAAAATATATTTTTTGGACAATTAGAGTAATGATTTTCTTTTTTTTTTTTTTTTTTTTGCGGTACGTGGGTCTCTCACTGTTGTGGCCTCTCCCGTTGCGGAGCACAGGCTCCGGACGCGCAGGCTCAGCAGCTGCCATGGCTCACAGGCCTAGCCACTCCGCGGCATGTGGGATCTTCCCGGACCAGGGCACGAACCCGTGTCCCCTGCATCGGCAGGCAGACTCTCAACCACCGCGCCACCAGGGAAGCCCTAAAGTAATGATTTTCAACTGGTGTTAGGGGTAGAAGGAAGGAAGAGGATATAGCTTCTGCTAGACTTATGAAATATCTAATTAGTATTTTAATAGAAAGTTATATTTATATTTTAGGAATAAAAAAGTTCATGATCGTAACATTAAAATATGAAACTTTATCGTAGAAGGATTGAAAAAGATAAGAAGGATGTAGGTCAGGAAAGCATATTATCATATCTAGTAGTATCCAAATACCCACTTTATCTTGTTCTCATTACTACATCGGTATGATAAACAGAAGCCCACCAACACAGGACTTAAGTTGCAGGAGTGCTAAGGGCCAGCCATTCCAGGAAAGGCCCTGAGCTGAGGACCTGGGCTATGAGCAGCAGAGAGGCTACATAAGGGGAACAACTGCCATGGAGTGAGAGATGAGGTAGCAGAGGACAGAGGGACCAGCCAGCAACAGGAGGCATGAGGAAGGAACACTAGACGAAGGTAGATGGAGCAGAGCCATCCATGGTCAGAGCAACAAATGGGCAAACAGCCAACGCTGTAGTCATCACCCAACAACTTCCAATAGAGCTCAAGGGCTGAGGCAAATGGTGTGATGGGAAGTACAGGTGCAGGCTCAGGCTGCAGCACCCTGAGACCTCGAGGCCTGGGCCCAGCACATGGGAGGCACTAGTTACTGTGATCTGAGGCTGAAAGGAATAACCAACCTGAAGCTTACACTAATTATCAACATTTCTTTAAGCTCCTTAAACCCTGCCAAAGTTTGTAGACTTGCAGAAAAATACTGATGGTCATAATTGATGGCTTAGGGTGATTCATGACTGTAGAATGAGAAATAAAGAATAGGCCCTGGAAACTTGAAGTAAGACTACAAGAGACATATCCTTTCAGCTGCCTTTTTCCCCATCTCCAACAATACCTGCTTTCCAAGCAATTACTTCATTTTAGGAGGGTGGATTGATGGTGATGATGATGTTAACAATGTACTTGCCCCTACACTGCTGATTTCACTTTCATTTTAAGATAGATATATTACCAGCATTTCAGAACCTGATACGCAAGGCCTGCAGAGGTTAAACAATTTACCTAATTTATACGAGTAACTGGAAGAACTGAGTTTTGAACTCAAGTCTCTAAACCGCTAAAATCTATGCTTTTTTCCTGCTATACCATCCTCTCCACAGGAAAGGGCACCCTAACATTGTCTTAGAAGCTTGAAATTTCTGCTTGTGAAACTAAAAAATGTGTAGACATCTTTTATCAAGTAAACGTATTTTTACATGTTCACATCTGAATATATTAGTAATAACAAATTGTCAGGGAACATAAAACAATTATATAATCACAACATAGTCAAAAACATTAAAAGTTGTATCTTCTTGAGTTACAAATCCCCCCATTCAAAAATATTATGTTTTAAACAGTACTCTTTATTTAGAGGTTTGAATAGTAAGATAAAATTTAGAATTAAGAAATTCAGATTTAACTATTTGTTCTTTAAATAAGTTTCTACATTTATCACAAAATCACTTCTTAATTCGAGGAAGTTACTCTCATTTGCAGTCTCTTTCCCAATCTATGCCATTACAAGCCTTATACTTAGTTCTTACTTTTATGTATACCAGTGAATTTCTGGATGCTAATAATTCTCACTTCCCAAAACAGATACTTGGAGACATGAGTCATCCTAGATTCTTAAATTAGGAGTGCACTATTAAGAAAAATAACTGACAGGTAGATGGTATGAGCTAATCTGCAGCTACTCCTTTGGTATATGTCCCTCAGGTGGCACCATAAAGAAGGATCCTATCTTTCTGGGTTATAAATGAATTTATCTGGATCTTAGCCTAGGTTTCTGTGAATCTACAACTCCTCTTAGAGTATATTTAGGAACTTCTCTCCTCATACACAAGGGACAAATACATTTTATCAGGTTGTTGATTAAAGAAAATAAACTAATGAGATAAAATACAATTAATATATTTTAATAGTTTTTAATATAAATTTAAAGCAAGCATGTGTGTGTAAAACTTAAGGTCGTAAGGTTAATTTTCTATCTGATTTTGCTTATTAACAATAATATTTGATACACAACTTAGAGTACATTTAGTGTTGGCTCTTAGAAAAATAGGTGGCCTTTCCAAGATGATATCCAAAGATGGGATTCTGGTATACTTAGGATGTTTCTGTCATGAGTGATTAAAGACTTAAACACCAGTAACATTCTAAGGAGTAATAAACTTGTAAGGGATTATAAGGGTAGGGAATGGGGCATTGGCATGGATATGCCTAGAATGTCTCCATTACCTTCCAAGTTGAAAAAGTGTGCATTTAAATATTACATCTGGATGATAAATTAAGAAATCACTAAGGAAAGCAAACATATCACTTTAGAAGCACTCTTCCCTTTCATAAGTTAAACCAAAATAAGACAAGAACCAAATTTCCTTCCTTTGAGCTGCCAAACATTTGCAAAAACTGAAAGTGTCCTTGGTAAAGTGGTTAATATACCAACCGAATTAAATATCACTTTCAAGTCCAGGTTATTACATGTATGCAAGCGTACACACAGAACTCTATTTATCAATTTCAGACTGCCATGAAAAGTGCTGAATTCTATTCTTTCTGGGGATTGAAAACAGTTATAATAGCAACGGCCCCACAGCCACATCTTGTAACAGCCTTTAAGAATGAAAAAAAAAATCTTTATGACAATAACAAGAAAATGAATTTTCATTTTCAAAGGCAGTCTATACCATCACTGGCTGTCCTGCCACCCAGCTCTTCTGAAGGCATTCAGACCCTTCATTGCAATGTCTCAAAAATCAATAGCAATTTATTCTCTCTTTGGACCCCAAGCAACAAAAGTAAATAATACTGTCACCTCCAGTCTGCCTGCAGAACATGGTCACAAAACAGCCTTGCCACTAAAATACAACCATATGCAGCTCTTTATCTATGCCAGCGCTGCTGATTGTATTGGCTTCCATAGGGGACAAATACTTCAGCAGAGCCGCACAAAGAGGTCAAGCTCTTATACCTTACCCAGACCGAATGCTGAGGCCTGAATTAAAAAGAAATCTTGACATGCATCTAAGCTTCCTGCTTCAATGATGTGGATTTTATGGGAGAAAAATGAGAAAATTTATTTTTTCAAGATTATTAAAATTAATATATCATGTTTATCATTTTTTTCCTATAAAATTTAAGAAAATCACCAGGCTTTCTGAAGCAACTAGTTAAACCATAATATTTTGCAGCTAAAATCTGTATGCAGTCAATATTTACATTATCTGACTAACAGAAATATTAATCTATAAGCAAACTAAGACTTAAAAATGAAAGTTCTATTTTGATTATCCTCTACAGAGTAAGTGATAGCAACATCAGGATACCACATCCACTCTGGAATATACAAGACAGCATTTCAAAGCAAAGAAGGAATCTTAGGAATAATCTAGTATAATCCAATCCACTTATAGATAAAGGAAATCAGATCCCATTTCTGACACCAGAAAGCTAGATAATGGAAGAAGCAGGACTCAAATACATTTCTGACATCCTTTTCATTATAATGCTTATTGACAAAAAATTATTCATAGGAACACTAAAGAAGAGACAAAATCTTTTGGATGAGAGCCTATAGTAAACCAGCTTCCCCTCAGGATTATAAATTATTCCTTAAGAAAAAAACCAAGCCCTTTGGAAACTTTGTGCAGCAATTAAAATCTTCAAATCACAGAAGAATTAATCAGTCATACTGGAAATATTTATTGAATTTTTTCTGTGTACTGATCACAAAATATATACAAGTTTAAAAAACGTATACAAGTTTAAGAATTGTAAAAAGAAAATAATCAAATATCAAATTATATGGTTGAAGAATTAACAGAGATTGGGCCAGGTGGGCGCAGCAGGGGAGGAGAGTCAGGTGAGGGAGAGGGAGACTGCTCATCCAGGCAGACCCTGGAGGGCATGTACACCCAGGGTTGGGAGGTTCTGTGTGGGAGCATGGGCTGGCCCAGCAGTGGGTACCTGTGAAGTGGAGTAGAGTAAGGATGCTGGAAGCCCCAGAAAATCTGGCAGAAAAACTTGAATTTGACATGGTAGAGCATCTACATAATGCAGAGTTAAGCATTTTATCGTGGAAAATCACTGCAGTTGTAATTTGTCTCACTTCTAGCTGAAAAACCCAAACGATTCTTTAAAGGTGTTGTCTTACTAGTCAGAAAAATATAATTTAAAATACAACTCAATTTTCTACACCAAAATATTGTTTCTTTGGGATTTCATTTAAATAACCAAAAACATATCTTAGGTTTATTCATTAAAGCTGATTCAACATTAAATTTTAAAACAAACATCCTTTTCTGTTTTTTTCAAATTTTAGAAAGTTTAGAAACTTTGTAGAAAATCAACATTCTTTTTTAGTTTATGCATTCTTTGAAGAAAGTTTGGAAAAAACTGAGCTCATACCAACAATCAATCATATGTTTGTGCTGCATTTCAGGCAACCATATGCTGTAACTAAGGCAACAGAAGACAGTGGTTAAAAGTTAAAACTCTTTGAGTCAAGCCAGCAAGATTCAAATCCTGACTTCACTAGGTATTAGCGTTACAGGGAAACCAATGACTCACTCTTTCTGAGGCTCCTTTTCCTCCGCCTGTAGAATAGAGATATTATGATAGCATTACCATAGGGTTGTAAGATTAACACAAGCTAATCCATGCTTAGTGCTGATTGCATGGTGTTGGAACACAGTAAGAGCTCAATGCATGCCAAATACCATTATATCTAACTATATGCAAAAGATAACCCTCAGTTCTTCCAGGCTGTATTTATTTCACAGATTTAATATTTACTGAAACCTATGTTAAAAATACAGTTAAAGCCCAGTCAATGCCTTCAAAAGCCTAATGGAAATGGAAAAACAGAAGAAACCAACATATAATAGTGACTCAGGTGACATGCAGCATAAGAGAGGTGTAAACAATGTTCCTTGAAGCGAGAGGAGGAAATGATGAATTATTGATGGATAGGGGTACAGGGGAATAAGAAAAGATATCACAGTAAAAGTGATACTGGAATTGGGATATGAAAGAGAAGTTAGAGTGTACCAAGTTAGGGAAAATGGTGCTGGAAAGTCATCTCAGGCAGACTGGACCACAGAAGTAAAGAAACTGAGGCTTGGTAATACATAGATGCAGATAGCAGTTGGAAGATGAATGATACGATGCTGGTAGAAGTGTGACCTAAAACAAAATGTAGTATTATGCTGGGTTCAATTTTTGAAGGATTTTGTGTAAGGCTTGCTATTTGGGATTAATCAGGTAAGCAGCAAAGGAGAGTCATCTTGGGCCAATAATGACATCAGTGTTTTAGATACTACAATTATTATAGAAGATAGACTGGGTTTAGAGTAGGAAGAGAGACTAGAGGCCAAAACACTGATAAAGAAGCCATCAAAGCAATCTCAGAGAACAAATAATACAGAATGGAACAAGACAAGACAGTGGGGCTGGAAAGAAGGAAACACACAAGAAAAACTGTGGAGGCACAATCAAAAGAACTGGTAGAAAGGACAAAGGGATTTCACAGTTTTAATGTTATATTGCTAGGGCACTGAGAAAATTAATTAAGAGATGGAACACAGAGGGAGGGCAATGTGGGGTGACAGAAAATTGAACTTGATGTATCTCTACAACACAAAGGGGTGATCAAAAGAATAATGGAAATACAGCACTGCAGCTCAGAATGTAGATTTGGAAGCAATCTACAGATAGATGATTGCCAAATTTATAGGACTGGGTGAAATCACATGTAGAGAGCATTTACACTATCAATAAAGAGTATAAATTACCTAAAATAATAACTAAGCAGAACCTATGAGAAGCAAACTACAAGCTCTACTAAGGGATAAATGGAAACACTTTAATATAGAGACAGAGAATATGTGTCTGGATGGGAGAAATAATTTGGTTAAAGTCATCCATTCTCTAATTAATATGTAATTGCAATTCTAACAAAAAACTGCAATATAATTTTAGGAAGCTTAATAACGTTATCCTAAAGTCATCTGGAATAAGAACCTGAGAATAACTGTTTTTAAAAGAGGAATAATGAAAGCAGAACCTGACCTAACACATTAAAACATTATAAAAGTGCAATAATATAGTACCAACTCATATACAGAAAGATTACTGGATTGGAAAGTGCAGAAATAGACACAAGTACATGTAATTATTGAAATTATAAAAACCATGACTTTTAAATCAGCAGGGAAAGAGATATGAAGCAACATATAAGAAGAGTTTTTCTTCTGAGCTGGGATAAGGAGGATGGAAGAAGTCTGAGCTTTTCATACGTAGAGTGGAAGGCTTCAGTGACAGAAATACAAAAGAGAGGTCTATCTATTATAAGTTATGGAAATAAGGGAGTTGCGGATTCTAGTGAATGTTTAATGCTGAAAGGATCAAAGATGAAACCACTGACCATAATGAAAAGAAGCTTTTAGAAAGGGAAGTGTCAAGAAGGATTATTTGACCATGGTGATAGGGACAGCTCTTGAGAACAGATGTCTTAATGAATTTTGATATCTGACTTACTGGAAATGAAGAAATAGCAGAGGAGAAAAAATAAAACTTTATTGTCAGAGAGTGGGCCTGACAAGTTTAAGATTTCTGAGTTGTCAGTTCTGAGAAATGGCATAATAAATCAGACTGCAGCAGTAGAAATGGCTGGCCATGATTCTGACAGGTCAATAATGTAAGCTCTGAAGTTCCCACACGAAGTGCTTAAGAGTCAAAGCAGAAAGGGGATGGGCAGCAAGGTGATGAAGTCCTCCATTCTTCTGGAGGATTGGTCTCCTGTTAAGCAGATGAAGAGAAAGAGAAAAAGAAGTGACTTAGCTTAATATTTTCTGAGCTTTGACTAAGGTAAAAAGTTACTGACAACCAGATTGTGAGGCAGATGTGTAATTTCTCTCCACAGTGTCTAACACATAGCACACACAGTGTAAAAGATTACCAAAGAATAAAAGGATGCTGGAGGATATGCTAGAAGAAATACTGGAAAACCTAAAGCACACCCCACAATCTGACCACCAGCATATGAGATAAAACAGAATACGCAGCAGCCACGAAGAGTGCATGGAGGTGAGCGGTGTCACTAAAAGAAAGTTGGGCTCAAAGAGGAGAGGTGGAAAAGCTTAAAAGGAAGGTCAGTGGGAGAAGGACAGTTCAAGTAACAGCCTCATATGTGACTGATTTAAACCAGAAAGCCAGGGTAGCAACTGAGAGTCTGAAATGCAACTGACAAGCAGATCCACATTTGCACCTGCATCAAGTCAGAAAGTATTGTCTAGCTTGCAAATTTCTTTGAAAAAAAAGGCTTATCTAGGGAAGAAAATTAAAAGGAGTATATTTTTTTAAAGTCTTATTGAGACGTATGTTTGGTACACTATAAACTACACATATTTAAAATGTACATTTGATATGTTTGGGCATATGTATGCACCCATGAAACCATTACCACAGTCAAGATAATGAGTAAATCTCCCCCAGAGATTCCTCCTGCTACTTTGTAATTCCTCCCTCCTGTCCCTTCCAGACCTACTCTTGCCCTCCCACCCCTATCCCCAGGCACCACTCATTTGTTCTCCGTCTCTATAGATAAGTTTGTAATTTGGGGAGTTCTTAAATATAAAACCATACAGCTTATACTCTTTTTTTGTCTGGTTTCTTTCCTTCCACATAATGATTTTGGAAATCATTCATGCTGTCGCATACATAAATAGTTATCTTTTTATTATTGAATAGTACTCAATTGTATAGATATACCAAAATGTCTTTACCCATTTACCTGTTAATAGTCATTTGAATTATTTTCAGTTTTTGCCTACTGCAAATAAAGCTGCTAGAGATATTTGTGTACGAGTCTTTGTATGGACATATGCTTTTATTTATCTCAGGTAAATGCCCAGGAGTGGAATGGCTGGGTCATACAGTAGCTGTATATTTAACTATTCAAGACTCTGCCAAACTGTTTTTCCAAAATGGTTTTCCATTTCTATTCCTACCTGTGGTGTAAGTGTAAGAGACTTCCAGTTGCCCCACATTCTCCCCAATATTTGGTATAACCAGTCTTTTTAATTTTATACATTCTAATTGGTGTATAATGACATCTCACTGTGGTTTAAATTTGCATTTCCCTAACAACTAATAATAATGTTGAGAATCTTTTCATGTGCTTCTTTGCCATATATATATCACCTTGGCAAAATATTTGTTCAAATCATTTGCCTGTTTTATTGGGTTTTCTTATTTATTGAGTTGTGAGAATTCCATATTTTAAATATAACTCTTTTACTAGATAAGTGATTTGCAAGTATGTTTTTCCCAATCTTGCCCTGTCATTTCATTCTCTTAAGAAACAGAAGTATCTTTTGAAGAACAGAAGTTCTTAATGTTAATGAAAACATATTTATTTATTTTTTAATTTTATGGATCATGCTCTTGGTGTTGAATCTAAGACATCTTTCCCTATTTCAAGGTCACTGAGAGTGCTTTCTATGTTTTCCAAGAGTTTTATAGCTTTAAGTTTTACATATAGATCTATGATCTATTTTTAATTAACTTTCTTATACCGTGTGAGGTATGAATTGAAGTTAAATAACTGTTTTGTACCTGAAAGTGATCTTAAAGTATCTTTCAATTTAACCCCTATGCTTGTAGATGGTATCTACATTATCAGACAGTGGCACAATTGATATGTCTAAAAATATACACCTGTAGAGTAGATTTAAGACCTAAGTTCAGATCTAAAGAGTAAAGCAAAAGTCTATAATACACCTTTATGTCCTCAGTGTAGCCTGGTTATAGAAAAATCCAGCAATTATAACACATGTTGACCTGAAGAGCTATTTTTACATGTTTAAATTATCTATCTCCAAAGTATATTTTTAAAACAACATGTAACAAAAAGTAAAAGGAAAATTTTATTGAAAAAAAGAAGGATATTTTAAAGGATATCTCCCATAACAGAGGTAAGTAACGACATCTATTGACGAAGTTGCGGCACTGTGTCTCAACTACCCCAGGAGAAAGTTTAGGACAAATCTTGACTGATATTTATTTGATATTATTACCTTTCTTCAAAAGGGCAAATGCTTTGCTCAAGTGTCAACAACAAGAGAGCAAAAACTATCGTGTACGAGTGACACTTCCCGGTTGTACTTCCTACTTTGCCTCTGACCTATGAAGCCTCAAAATTGACTATTCTGAGGAAGGATATGCCAGTGAGGTTGGAGCCATGGATTAAGGGCTTGAGCTCAGCAGTCGGAGTGTCCACATTTTAAATTATCCCTTATTGTACCTTCCCTGGTCACCGTTTGAGCATATTTCTTTTTCACTGTTAGTGTTAAAATGTCACTGCCATGTAGGTTTTTTCTTTCTCACTTCTGATCCTATTTCCTTTCACATTAAAATTTTTTTTTCTGATTTCCCAAAATTATCAAATGCATACAGCTACCTTCCTCTTTTCTTCCTCAAATAATATTAAGTATATAACATATATACATACATACGTTGTTATATCAAGATTATTGACATACAAATCCAAAGCTAGCTACCAAATGCAAAATTTGATTCCCAATGCAATTTTAACTCAGCAGAGCAACCTTGGTAAATTGATGAGAGAGAAATAAGTAGCTTATCTTGTAGAGGTACCACCAGATCTATTTCCAGTCTTAGGGTATTCCAGGAAATTGTTTATTTCAATAAACTCACTTAATGCAAAAGATAAGCTCATTAAGGCTTGTAAATCACTTTGTTAAAGACTGAAACATAAGTTCACTAGTGAAGCTCACTATATAGGTAATAAACCTAAACACTTTTATAGCATAAATACTCATTCTTCTCATAAAATCAAGTTTACATCTGTAGGCTTTGCTTAAAGCAATTTTCAGTGAATCGTTTTCTGACTATGTCCAAAATGATTTTTTTAACAGTGCACAACAGGAAATGTTTAATATAAACTGTTTTCTAAATTGTCTTTATTATTGTTTTCACAGCAGCCACAATGTGATAAATATTGGAAAGGTACTATTATATTCCAGCCTCACTTTCAAGTAGATACTTTTCAAAAGCATAAGAGACAAAGAAAATACAACAAAAAGTTATTACAAAAAGTAGGCAAAATACAGGAAATCTCTTATTCAGCCTCTCAACAGTCACAGGTTTTTTTTTAACAACACTAAAAATAGCCAGGAAGAGTCCTCTTTGCTTAACAGCACATGAGACTCTTATTTCCTTTTCTTCCATTCAGAAAATAATAAAGTGGAAGATAAAGTAATATACTAGCAAAAAATGCAAACAAGAACAGATGCTCTTGTAAGACTTCCTACTCCTTAAGTTATAAGATAAATGTAACTCAGGAAAATGTTATCATGAAATAAAACTGCCATAACAGAAATTAAAACTTAAAGCTATATTGGATATCCAGTGTTGGTCTTGGGTATATTTTTATATGTGACAACATTTTAGAAAAATAATCTGGCTGTACATGTTTATCAGCTTTAAACTGTTCATACCCTTTGACTCAGTAAATCCCATTCCTCTGAATCTAGCAGAAATCCTCAAAAACTAATTCTAAATTTGGAGAAAACTTCACACACAAAGATGTCCATAGCAGTGTGAGGTACAATAGCAACATATTGAAAACACCTCAGCTATCCAACAACAGGGAACTGATTAAGTAAAATATGGTGTATTCCATTCACTTGGTGGATCATTACGCAGGTATTAAAATCTCTTTGCATACAAAATGTATGAACCCTGTAATATTAAATGAAATTTTCAGATATAGAACTGTACAAAGAAGATAATTATAGTTACATTAAAAATGATTCATAGAACCAAAAACACTGAAGAAATCCACTATCACTAAAAACTTGAACAACAGTTTTATTGGGGCAATGAGAGTACAATAATTTTTATTTTATTTTACTTACTTGTACTTTACAAATATTATTTAATAAGCATATGTTATTTCAAAACATAAAATATTTGGTATTTTTAATAAGAGAGCCAGATACTAGAAATCTGTTCATGCCTCTCCAGCAGTGAAGGAGAGAAGACTTATTCTAGGCCTGTGCTGTCCAAGAAAGCAGTCATTAGCCACAGATAGCTATTTAAATTTAAATTAATTAAAATGAAATAAAATTCAAGTGCTCAATAGTCATATATAGACAGCAGACAGAACACTTCCATCAACCCAGAAAATTCTATTGGAAAGAGCTGCTCTAGAGAATTTGCACAACCCCACAGAGAGGAGGATGATTCAAAAGGTGCAAGCCTCTCTGGTTAGTCTATGCTAAACCAGCATAGACTAACTGAGTCTACTCAGTCTACTGAGGGGGGCCTATCCTACAGGATGGAATACTCTATAAAATGGCTGGCTCCTGGGTCAGTAGCAAATGAACTATCCTTGCTTTATATACTTCTGCTAGTTTCATGGGGATATATTTTCCTGTTGTATAACAAATTCATATGAAAATCATGTCTCTTGGAAGTTTACCAACTTGAAAAAAAAAAACTATAATTCACCCTAAAATAGAACAATTCCACCAAAAGGCAGCCTCTGCAGAGAATAAACAAATTCATCTTTGTATTGTAACAATGGCTTGGCTTGGGGAGGCAGAAATAGAGGAAACAAAAAGAGAATTTTAGCAATAATATTTTTTCTTTTAAAAATTTCTGTTAAAAAGGGCAAAAAAGAAGAAATTATTTTTTGATAAAGAACTTATCAAAATATAAATATAGATATTTATATATAGATATATAAATATTTATCTACTTTATTAAAAATATAAATATATTTATATAGAGGTATACAAATATTTATCTACTTAATATTTTTAAGTAGATAAATATTTAAGAGTGAAAATACATACATCTTTCAGAAAATGCAGTAGCATAAAGCAGTAAGAATACAATTCACTGCATCATTAATACAAGTTTTATCTACTACAGTATTTTGTGCATCTGGTACTTCATTACATATTACACATTTCCCAGTAGAAAGTTTATTTAATTTTCTTGATTTACCCTCATCATTGTATGAAGATGTTCCAATCAATTTTAAATTAATAGGCTGACTTCACTTTGAATATGCAGACTGCATTTTACTGACATATTGTGAACACTACAAAAGGCCGATTATCTTTGTTGACGTATGCCAAGATCCTCTGATTTTTTTCAGCCTTTTTGACCCTTGAGATTTAAAACTCAACACTTCAGCCAAAAAAACTGAGGAGGCATAAACTATAACTATTAAGACAAGCTGCATTTAAAAGCTTTTTAATTCCCCACAGCTTTCTACACAATTCGAAAATTATGTATATTTTTAAAACTTACAAAATGTTCCTTAAGAGTTGGGAATTTTATTCCCATAGCAATTAATATCAATGGATAATCCTTAAAAAGTATAAACTTTAATGACTGGCTTAAAAAAATGTGTCTATTTTAGAGAGACAAAGAGTCAGAAAAACACGCTTGGTATTTGGAGTCAGAAGGATTGGATTTGATTACCAATTCTGTTGATTCTTTAAACCCGTTTCTTTATGGAGAAAATGGGGTTGTAAGAAGGCATAATTTAAAGGGGGTGGTTGTAGTGATGAGACAGAGCATGACACAAAGAGCAAGTTACTTATTTTAAACTCTGATCAATGTTAATAAGGAAAATCATTTGAAACAAAACCAGGACAAAATAGTTATGATTAAAAAACAAATCACAGGGACTTCCCTGGTGGCGCAGTGGTTAAGAATCTGTCTGCCAATGCAGGGTACATGGGTTCGAGCCCTGGTCCAAGAAGATCCCACATGCCGCGGAGCAACTAACCCTGTGTGCCACAACTACTGAGGCTGTGCTCTACAGCCCACACCACAGCTACTGAAGCCCGCGCGCCTAGAGCCTGTGCTCCACAACAAGGGAAGCCACTGCAATGAGAAGCCCGCACACCACAACGAAGAGTAGCCTCCACTTGCCCCAACTAGAGAAAGCCCCCATGCAGCAACAAAGACCCAATGCAGCCAAAAATCAATAAAATTAAATCTTTTAAAAAAAGATTTAATTTACACTACCAAATGTAAAATAGGTAGCTAGTGGGAAGCAGCTACATAGCACAGGGAGATCAGCTCAGTGCTTTGTGACCACCTAGAGGGGTGGGATAGGGAGGCTGGGAGGGAGACACAAGAGGGAGGAGATATGGGGATATATGTATATGTATAGCTGATTCACTTTGTTATAAAGCAGAAATTAACACACCATTGTAAAGCAATTATACTCCAATAAGGATGTTTAAGACAAAAAAACACAGAAAAAACAAATCACAGCAAGATAACCTTCCTTTAAATATATCTATTAATATAAACAAACAGATCTGTGAAAAATATAAATAAGGGAATAAGTATTCCTTTATCAAATGTGCCATTAAATAGAACTTCCTGGGACTTTTCAAATGTAACTTAAATATGTAACTTAGACATAATATTCTTTATAAACACAGTTATGATATAAAGATTTGCAATTTATATAAATTGCATCTGTCATATTGATGAGTCAGCAGGTCCTGACATCCTCCTACCCATATTCAAATCAGTCCCACAACTGACTAGCTCTGGACCTTGGGCAGCTTGCACCTCTGAGCACTAACGCTCTCATAAGATGAGGATGATGACATCAACTTCATCATGCTGCTGTGATAACTAATTATGTTGCCATGAAGACTGTCTCACAAAAGATGTGTACTATAAAGTTTCAGTGAACGTTTGAAGTAATTTTAGCAGCGTGATTGGTTATGAACACTGTGTCCTCACATGGTAGGGGAGAGAGAGCGAACAACCTTTCTGGTGTCCCTTCTTATAATGGCACTAATCCCATTATGAGGGCCCCACCCTTATGACCTCAACTAAACCTAATTACCTCCCAATAACCCATCACATTAGGGGGCTGGGGCTTCAATATATGAATTTGGGAGCAGTGGGACAATTCAGTCCATAGCAGCAACTTACAATGAATCAGTGCTGAAAGAGGGCCCTGAATATTTGGCAGTACATGGAAATTGCTTTGTAACCCTGACTAACCAAAGCTAATTTGCCTTCAAAAAATATGATAAAAAGAAGGAAAGACTTAAAGCTTTGTGGAGAAGAACTTAAGCTATATTCCTGAGAACATATTAAGAGTCTTTTCTAGAAGAATCGTTTCCTTCTACTCTTTCTGTATGGGAAAGAGATGAGATAAAGCTGGATAAATTTAAGTTAATGTTCATAAACTGCCATGCCTCTTTTTAACTTGGTCATCATATTGCAGAGGTTATGTATCTAAAAATGACAGAAGAGTAATCACACTTTTGATTATGAACAATCTATATGAAACACAAAATTAGTCTTCGGAGAAACGATAACAATTTGTTACCGAAGACATGTATGCAAATTGTCACACCTGTGTTACTTTTCATACAGGCCAAACCTAGCAGGAATCTCTAATTATCGTACCAGTTGGATGGCTTAACAAGGGTGTTGCCAGCCCACAAACGCAATTTGATTCTCAGCATGACTGCAAGAATGGCAATTTACAACCTCCAGCAACAAGGAACTATGAATATTAAGGTCTTGTTAATTTATACAATGGAGAGCACATTGCCCTTAGATTAGCCAGAACAACAGACAAGGAACATTTTTGAGGACGCTTATATTAATACTACACTTATTATTTGGTGCTAAATTTGGATTACAAAAATTATGGTAATAATTCTAACAGCTATGAAGCACTTACACATACCTGTGATCAAGGTATTTATTACAATTACCGTGCTCAAACCAAATATTTTACTTAAGTAAGCAGCCTGAGTCAAAAATCAAGTCTAAGGTAAATACCTAAATTACAAATGGTACTAGTTTACAAATGGATGAATCTCACAGACATAATATTGACTACAAGAAATCAGACATAAAAGAAAACATAATGCATGATTCTGTTTATATGAAGTTCAAGAACAGGCAAAACCAATTTGTGATGATAGGTGTCAGAAGGTGGTTACTTTTGGTGTGGTTATTGACGGCGAAGAGTGCATGAGGGACCCTTCATGACTGTTAGAAACATCCTATATCTTAACCTGAGAGGTGAGAACACTGGTATATGCATACGGAAGAATTCCTTGAGCTCTACACATAAGATTTGTGTGTTTCACTATTTGTGTGATATACCTCAACGGAAATGAAAAAAAAAAAAAAAACCTGTATGAATGTAGTATTAGATAACTACCTAGTAAAAATGAATAACAGATCAAAAATATTAGTTTATTAGTTTATTAGTTTATTATTAGTTTATTAGTTTATTAGTTTATTATTAGTTTATTATTAACTAATAAATATACAATAATCTTTTTCTTTCATAAGACAAAATTTTCAATTTTAACTTTAGTAAATACCAAGGGTTCCCTTAGAAGGTTATAAAACACATCTTGTGTAGCACAGCATTACATATTTTACATTTCAATGTGGCTACAACTCAATCCTCCTGTCAAGATTCCCACAGAAGCTGGGCTATTAATAAAACAACTGCTACTCCTATAAGGAGTTTTATTCGCTCTTGTTGCCTATCAGCTTAATACATAGCAGAAAATATACTTGAAAAGGATCAAGTTCTATAAACAGGACTAAATGATTATGGAGTAGGCACCTTTATAATTGTGTTTTTACTTCTTTTTTTCCTAGTTGTTTCTCAAGAAGTACAGCCAAAATTGAACCATAAAGCTTGCCTTGTCTGAAAGGCATTAGCCTACCACACTAAACCACAAAGATATGAGAGATGGTTATTTATGAAGAAATATTACTTGCTATTATCCTTTTGAGATTCTACAAAAGGGCTAAATATTGATGTATTTCCAAGTCACCTTTCCCCCATTTCTTGTATTAACAAGCAGAAGTATGCTGTAGATGCTCCTAATTTGTCAACATCAGGTGAGCAGAACTGTTGTACAGAGCACACTTCTCTCATTCCTACAAGGGCTCTGCAACCCTGCGAGTTATTAATAATTCATGGTCTTTCTTAGTTCACAACAGGGGCATTACTCAGAGGGCATCATTCTTATTGAAAGAAGTTAACGGCGATGGGCCTTCAACACATAAGTCAAACAAGAAGACTTCTATGAATTTGTGGACATTTAAAACCTGTTAAAGAGCTCCAGTTACTATAGCCCCTCCATCCCCCCAAAAAACCTCAGCATTCTTCACCTATGTTTATTATGCCTGTTAGGTTAAATCTAACCATTTTTAGAGTGTTACTAGTTGTATTAACATAGAAATTCACTTAAAATCATTTCACTTTGTTGTGTGTTGAAATAGCCAATGGTACTGGGTATAATTATGATTCTGTTTATTGAATTAGTTTCTCCAAACTATCCTTTTGGGCAGGACTATGACATCCATCATAACACTAGAACTTTTGGGTTCCAGCATTATTTATTTATCAAGGAAATACATGAAGGATCCCGATGTCTTCATGACTGAAAACAAACAAGTCTCCAGGAAAAGGAACACCATCTTTTATGGTTCTTCTCAATATGCTTAGGCCCCCTGGGTAAAATGTAATCCACTCTATAAAATTCATCTCACATAACAGGAGTCCCATCTCAGAAGCCTAAAGGGGAGAATCAGGCAAGAGTTTAAGACAGTAGAACAAGGCAAAGCCTGTGGGCTGTGACTGCATGCCCTGCTTCTTACAAGCATCTCAAAAACAAGAGAAAATCGAAACCAAATATTGTTAGGCCAAACATGCCTATAGAGGTGTGGTCACCAATTGCAGACCAATGGCAAAAATTGGAACTCTTTAGTCTGAGTACATGACAACTCAGAACAGGATGTATTACTCCCTCTAAATGCAAGACATTCATGTTGGTTAAATCAGAGCATTTATTTATTTTCCTGAAGATGTATTTAAGGATATACACTTGATATTATTTAAAATGTACTCCAACACAACTCAAGTTTCAAGTAAAGTTTAGATTTCCTGAGTATCAGGAAAAAGCAACCTTGCTCTAGCTAAAAATAATAATACCTAAATTTTACTGAGCACTTACTATGTTCCAGGTGTCACTCTAAGCACTTTGCTTGTATTAATACACTTATAATGTTCATGACAATCCTATGGAGTAGGTACTGTTATTATCTCCATTTCACAGATAGGAAAATCAAGCAGACACCGAATGGTTAAGTAATTTGCCCATCGACACCCAGTTAACAAATAACGCAGCTGCTGTTCAAACCCAAGCTACCTGTCTTCAGAGCCCACACTCGCACATTTGATGCTCTCTGCCTCTTAGTTAAAAGCACTATCCATTTACTCCCCGTGAAAGGATCATTATGGGAAAGGAATAGCTTTCACTCATTAGCACGACTGAATCAGTTTTGGGGATTTATCCCATTTATCCCTTACATTTATCCCATACAAAAATAAACAGAAATCCACCACCAAAATCACTACATCAATGACACCTGCTCTGCTACCAGGCAAAAGAGTTTCAACAACTAAGAAAGAAAAGGCTTTTAGACAACCTGTAAACGCGTAAAGTTCCTGATAATAATAGATAATAGATAGCAAGTCAAATTGGGAAAAATTTGATTTTATAACCACATCTCGCTTTCTTCCCTTACTTGAAATTGACATCTTCAAAGTCTCTGGTTCCTTTAAGATTCTAACTATGTCGAATCAGAGGTTCATCTTTACATTTTCTTTTACTAATAGACTGCTCCAAGACAGAATAAGTACAGAAATTAAGGGATCTTTGAAAACCCTTCGGTTTCTCTGTATTGATAATTCCAAATTTTAAGTTCTACTGATTTGATGGTTACAGAATATAACTACCAGATCTCCCTCTTGTCACTGAATGCTATGCCTACATCCTGCAATAAACAGTTTTGGTCATGAAGGATATGATGTCCTAAAAAAATGGAGTCTTCCATAGGAATACTATAATCATTTACCTGGGGAGTCTGCTATTCACCTCTTTCAAACCAAAAAGAACTCCAGGGCTTCCCTGGTGGCGCAGTGGTTGAGAGTCTGCCTGCTGGTGCAGGGGACGTGGGTTCGTGCCCCAGTCCGGGAAGATCCCACATCCTACATGCCGCGGAGCAGCTAGGCCCCTGAGCCATGGCCGCTGAGCCTGCGTGTCCGGAGCCTGTTGCTCCGCAACGGTGGAGGCCACAACAGTGAGAGGCCTGCGTACCGCAAAAAGAAAGAACTCCAAAAGAATGAAAGTGAGTATGTTACTTATTTTCTGCATGTGATAAGCATCAGATTATAAATAAGGAATCTTTTCACAAACACATAAAAAGCTTTTGCCAATAAAAATCCTTACTATATCTAAAGACACAGAAATGTAAAGCTAGAACATTTCAATCAGATAATTATAAAAGTAAAAATATTTTTCTCAATTTATACATACTCAAAATAAACTTATAATGAAATGTTCTAGCACCAAATATCTTAACTACTTTTTACAGCGAATTAACAATACATGCTACTATCTCATAATAGACACAGCTATATAACATGCTGCGTAACAGATTAGTGCCAGAAAAATGTCAACTTTTTGCATAATTTCAAGAGTATGTCCCAATGAAAAAATCTTGGCCTCAAGATTTCAAGACAATAATCGATATGGTTAAATGCACCTCCCATTCTGTGCTCCTCCAAACAAACCTCTCATTAGATATCCAAGAAAAAAACGTTCTAAAGAAGTTCGGATAATACTTAAAGAATCAAAATGTGCTTTATCTTATTAAAGGCTCTGAGGAGTCCTGCTTTGTTTTCTTTTTTTACAGTTAACTTTCTTTACCCAGTGTTTCTCAAGCTCAGTTGACCCATAACCTTTCTTATCAAACCATTAACAGTTTTGGAAAACACTCCTTCATGAACACATTTGGGGAAATGTATTCAGTGTTTTCCAGTTAATAAATTACCTTCTACTTGCATCATTCTCACTTAATTATTTTATGTTCAAAACAAGTATTTATCAGGTAAAAAGTTCTACCAAATAACCAATGAGAGATGAATCCTTTTGTGAGCAGTGGGGAAGGAAGGTAGCCCTATCTCCCTGAAGCAGCAGTAGCCTCAGGTACCATGACAGGGAAAAGAGAAATCTGCCAAAGGGTCACTTTGGACCACACCTAACTAACTCTTGCTAGATCTCCCCCTTGCTGGGCACATGGGTGATAAGGTTTTTATAAAAGGCCATGGATATCTACATGCACAGATAACACAAATCTATTATATCTTTAGAGGTCGATAAGATACCAGGAGTTATGAACACATACTCAGACACTTCTACGGCTGCCTCAATTTAAGTCATTCTTTCTGTTTGCTCTAGCTAAAAATGTATTTAAAAATTATATAAAGAAATCACATTAATGAGAGCTGACGGCCAGGAAGAATCAATGTACAACCACTGTACTGACAAATGTCAGTGGTAGATACAGAAGGCTGGACACAGACACTGGTCAAATCAATGAACAGAGCCTGCACATCTAAAGCAGTGGCTTTCAGAGTTTTTAAATCACAAAACACAATAAGAAGCACATTCTATATCAAGACTTGATAAACACATATACATTCACAGGTCCCTAAGGGAAATCACAGTTTCATGAAACCATACATACCTTCCTAGATGAGAAGATCTCTCCTTTCTACTCTATTCTATTCCATTAAAAAAAAAAAAAGACTAGTTATAACTTGCTAAATTCACTTTGTAAGCCACTATCAGCTCACGAAGCCACACTATATAGCTCTGATCTGAAGGAGATGAGAAAGCCAGCAGAGAAATAGTAACAATGCCCAAAACAGACACTGAGGTTTCCAGGCTCCCACTGCCTCCAGCAAAAGATGTATCCAAGTGAGACCTCTGGAATCATGACAATATCTACCGTCTTAGACTTAAAAGACTGAACTGTTCCCGCACATAGCCTCATGAGAATATGCGCCAGGAACCTCCTTATCCAGGCCAGGTACAACTTCCAAAAACCCTGGCGTTATATGTTGCATAACATGCAAGGAACAGTACATCCAAACACAAACATGCTCCCGCTGACGCAGGAGTGAAGAAAAAATGTAGAATTCTTCAAGGCGCTGGAAAAGCCCTACCTCCTCCTTCCCTTTTCCTCCACGCCACCCCTCCTCAACTCTTAAGTCTCCACCATCACCAAAGATAACAGGGCTAGTCTCATTTATGCCCCTCACTCCACACTTCCTATCCTCCTTCCTGGTTTTTTTTTTCCATAAAAATATCAATATATATTATATTATCTGCTTTACTATTTGTCCACTATAAGCTCTTTAAAGGGGGGATTTCTCTTTGTTTCATTCACTTATATCAGTGTTCAGCACACTGTAGGCACACAGTAAATGTCCGTTGAGACAGAGAGAAAAAAAGAGAGGGAGGAAGGGAAAGAAGGAAGGAAAAGAAAAAATAAGAGAAGGCAACATGTATAGCCCTAATCCACCATCTTCAATCTCTTTAAACTTGTATAGCCTGGTCAAAGCACTTATCTGAACACTATATTTCTACAGAACCAGAACAGAGGTTAGTTTCCCTGAAGTCTCCAGGAACCATGCTAATGATCCCTTAGTGAAACCTCAGGGCCCATCCTGTGAGAGTCACAGCTACGGTTAAGTTTGGGAATACCCTAACCATGTCCTCATCTCACTTGATTATATAATATAGAGGTTATGTCCCAGGAGCCAGTCAAGGGCCAGTGTTTTCTTCGGAATGTGCAGTTAAGTTTGGGAATTCCCTAACCATGTCCTCACCTCACTTGATTATATAATATAATAATTATATAATTATTATATAAGAATTATATAATTATTATATAATATATAAGAATTGCATATTACTTAGCAAAACAGAAGTAGTCAAGCCAAGATGAAAAAGGTAAAGGAAAACTGAAGAAAGCAAGATAACCATGAAAAAGGTAAGAAACATATTTGATGGAAGTGGTTTTCTTTAGGCAGAAAATTACAAAATATTAGAGAAAGAAGAAACCTTAGAAATGAGTCACTCCTCATTTCATAAAAAACAGGCCCAGAGATTTAAAAATAGCCAACATTAATATAAACAATTATTGCAGAAATTCTGAGAGCTTCTCCCTCAAAGGCACCAGTGAGTGGCAGTGAAAGTATTCATTTTCTCATTATTTTGAGATAATAAAGGTTACCAATGATGTTAGTTCTTTGACCTCATCTTCCACTGTAACATTGCTGCAGCTCTTTGCTCTGCCCTACCCTAATTCTGGCTTCAGGTAGAGAGCACAGAAGGATCCAGGTGCTCAGCTTAGGAAATGAGTGTCTAGTTACACAGATTTTATTGTTACCGGTTTCCTGGTACCAGAAGTCTGGCCCGAGTCTATGAACTATATTGGTCCTGGGGCCATGGCTCCAACTATAGTGTGACCCATTTAGCTATATGCTTCTGTATCCCCAGTGCTTGTTTATTTCCAGGTTTCTACCCATTATGTGATCACTATTGTTTATTTCTAAGACCTTCATCAAGACAGTCGAACTAAGATTTCATTGCCCTGTGCATTAATTAGCATAGACTTTTGCTGCGCTGTGTAACTCAGCAGGCCTGGCATGGTCAATCTCTGCACATTCTGAAGAAAACACTGGCCCTTGACTGGCTCCTGGGACATAACCTCTAAGCCCTGGGAAAATTCAAGCATCTTTTATACCTGGAGTCTTGGGCCCCACCATTATAGTTTATGCTCACAGTGTGATTTATGATGAGTACCTGATTTTGTTCAGCTCCAGCCCTGGGCCAGTTTGACCTCTGGAAGGGCTAAAGATGGAGTAACTAAGGTGAGCCATGCTGGTGCTCCATGCTATGACACAACCCAAGAAAATCCCTGGAAACCAAGGCTCAGTGAGCTTCTCTGATTGAAACAGTCCATGAACGTCATTACACTTCATTAAGCACTGCCCCTACAACTCCACTGGGAGAAGACAACTGGAAGCTTGCACCTGGTCTCTGTCCTACACAGACACACCTGGATTTATTGCCCTTTGCAGATATTGTAGTTTTTACAAACTGAAGGTTTGTGGCAACCCTGTGTTGTTAGATGATGGTTAATATTTTTTAGCAACAAAGTATTTTTAAATTCATATATGTACATTTTTAGACATAATGCAATTGCACACATAATAGACCACAGTATAGTGTAAACATAATTTTTATATGCACTGAGAAATCAAAAAAATGTGTGAATTGCTTTACTGTAATATTTGCTTTACTGAGGGTGGTCTGGAACTGAACCTGTAGTATCTCTGTGGTATGCCTACACTCCTTTTACCTTTGCTTATTTTACTCTGTATCCTCTGTTGTAATAAACCATAACTGAGAACAACAGCTTTTCTGAGTTCTGTAGTACTTCTAGCAAACTGAACCCAAGGGTGGTCTTGGGGACCTGGGACCGATTATTTTACCACAAGTATCTCTAGCATTCAATCAGCCTTATTATCCAACTCCTTGGTCATGACCACTTTCCGTTCAAACTAATATCCATTGACCCCTTAAGTTTAATCAGCCTCAAGTCTCAGCAGAAATAGATTCACAGAAAGAATAAGCGCATATAATTTGCGTGAGAAAAAAAATAAAAAGCAACTTCTGAAATGTAAACCAGTTATAGAAATCAACATAAAATGAAGGAGACTGACTAACTGCAAACTAGATTATTTTCAGCTTGTTGCTGATCTATTTTCCAGGTAAGAGATTAATGTGCCTCATAAATTCAGCCCTGTAAGATTTATGTGCCCCACAAGGTTCTGCCTGGAGCAGCCATCTTGCCTTTCTTTCTGAGCCATCCTGTCATACTGATCACCTTACAACATCTACCACTAATGCTGCATCCTCAGTACAGGTGATGTGGTGAGCCACCCAAACATTCACCATGCAGGTATAAGAATCAAAGAAGCATGGTGTCAGTCCTGCTTTGGGCAATAAAGGATAATGAGCATTCATCTTCAGGTTTTTCTCTTAACATGGTTTTGGGCTGACCACTAGTGAACAGCTGCACCAAAAGCAGTCCACAACCAATGTAAGGGGTGGGAACAGCGCCGGAGCCATCATCATCTCTGACAGCCCCTTCCCCCAATGTATGAAAGGAACTCAAACTGGAAAAGGAGAATCTTCATCCATTAGACTTCATTCCCCTATCACCAAAATATGAGATGCCAATAACTAGGTTTTTTGCTTCTAAGAAACTTTGGTTACTGACACAGAGACCCCTCAAAATATTCAAATTCACCGATTCGGATCTCAAAACTCTTGGTGCTTACTAAAGTTTAATTGCAGCCTTTTTTTTTTTTTTAACATCTTTATTGGAGTATAATTGCTTCACAATGGTGTGTTAGTTTCTGCTTTATAACAAAGTGAATCAGTTATACATATACATATGTTCCCATATCTCTTCCCTCTTGCATCTCCCTCCCTCCCACCCTCCTTATCCCACCCCTCTAGGTGGTCACAGAGCACCGAGCTGATCTCCCTGTGCTATGCGGCTGCTTCCCACTAGCTATCTATTTTACGTTTGGTAGTGGATATATGTCCATGCCACTCTCTCACTTTGTCACAGCTTCCCCTTACCTTTCCCCATATACTCAAGTCCATTCTCTAGTAGGTCTGTGTCTTTATTCCTGTCTTACCCCTAGGTTCTTCATGACATTTTTTTTTCTTAAATTCCATATATATGTGTTAGCATACAGTATTTGTCTTTCTCTTTCTGACTTACTTCCCTCTGTACAACAGGCTCTAGGTCCATCCACCTCATTACAAATAGCTCAATTTCATTTCTTTTTATGGCTGAGTAATATTCCATTGAATATATGTGCCACATCTTCTTTATCCATTCATCCGATGATGGACACTTAGGTTGTTTCCATCTCCTGGCTATTATAAATAGATTTGCAATGAACATTTTGGTACATGACTTTTTTGAATTGTGGTTTTCTCAGGGTATATGCCCAGTAGTGGAATTGCTGAGTCATATGGTAGTTCTATTTGTAGTTTTTTAAGGAACCTCCATACTGTTCTCCATAGTGGCTGTACCAATTCACATTCCCACCAGCAGTGCAAGAGTGTTCCCTTTTCTCCACACCCTCTCCAGCATTTATTGTTTCTAGATTTTTTGATGATGGCCATTCTGACTGGTGTGAGATGATATCTCATTGTAGTTTTGATTTACATTTCTCTAATGATTAATGATGTTGAGCATTCTTTCATGTGTTTGTTGGCAGTCTGTATAACTTCTTTGGAGAAATGTCTATTTAGGTTGTTGGCACATTTTTGGATTGGGTTGTTTGTTTTTTTGTTATTGAGCTGCATGAGCTGCTTATAAATTTTGTAGATTAATCCTTTGTCAGTTGCTTCATTTGCAAATATTTTCTCCCATTCTGAGGATTGTCTTTTGGTCTTGTTTATGGTTTCCTTTGCTGTGCAAAAGCTTTGAAGTTTCATTAGGTCCCATTTGTTTACTTTTGTTTTTATTTCCATTTCTCTAGGAGGTGGGTCAAAAAGGATCTTGCTGTGATTTATGTCATAGAGTGTTCTGCCTATGTTTTCCTCTAAGAGTTTGATAGTTTCTGGCCTTACATTTAGGTCTTTAATCCATTTTGAGCTTATTTTTGTGTACAGTGTTAGGGAGTGATCTAATCTCATACTTTTATATGTACCTGTCCAGTTTTCCCAGGACCACTTATTGAAGAGGCCGTCCTTTCTCCACTGTACACTCCTGCCCCGTTTATCAAAGATAAGGTGACCATATGTGCCTGGGTTTATCTCTGGGCTTTCTATTCTGTTCCATTGATCTATATTTCTCTTTTTGTGCCAGTACCATACTGTCTTGATTACTGTAGCTTTGTAGTAAAGTCTGAAGTTAGGGAGCCTGATTCCTCCAGCTCTGTTTTTTGTTCTCAAAATTGCTTTGGCTATTCGGGGTCTTTTGTGTTTCCATACAAATTGTGAAATTTTTTGTTCTAGTTCTGTGAAAAATGCCAGTGGTAGTTTGATAGGGATTGCACTGAATCCGTAGATTGCTTTGGGTAGTAGAGTCATTTTTACAATGTTGATTCTTCTGATCCAAGAACATGGTATATCTCTCCATCTATTTGTATCATCTTTAATTTCTTTCATCAGTGTCTTATAATTTTCTTCGTACAGGTCTTTTGTCTCCTTAGGTAGGTTTATTCCTAGATATTTTATTCTTTTTCTGGCAATGGTAAATGGGAGTGTTTTCTTGATTTTACTTTCAAATTTCTCATCATTAGTGTATAGGAATGCCAGAGATTTCTGTGCATTAATTTTGTATCCTGCTACTTTACTAAATTCATTGATTAGCTCTAGTAGTTTTCTGGTAGCATCTTTAGGATTCTCTATGTATAGTATCATATCATCTGAAAACAGAGACAGCTTTACTTCTTCTTTTCCAGTTTGGATTCCTTTTATTTCCTTTTCTTCTCTGATTGCTCTGGCTAAAACTTCCAAAACTATGTTGATTAAGAGTGGTGAGAGTGGGCAACCTTGTCCTGTTCCTGATCTTAGACGAAATGCTTTCAGTTTTTCACCATTGAGGACGATGTTGGCTGTGGGTTTGTCATGCATGGCCTTTATTAGGTTGAGGAAAGTTCCCTCTATGCCTACTTTCTGCAGGGTTTTTATCATAAACAGGTGTTGAATTTTGTTGAAAGCTTTCTCTACATCTATTGAGATGATCGTATGGTTTTTCTCCTTCGATTTATTAATATGGTGTATCATGTTGATTGATTTGCATATATTGAATAATCCTTGCATTCCTGGAATAAACCCCAATTGATCATGGTGTATGATCCTTTCAATGTGCTGTTGGATTCTGTTTGCTAGTATTTTCTTGAGGATTTTTGCATCTATATTCATCAGTAATATTGTCCTGTAGTTTTCTGTCTTTGTGACATTCTTGTCTGGTTTTGGTATCAGGGTGATGGTGGCTTCGTAGAATGAGTTTGGGAGTGTTCCTCCCTCTGCTATATTTGGAAGAGTTTGAGAAGGATAGGTGTTAGCTCTTCTCTAAATGTTTGACAGAATTCACCCGTGAAGCCATCTGGTCCTGGGCTTTTGTTTGTTGGAAGATTTTTAATCACAGTTTCAATTTCAGTGCTTGTGATTGGTCTGTTCATATTTTCTATTTCTTCCCGATTCAGTCTTGGCAGGTTGTGCCAAGCATATCTCCCTTCCCCCAAGCCAGCATGCCCTTGCCACCAGGCTTTCTGCTTCTCTTCACCCTCTACTACTTTTAGTCAGTTGTTTTGTATTATGTCCAAGATTTATAGCTATTTCCCTTTGAGGTGCGAGTTTCCAGTAGGGTCTTAATCCCTCATAGTTGGAAGCAAAATCCCTTAATTTCACCCCTAATTAAGCCCAAGAAACTGCTAGAATATAGACATTACTGTAAATGGTTTCTTGATCAGACAGTGGTACTCACAAAACCAGCCCCAGTGATGGAGTTCACAGGAACAACAGTACTTCAAAAATTTTTGAAGAGCTCTTCACTGTCCATTAAAAAGTTTTGCTAACCATTTTGCAAATATTATTAAATTACTCCCATGTATGGTTTAGGATTAAGTGATGGTTGGTATTGCCTATATATAGCCACTGAAATGGAAAAACGTATCGGTATGCTTCAGATCATTTCCGGTAATGTAAGTCAGTGGACACATTCTGACTACCAGGTGATGAGCAAAGTGTGGGGAAGATATTGGGGAAGTATATAAAATCATTCTTGTCATTTTAGAATCTTACTGAAGAGACAAAATTAACATGAAGAAAAATTAATTGAAATCTATTACAATAAAATGCTGAAATATGGAGGAAAAAATACATGCCCCAAAAAATCTACCATATTATGGCAAAATATACAAGGCTAAGATTAGATAACTGAATCAACTCCTTCTACACTGTGCTGAAGCCCTGAATAGATAACATCTGGTAAACTGTGTAACATGATTAGTATACACAGTATATACATGATTAGTATACATTAGTACACATTAGCCTCACTATAGTAACAGATAATTAAAAAACATTTTAGTGTATGATCTACTCTTTGTCCATTTCTTCTTACATTTTTCATCCAAACATTATATATGAAATAAAAGCTTATTTAAAAATAAAAATGACTCCAATGTTTTAAGTCTGAGTTATTGGAAGAATGATGAAGCCATTGATAAAAATACTTTGGAAGAAATTGATTTAGGAAGAAGAAAAAGAGATGACAAGGTATATTTCAAGTATTTTCAATTTGCATAAAGAGCAGGACAATCCTTGTTTTTTGTCCATCACTTTTAGTACAGTACAAGTGAAATAGCAGAAACTTTGATAACACAAAGACTTGACTATTCACCTCAAGTCCACTCACTTCCTTGTTTGGTGGCCTTCAGCAAGATTCTAAGATTTGATTTCCTTGATTGCAAAACTGTGATCACAACATCAAACTACAGGATTATATTTTGAGAATTAAATGGCATAATTCAAGTAAAACACTCAGTAAAGAGTAGGTATTAAATGTTAATATCTTTCCCTTCCTTCCTTCTTGCTAATCTCTTTTTGAAACCCAACTTTGATTCTGTATGAGTCTCAACTTGAGACTGATCCATTTTCTAACCATCTTTCAACATGATATACTCATTACAATCACACATCCTTTATTCCCATTCTTTACCACGTTCCTCTCAATTTTATAAAAGCTATGCATTCTTCAAGGTACAATTCAAGGCTCATCTTTTTGATGAGTAAACAATCATTCCAATCTGTACTGATTTTTCCTTTGCTAAAATGTGTAATGACATATGTTGCTATTAATTATTTTATATGTATATATGGCTTGTCTCCCCAACTAAACACAAGCTTCTTAACAGCAGAATCTGTGTCTAAAATTGTTCTAGTTTGTAACACTGGGCTCTGGTTCTCCTCAGAGATTGCTAAAAAACTTGCTAAATAAAGAAATCTGTGATGCTAACCATTACAATCTGAGGACTAGTAACAATTCAGATATACCCCATAAAGTTAAAAATAACTTGTTTTTCTTTACTGTCAATTGGTGAGAAAACCAAAATTCAATATGATTATAATTGAAATGAACAAGAAAAACAGCTACTGGTTTGGCCTAAAAAAACATTGCTTAAATGAGATACTGTAATACAGTACTTTTGTAAAAGACCCTATACCGTAATATTTAACAACAACACAGAAGGCAAGAATTCAGAATGCAAATAGACTTTTATCAGATTCTTGATATAATCAAAAGTAAGAGGTTTAAGTAACTTAAAAGTAATTTTTTAGTTTGTGATACATTCTTAAAAAAATTGGCTCAATGGGTCAGCACTAGAATTAAAACCTACTACTGCAGTAAATTACATAAACTATCAATCATTTTAAATGTGACAGAAATCAATCCATTTATACAGAATTCAAGCACACCTTCATGCCAGTCACTTTACCTAGGGCTCATAACAACGTAATAAGACAGCCTGAAAAGTCAAGGATCAACAAGCAAGAGTCTTTTTTTTTTTTTTTAGGTCAACGCACAACCAGACTCAACATTTAACACTTCAGTTATGACTTCATCACTGATCTTTGGGGTTAGCAAATTATGGCTTTACAACTTATTCTTTATTTACACACCACACACACACACACACACACAAACACACACACCACAAAATAAAACAAACAGAAGCTTATGACTGCATGTGGGGAATGGTTTCATTTATAAACAAAGTATTTCCACATATCTTCTACTAAACAAAGTGCTTAAAAATAAAACCATAGTATAATGTCTTTGTAAAACTAAATATATCCTGCAAATTGATGTCTATAAATAAAAGCTGAGGGACTTCCCTGGCAATCCAGTGGTTAAGACTCCATGCTTCCAATGCAGGCGGCGCGGGATCAATCCCTGGTCTGGGAACTAAGATCCCACATGCCGCTCAGTGCAGCCAAAAAAAAAAAAAAGGTTAATATAAAATAAAATTTGAAAATTATCTTGATAATTATTCTATAAGGTCAAAAAAGCAGGAAAAAAAGCAAAACTTAAAGAACTGAAATTTTATACAATAACATTTATGTAAAGTCTGTAGATTAATGAACTTCAAGTATTATACACTTAGCAGGATATTGATATCAGTGTTTCTAAGTATCTGCCATGATATACTGATTCCCTGGTTTATTTAAAATTGTTCCTTTGAAAGAAACATTTTTTAATATTTTTTTTTTGACGTGGACCATTTTTTAAAGTCTTTATTGAATTTGTTACAATCTTGCTTCTGTTTTATGTTTTGGTCCTTTAGCTGCGAGGCATGTGAGATCCTAGCTCCCCGACCAGGGATCGACCCGCAACCCCTGCATTGGAAGACTTTCTTAACCACTGGACCACCAGGGAAAGTCCCGAAATAAACTTTAAGTAGTTAAGCAACAAAAGTCCTCTATTTTGAAAAAAGTCATATTCTAGTTCCTCCGTAGATGGTCACTGCACCAAAGTTTAAACAACTCTAATTCTCAGCTAATAATAGGCAGAGAGCAGATACACACAAAAGCTTCATTCAGATAAAGCAACAAAGAAAACTACCGCTTCCTGATTTTCTCCCTCAGCCCTCCCCACCTGCCACCTTGATTCTGCAAATGGCAGAATAAATTAAAGTTCCTTTCTTCTACATCAACTCCTTTGTCCTCTCAAGGTTGCCTAATCATATTCATCTCTTAAAATTAAGTAAGAAACATTTCAAAAGCTGTATTCACATTAAATCAACTTTCTGATTCCAGCATTGCAGGAATAAAGCAATATAATCACATCTTAAATTGCTTTACAGCAGGCTGTCTACCTTATCCCAGTTCTCAGGATTGATGAAATGAATAGTTTTAAAATAGCACTTTTTGAAATGACCTAAGAATTAATAGTGCATAATTATCTCAATGTTGACAAGTGAGAGACGTTTAACTCCTTAAATGAGCTTTCCTAATGAAGCAGTGTCAGAGAAAAGCTTCATTGCCTGTACATTGCTGATTGATATCTAAGGGGACTGATTTAACCATAAAGGCATACTAAAAGCCAACTTTTAAAATCATTTAGGTAAAAATTAAATGACCCAAATTTCACTTAATATTTGAAATATTTACTTCAGATTTTACTATAAACTTCAGTAGTATTCTAGAGGTTGGATTACTAGGAAAATCGTATTTTACATTTTATTTGTCTAGTAAGAAACATTCAACCTTTCTGTATAGCTTCAGGAAAACATACTTTAGTATTAGACTCCATATTATCTAAAAGAAAAACTAAGCTATTGTATTTGAAAAGCAGTATTGGGAATATGTTTCTGACATGTTTATTGGAGAATTCTAATGAAAGACAGCTATAATGAAATAAATCTTCATGCTTTTTAAAATAAACTTCTAGTATATGTAAAAAATTTATTAAATGTTATTTTTACCACTTTGAACTTTACCATTTTATATTCATCCCTTGTCTCTAATACATGTTAATTAACTCATAGCTATACTGTTCAATTCTGTATTTTAAATCCTGTGGGTAGAACCAAAACAGTCTCATATTTCTAAATACCTGGAAAAGAAAAAAACAAACACATTCCCAGCAGTAGGGCTATGCGGATGAAGCATAATATAGACCACCTCTTATTTTTCTGTATCTTTCACATATACCAACTGTCTAGTTTGAGAATGTGTCTGGCACTGGGCTAAGAACTTACTATTTAATCCTGGAGCCCTCCATAGAGGTAGATAACATTATCTCCACTTTACAGATGAGGAAGGCAGTGCTTACACAGAGGTTCCTGTCCCACAGTCACACAGATGGTAATGAGTAGAGCCCGATTATGAACTAAGATGACTGGAATATCAGACTGCAGTGGCCACAGAGGTGGCCCTTCTGCCTAGAGGTCACAGACAGTGTTGGGAGGAAGAGAGGTTTGCTTTGTAATTAAACCCCTTACTTTAGAGTTCAGCAGTGCCTGGGGATGGATAAATTTGGGACAAAGGTTCACATTCTTGACCTGGTATCCTCTTTAGTTAGTATCAGAGAAAAGGACTGAAGAGCTTCTTAAAAGCACAGACTCTGAGAGTGAAACACTGAGAGCAAAGTGTGAAGACAGTGCCAGCCCAGGCTCTAAGAACAACTACCTGAACTGGTAGTGCCCTCCATCTGGGCAAAAGAGGCCCAACACCACCAGGCACTAGTGGACCACAGGAGGTTGTGACCAGAATGTCACCCTGGGAGGTGCTCTGGGGAACCAAACTATCTTAACATCCTCTAGGAAACCAAGGCCTCTGTATCTGCATTCCTCCCCATGTACAAATCCTACCATTTCTTCCCCCAAACTCCCTAGGAGACTGAGCATCAGGAATGAAACTGGAGCAGTAGCAGCCAAATTCTTAGTTTCAGTCTTCTGTCTTAAGTTTCCAATAAAATAGATACATGAGTGCCTCAGATCATTCTAGACCCTATGTCAGAGCTCACTAGAATATTTTGCTAAACTGACACCTTAAAATGTTTTAGGAGTAATGCATTCTGAGTTCTAAACACGCAGCTTAAATATGACTTCTTAAAGCATAATCAGCTAAGAAATTTTAGTCAATGTTATAATATTTTATAAATATTTGTGAATGTATATAAACATGCTCTGAATAGAAAAAAACAAGGTTTGATTTCCTCCTTGATTTCCTAATTTCTGCAAATTAGGGACCATGAGGGCTATTTCTTGAAGAATATTAGTTATTGTATACGAATGGGTCTGCTAGGATCTAGCACCAACAGGTGCTCAAAGATGATCACATTTGAACTGTAAAACAAAAGGACTTCATATTTTATTTATATTGTAATAATCTACCACAAAAACAGTACTCTTATTAACCACTTTTAAACTATATCAAATAATTTTATTGCATTTACCAAGTGTATAGAGGTTTATATTGGAAAATAAAAACATACTGAGAACTACGGAGTTTCAAAGGTAAATATGTACTTTACATATTACTTTGTAAGTTCCTTTGTGTTTTTTTTATTTGCTATCTTTAGCAAGAAAAATGAAAAATGTTAAAATAAAAAGAGACTTCTGTAACAAGTTCTAGAAATTACCTCTTCCAGCTTTTTTAACGTCTGTGATGAAAACCCTCCACACCCACTGTGTACCAGCTGATGTCAGGCAAGCACTAAGAAGAGGTTTGCGGTGGGGCCTGGGGAGTGGCTGGGAGCAGAAGAAGCAGGCTCGGGGCCAGGCCCTTTCTCAGGCTGCCACCTCCGCTGCCCAGCCTTCAGATGATACCCCTGAAGAACTCTTGGCTCCCTAGAAGGAACACGGTTTTAGAAACAGCTATATGGCAACATCATTTGCACTCATAATTTTATAGATGTCAACTCAAGACTGCAGGGCCAGTCCAAATATTCTGGGCCTGAAATCCTACCATCCTCATCAGAAGTGCCTTTAATCAAGTAGAACCTGGCAGTACTTCTTTAAGAAATGTTCCCGGGTATAAAATCTAGATATGATTCTCTCTGTATCGACATTTAACGAGCAGTATCAGGCCTCGAGGAGGCAAGGAACTGGCTTTTTTGAACTCCTCCCTCAAAATAACAAGATTTGGAGAACAGCTGTCAATCATGGAAAGACATCACCAAACACTGTATGATGACCTTTTGAAACCTTGTTCCAAAAGAAAGTTAGAAATTAAAATAATACATTTAATCACTTATAAAGTTTACAAGATTCTTCTCTGCTCTGGACACACGAAAAGAATCAAATGATTTTCTTGGCCAGAGAAATTCACATTCCGTTTTTAAGGTCCTACTCTGTAACCCTCGGTCAGCCTATAGGAAGGTAATTACAAGGGCCAGAAGGACAGTCCCTGCAGCTTCTTAGAAGTAAATGCAGGGAGCTAAATTAAGGCACTCAGAGGTAAACTCACAGGTTGTGCAGAGCCTACCTGTTTGACCCCTGTGGATCTAGAGCTCAACACTAAACGGTTCTATTTATTCAGAGCAGGTACAGAACAGAGCAGCAGAAACACAGCTTTTCTCAATCTCCTCCTCCAGCTCCTGCTAGTTAATGGGAGTCACACGCTAACAACTTCATGTGATGGTCTTAAAATGCAAGTTTTAATGATATTTCATTGTAGTGGCCTTATACCAAAACATGTTTCTCATGTAGTTTCCATTTTACCTGTGTGTTAAAGAGAGAGAGAGAGACAAAGAGACAGAGAGACCACAGCAAGAAAACTGCTATTATGAGAAAGAAGGACATAAAATTCAAGCAATGAATTAAAGAGGTGAATGAAGGAACTCTTTTCCTTTGTTAGAAATAGAAGAAACAGACTGTGTTCATCTCCCTAGGGCCAACAGCCACACTGCGTGGAATTCGGCCAGCTTCAGTCACAAAGCTCACTTAGGAGTTCTGCTCTGTGAAGAGGAAGCCAGATGGGCTATTTACTTTCAACAAGATAAGTCTGGAGGAAATTGTTATAAGTCAAAGAAACTTTTTAGCTTCATCTGCTATTTTAGCCTCTAAACTAGATTTAGGAGGCAGGCAGGGAGGGTTCTGTTAGTGAAGAAATAAGTGACCTGGAAAGAGAATTGGGGAAATAAAAGAAAGCACAGTGCAAACTTGGGCAGCAGTGTCATCCAAGTACAGCAGCTTCAAGGCCACACAATCTGGGCTCACATCCTTACTCTACCAGCCACTCACTATAATCTTGGACAAGCAATCTGACCCCTCAGAGCTTCAGTTTCCTCCCAGGTATCATGGGGACCATATGTGTCACAAGATGTCATGAAGATTAAATGGCATGATGCAGGTACAGCACTTAAAATATCACAAACAACATAGCTCTCAATAAACACTGGGAACTATTTTTATCCATGTTACTTTCTTTTCCATTCACAAAAATATAAAGAGAATCTATCATATACATAATATGTGTGTGTGTGTGTGTGTGTGTGTGTGTGTGTATTCATAAGGACATAGTAAGAGCTAAATGTTATATTAATCTCCTGTCTGATCATACTTGATGAAATCTGTATGTGTGAAAACAACTTCTCTTTTATTTTGTTATCACAGGGAAAGAGTAAAATAATCCAGATAATTTCATCCTTGGGCCAAGAATTTTAAAGAGATTTTTCTACATAAAATTACTTCTTTAAGAAAAATATCTATAGAATGAATATAGAAAAGCTCATTAAATTGTGTGTTAGAATTCTTATAAAAGGCGCTTCCTAACCAGGAAAGCAAAGTTTTCTCCATCAAGCTGTAAATAATGGCTATTGGGATGGAAAAGTCATCTAACAGCCACACTTTTAGGATATATAACATATAAATATTATTTATTAAGCAAAAACTAAAAGTATTCAAGTTATGGGATCATTAAGCATCCAAGTTAACCTACTTTTCTTTTATTACACATAATATTGTTCAATGATAACTGATGATTCTAAGATAATAAAAGATATTTTCTGTATGAAGCCATATATAATTATGTTCAGTGCACTGTTTTTACCACGGCAGGAGAAAGGAATAAATTTTTAGAAAGATTATTCAACATGAAGGACTAAAATAAAAGTATTTTAGTTTTGCTTGCTTATCTTTGGATTGATTTTAAGAAAATCACAAATATTCAATTTCACCACCATATTAAAGAAACAGCAGCACTATTTTTTGGTAATACATTCTCTTTCTGAAGGGGAAAATATCCCAAAGAAATGATTGATTTAATTTTCAAAATTTATTTATGGGTTCAGATAAGACAAATACAAAAGCAACTCACATATTTTAAAACTAGAAAATTTTAAAGGAATTGTTACTATATTTAACTTTTTACATTCCTAGTGGCTCAATCCAGCTCTACCCAAGAAAACTGAAGAAGTGTTTATAGTATGAATTATTTGAAAAGAGTATGAGAAAATATATATGTATATGAAACTTAACAGATTTTATGCCCCAATTAAGATGATCAGATAATCTGAGAAGAATCTAAAAGGAAAGACAAACAAGTGGAAATCATATCTTTAATTATTTATAAAGTTAATATGAAATTTCCCTAAATACTGGAGAAGAGCAATTATACAAAGCAAGACAATTTCACATTTTCTATAAACTGGAAACAGGAAGTTTAGCTGATTCCCTTAGAAACAACCAAACAGGACTTCTATGACACTGATTCTAGATAGTGATGAAATATTAAATGAAACATAAAATTATCTTTCTCTTTTATACCCAGAATTTGCCCCCACTTTGAAAATATCTATTATTTCACTAATCCAAGGGCCAAAAATCTAATAGCCTTTGCTATTCAGTTTCAACTACTGCCCTAACCCCATTCTAGGCAGCTTTGGAAATAACACTGCCTGACTGCTTCCACACATTATCAAGGAGAAGCTCAAAAGGGATGTTGTGCCTTGTTGGGAAAGCAGTCTTCTTTGGGCCTCTTGCATCCTACGTATCTTACAGGGTATGTCAAGACTGCAAGTGTCTGACTGCTTTTTCACCTGAGCCATTTCTCAGTGTTCCTCTGAAGACAAGAGATAAGGCAACCTCTTCCCCTGGACAAAAAACAGGCTTGATTATTGCTTGTTATAAAAGTAGTGAATTCCCCAAGCTCAGAGTTTCTGAGTTGCAATACAAACTCACTATGTACACAGTATCCATCTGGACCAAAGTAACTGATACCAATATGTTCATAATGCTGTCTGTGCCACAGATAATAACATCTTTTGTCTCTGACCCAGAAGTCTCCTGTCTGTACCAGCAACGTGAACTAGTAACTGGCTAAACTGTTATTGTCAGTAGGGTAAAATCAGATCTCAGACCTGATAGTTTTGGCAAAGGGAGGGATACTGAAAGAAACATGGCTTTCTGAAAGAAGAAGGAAAAGGGCCAAAGACTGGGTTTGGTGATATGAAAAATTTCCTGGGATCTACGAGTGAATGCATCCAAGGGAGGAGGGGGAGAAATAAGAGTCCCCACTGTTCCGCTGAGAGAAAGGAGGCAGAATTGAAACAAACTATACCAATAGTACCTTGGTTGTTGCTTATTCTCTCCTCCATGCAGGGGAGGAAGGGATGTTATCATGACAATAGGGCAGCAAGGCCTTAGGCCCAGGAGAAAAGCAATGTGTGTGCGGGTCCTGAGCAAAGCAGTCCTCAAAGTTGTCTAGTAGTGTCTATAATGATGGTCTTGCTACTGATGGTCTTTGAGAGAACAATGAAGATTAGAAGTTCCTTTTGTTGAGCCACAAGCAGGCAGCTGCTTGGAACCAACAGAAAATGTTCCCTATTCACATACATGGAACAGGTATCTCCCTCTATACCTACCTGATCCCTTCTTCCCCTCTACTCTGACCTCACATGCTTGAAGGAAAAAGATTATTGGCATAGATCCAAGGTATTTTTGTCCCCAAGGGGTACTGAAAGCTATATATACCTCTCCTGGTACGATGGGGAAGAGAGGGACTAAAATTGCTATGGTCCTGTTGGATATAGAAACACAAGTTACCATCCTACCTGTTCCCATGGAGGGAAGTGACACTGAGTAACACCGTGGAAGGAGCCTTTGGGCTACTAAATGTACTGTCATTGTGGTTTTCATATCTGACTATGTAATAAGAATTGATGTGTTACATGTCTGCATTCCACAGTTCCTGTAAGTCTCTGAAGGGTCATGTTCAGTAACTGTTGCCCATAGAGAGGTCATTTCCCAGTACAACAAAATCACCTTCTTGATGGAGCCACAGAGTCCATCCTTTTACTTTTTTTAAATAAGTAACTATTAACATGCAACTAAGCTCTTATTGAAAATGGACACCTGACATCCTCATTTTCATACAGGTCCATTCAGACCCAATGATTAATGAGATGGGAAGGGCCCAACAGGCCTGGTTAGTCAAACGGAAATGGGATAGTCAAGAGTGAAGCTGTTCTGGCCCTAGCATCATCCCAGTTTTACACGAAAAAAAAAAAAAAAATGGCAGCTACTCCTCTGGAGGAAACTATATTTCCCACTCCACCACCTGAAACAAAGCTGCTGGTTCAACAGGGCTCTCGCATGTTCCTTTCAATGAATGGGCCTTGTTCACTGATGGTGTGGCTAAATTCAAAGCTGCTGGTTCCTCTGAACAGCAGCAGCCATCCAACCCCAACAGCAGCTCTGGAAGACCAACCGTGGAAAGTACCAGTCAGCACAATGGTCTGAATGGAAAGCTGTCATTCTTGTCTTAGACAATGCTCCAAAGGGCTAGGCATTTTCTAGTTTTACAGACTCTCAGACTATTGCCAATGGCCTAGCTGTCTGTCTGGTCTGCCATTTGAAAGACTATAGACTGGCAGATTAATGACCCCCTCTGTAGGGCCACAAACTGTGGAAATAAATTGTGGCTGCCGATCAGTCGGGGTCACTGACGTAGATGCCCATGGTAAGGGCCCATTCTCTGATGACACCAATTGGAGTCAAGCTGTTGTTCAAGCCTGTGTTGACCGGATGACTGCCAACACTACTGGGATCCACCATTGTATGAGACATGGCAGCACATCTACCACCATGGATAGGGTACAAAGTCAAGGTGCTTCTGATACAGAAGCTACCACTTCATATCAGACCTGTGACTCCTGCTAAAAGTAGGCCCATTTGCCTTGCAGTGAAGGAAGCCCTGTTTGCCATGTCCACTCCAAGCAAACTGACTACATCAAACCGCTGACTCCCATTCTGGGATGACCCTAATGCCTTACCACTGGCAACACTTTTTTAGATTACTCTCCAATCAGATGATTTTGGTTTCAGCATTGTGGCTCTCAGAATTAAACGGTGTTATGTTTTTAACTTTCCATACTATCTTTAGTTTGACAATGGTATGTCTTTTCCTATAAAGACTACCCAACAATGGGCCAATAGTCAAAGTGATCAATGGACATTTTATGACCTTTACCATCCTCAAGTTGCTGACATTACTGAGAGGTAAAATGGACTTAAAAAAAAAAATCAGCTCAAAAAGATTTCTGACTCTACTTCTCTCACTGCCTCTTGGTCTACACACCTTAGAAAGGTACTAAATGTAGCCATACCCAGAAAGGGTAGGGATTTACATAGACCTACTTTGAGATTTCTCTCTGACCATTTCTGGGCATGATGCACTTTTCTGTTCCCTGATAGGAACCCCAGGCCAGGATAACTGATACACCCTCCGGGTGGAAGGCCAATCAAAAGGGGTCCTAGAAGATTCAAACACAATTTTGTTTCAGCCACTGGTTATTTGTGTTTGACTGAAATGATCCTAGATCATGAAGATAATGACCATTTGTGTCACCGCTTGACAAGTTCCTTCACAGTGGCCAAAGTTGGTGGACTTAATGAGTCTCTGTAAATTTTGTATAAATGCCCTTATCCCACTTGCACCTGACCCTTCCAGATAAAACATCTGGGTACAAGTAGGGAATGACTGGAGGAAATATAAAGTTAAAGCTAGCTGGAAGGGACATTGGAAAGCCAATTTCACAGCTGTGGAGGGAGAGCAATAAATCTGGCAACGGGGAAGGGTCACCTCAAATCCCTGGAAGTACAAGGGGGTGAGATTAATGATGTCTTAGTCCCCTACATCCAGTGCCTCATCCTGGCAAAATAGCCATGTGTTTCAAGTAAGCCAAGCAGCAGTGGTAGCTGGCAATCTGATTCACTGACTTATTTCTGAGAATGTCATCTCCGTCCACAGGCTACAAAAACAGAAAAAGTCATGTGGACATGGCTAGTGCTGAACAATTCTTCTGTGCCTAATGCCATCAACTGCAGCTCCAAAACATGGACCTCCCCCTCATACCGGTACACTCTCCCAGACTGGCACAACCTTACTTCAGTCTGACTGATAAAAACTCACAGGCTTGTCCTGACTCCAAAGCAGCCTCAGGTTGTGCCGTGTGTAGCAATCAAGGCTGAATCTACTCAGAATACTGTCTGTGTGGCTTAATCAAACCAGTGTAATAGTGATCCAAATCAAAGATAGCAGCAAACTCCAAACTAGAATAACCTTTACTCTTTATGTGGGGGAGACTGGACCACGGACTGGCTCTCCATCAGGTGTGAAGGTTGCTTTCTGGATCATCTACTGCTCCTTGTTATTATTGGCAATGTCATTCCAAGCCTCCTTGTATGGGTCATAATAGATAACAGACTCAGCACAGACTGTCTTAATTTTTAAGAACAACTGGTCTCCCCCTGGGATTTATTCACATTAGGCCAAGTCAGAGACTCTGGGGTGGGGGCAGGTGGACGGAGTCAATATTGCAAGTTGGTCTCATCCTACTGCTTGGGATCCTATTGATCATAGCTCTAATTAAAGGCTGTATGAGAAAAGTTGAATAGATTTGGTCCCTGTCTATGCTGGACCAATTAATCAAACTGATCATGAAGTGGCACACACATGTGAAAATTCATCACAAGCCAAGGTGGTGTAATAAAAGCTGTTGGGTTTTGGGAGAGATAATTTATTTGGGCCTCTTACAGTCCCCTACATGTCTTGCTGGATGGACCAAGAATGCATGGCCCTGTTCTCAGGGTTGTTTATGTATCCAGTAACCTTAAGAAGCAAGGTAACATTTGTCCTCAAGGAGAAGGTTTGCTTACTGCTTGCCATAACAGTGGTGGATACTTCAAGCGGAATAAATGGTCATCAACTTCAATGCAAATCCACTGCATGCATGGGATTCATCTGGGCCATATCACATCACCCCTTCGAGATTTGGAGGTAAAGGAAACTGTTGTAAATATGATAACACTTAAGCAATTTGCTGTGCCATGAGTAATGAAGTCCTTTGTCTCTGATCCATGAGTCTTGTGTCTTCTGACAGCATCTGTGATACTTTAACAGGTTAACTTATATTAAGTAGAGTAAATATCAATTTCCAGACCCAACATGTTTATTTCTGGCTTGAACCATTCATGATAAAGCCCAGTGAAGGCAACCATCCCCACACAATGTTCAATATGAACTTACAGACGTTCTAATGTTGAAGCTACTCATCCTAGATTCTTTGATGGAAGCAAGAGAAAATCATTAACATTAGAATGTAAAAACCAGGGTCACTTCCCTACCTTCTAAAATCTAAACCTATGGGTTCTCCTATTTGGCCTCCACATAAAATTGAAATTTTCCCTTTCAGTTCCACTTCTCCCATAGCAAAACTCCTATGAAGGGAAACCATTAATACCACTGCACCACATTTTAGTGTGAAGAAGAAAAGTATTAAGTATATGAGATATTGTTATATTCTAGTTTAGGGGGAAGGGTGATTTGGGGTATGGCCTGAATGGGGAAGGAAGTGATTAAGGAGTGCTACTAGCCATAAAAAAATATATATTTTTTAATTCCAAGCCTGATTTTCCAAAGTACCATCAATCAATAAACAATAAGCCTACCCTCATGGAGGCAGAAAAATGGCTAGAAGACCATTATTTATAAAATTAAGTCTCTACCAATGGGGAGGGAAAGCAGGAAAAGTATGCAAGATTCAGGGAACAAAACAGTTGAGAAATATTTTATTTTCCATTGTCAAAAATCCTACACAAGCAAAGTATATAACGTTCAAAGTTCAACTTCAGAAATGTAAAAAAAAGATTCAAATGTCGCCAAGTGCTTTGTGTAGATTAAGTGCAAAGATTTGTCCATTATCTATTTTCTGTTAAAAGCAAAGGAACAACTTGAGAAAGAGGATGAAATAACAACTTAGAAGCAGAATTATAAAAATAGTTTAATGTCTAGACTTCTGGTTAAGTATCAAACATGATCAGTAAATATTCTAGATTTACAACTCTACAATGTATATAATTTAAAAAACTGGACTTAAAATTAGGAAAATTCACATTACTTTAGAAAGTAACTTCATATTCACTTGTCTCCATAATTCATTAAAATTAAAAATAAATGGCTTTTGAGAACAACCACAGACATGAGTTTGATGGATGACCATTTCTCCGCCCCCACTGTGAGCCATGAGGAAAAGGTAGATATGTTTATTCATAAAGTTCTGTATCTTCATGGATAAGTGATGCTGCTGGCATATCCTGTTATTTAATTAAGTGGAGGCAGAATAAATGCCTGATGCAAAGCCACTGCTGGAGTTTGCTTGCTTACTGTAAACAGATACAAATATTTCAATACTACCCACCTTTTTTTTAAAAAAAGGTTAAAATTTAAACCTATCTTATAAATAACATGAAAGAACATCTTTAGAATAATTATGAAAAACAATCCAGCTGCAGGTCTTTGTTTTAGAACTAGGACTTTTGTATCATCCAGGGTCTCTATCTAGCAGGGCTGAGGAGGAGGTGAGTGAATACTCCATGCAGGGGACTGTATAGATGACATCAGAGTCAGTCAAACACAGAGAGCATGAAAACAAATCAATTTTTCCTATTAAAAAATCCCTCAGAATAAATAAAATGAATTCCTACCCAAATTAAATTGCCTTGAAGTTTTCTGTACAAGGCTGTAGGCATTATAAACACTCTTTGACTTTGGCCTGCCAGGTTTCCTCAATCAATCATGCAGTAGCCTAAAATTAAATTGAAATGATTGGATAAAGGAAAATCAAATATTTTAACATTTAGTTTCAGTAATGTGATTATGAAGCTTTTAGTGATATTGTAATTACTTTGAAGCTGTGAGCATATGTTTCTGAGAGTATTCCATGGAGAAAAGCTGCATTAGGGAAACAAGTAAATACAGACCCCAATAATGCAAAAATATATTTGTTATAAAGCTAAAAGCTAAAGGTTGGACAAGGGACAATGCATCCATGTAATTTATACTCTAAACATCCTGTGTAGAGTAACCACTTTAAAATTCCTGCTCATTCCAGAATTAAAATAATGTAATGGCTTCCCTCTAAGGGAAAGCATTAGAGAAGCAATAAAGAGAAACAACAGTAAAGGACGGGGGAAAAAAAGAAAAAAAAACAGTCATCATCCTGTGAAAGCTCCAATTTTTTGCACAGAAAAATGTGACAGACTAAAATCTCTCTTCTAAAATTAATGAATCATCTTCTCAGAATATGAAACATTTTAATACACTTAGTATTTACCAAAATCAAAGCATATGTTACTACCCCTATTTGTTAATGCTTCATCCATTTCAGCACTTACTGGGATTATGCTGGGTTTGGGGGCCAGAGAGATAAATGGAATAAGGCCCCATCCCCAAGGCAAATGTCAGTAGCGACTGGATTATTTATTTAGGTACTTCAACCTCAGAAACAGGAAGGGAGATAGAAGACAAAACAAGAGAAAAGACAATGTCAGTTTCTCCAGTGATTCATACTTTCACTCATTCAACAATTATTTATTAAGTATAGACATACACCTTCCCTCAAGAATGAGGCAGGTAAGTAAACACACAACATTAAAATGGAATGAGATTAGGTCTTCAAATTTAACAGGAAAATGATTCCATCAAATAATCTGAAGTTACAAATCTTTTGAAGGATTTGTTTATTCTGATTATATCAAAGCATAGCTAATTGTCCTAATCACCTAAAGATCCTAAGTAGGAAGCAGTACACTGGACTCACAGCATTTAATTTGGCTGATGCCAATTTTATTTATTTATTTATTTATTTATTTTATTATTTTTTTTTTTTTGCAGTACGCGGGCCTCTCACCATTGTGGCCTCTCCCGTTGCGGAGCACAGGCTCCGGAGGCACAGGCTCAGCGGCCATGGCTCACGGGCCCAGCCGCTCTGCGGCATGTGGGATCTTCCCGGACCGGGGCACAAACCCGTGTCCCCTGCATCAACAGGCGGACTCTCAACCACTGTGCCACCAGCGAAGCCCAATTTGTTTATTTTTAATTGGAATTCACTTCTCACTTTCAGCCACAGGTCCTGCTACTTCCTACTCTCTCAGAGGAGGCCTAATTCACAAAGTTATATTCACCTGACACTAACCACTGCAAGCTTTAAAGTCTGCTTTCTCTGCCCAAATGGGCCTTACAGTTCAACACAGTGTCCGTTTGTTGCAGAATGTTACTCTTTATTAAATTGGGATAGACAAGATTAGTATTGTCATCATTTCTGTTAGCCAAAAGTAAATGAGTGACATTTAACATGGCCCTGCTGACAAAGCCATCATTCTAAAAAGAAATTTAAGCATGCCCATTCTTAGCATTAAGACCAAGTGGTTCCTCGTTACTTACAGAGCAAAACTCGAATTCTCCAGCAGGCCCTGACCCTCCTCACCCAGATTGCTCCTCACTTCCTACTCCACGCTTCTTACGCGGTAACCCTGTCAACTCCTCCTCCTCCCAAGGAGCACTACTCCTCCATAGAGTCTGCTTCCAAACCCCCATGCCTTACTGTTTGCACTCGGGAGATCACTCAGCCGGAAGGTCCAGCTCAAATACCACCTCTGTTCTGGAAGTTCCCCAGCTTTATCACACAAAAATACATGCTTCCATTATAGCTTCTGTTACTGCTGATCATTGCTTTGCAGGTGTACACAGCATCTTCACGAAACTGTGACTTCCGCATTTAGTTTTGGAGACTCAGTGGTATCTCAGGTCATAACTTAGGGTCTCAATAAATGTTTATTGAAGTTAACATTTATTTTCTTCTTTTTTCCAATAAAAATGAACTTTTTCTTTTCTTACAAATCAAATTTTACATCTATTTAAAAAATGTATTCCATACTTCCTTTAGAGTTTCTCCTAACTGTACTAAACGCATAATGGAATATTTTCCAAATATTTCAGCTAAAACTGCCTCATGAAAACAAATTCTATACTGACACCTTTTTAAAAATGAAGCAAATTAAGGTTGATTCTTTTTTTGCCCTTCATAACTTTACTAGAATTTATTTAAAACATCTCAGCTGTGTATTTCTAACCAAGCCAGATTAGTGATTATTTACAAAGAGCAGGACAATGTTAAACTATCCCACTGGAGCATTAGGTGTCTAACATTCATAGTGAACTGGCAAAACAGAAATCAAAATGTACATAAAATGGTTATTTGCTCCTACTTTGCCTGATCACGTGTTGTTGCGTGAAGTCATATTTCTCTCAAAAGCATAACAAAGCTTCCCCTGCTCTACAGGATACAAATGAGCAACCTGGTACAGCAAATTACCCAGCTGTAATTCACCATTTCAGTCCTGGAGTGTGGCCACATGTTCTTTTGGCACCTGGGAAAACTACCTTGAAAAGTGAGTTACGTCCTTGGCCAGCTTTATCAACTAGTCCACACACATACACACACACACACACACACACTACTAGATTCCTCATGTGTAACATTATTGCATTGTCATTAAATGACCTCAGAAAAGGAAAAATCAAGTTATATAGCAGTCAATTCGATGTCCTGTGTCCATCATCCTTACTTCATAATAAGACACTTTAACACCAGATTTCAAATGGTGAAGGCCTTAATGGTGACTGTGGTAGGTTGAAAAGACCACCTCAAAATGTCCATAACCTAACCCCTGAAACCTGTAAATGTGACCTTATATGGCAAAAGGACCTTGCATATGCAATTAAATTAAGGATTTTGGGATGGGAGGTTATCTTGGTGGCCCCTAAATGTAATCACAAGTGTTCTTATAAGAGGCAGGCAAAGGGAGATTTGACTACAGTAAAAGAGAAGGCAATATGACCACAGAAACAGGGACTGGAGTGAGGCAGCCAGGAGCCAAGGAGCCAGCACCCTGTAAAAATGGAAGAGGATTCTCCACTGAAGCTGCTAGAAGGAACTAGTCCTGCTAACAACTGGATTTTGGCCCCTTAAAACTCATTTTGGACTTGTGGCCTCCAGAACTGTAAGAGAATATATTTGTGTTGTTTTAAGCCACCAAACTTATGCTAACTTGTTATAGCAGCAACAGGAAGCTAATACAGTGATTGTATTGCCATGCCTCGATAGTGTATAATGCTATTGAAAAAAATGAAAAGTGAAATTATGGTACTAGTATTTGTTTTTCTGAAAACGCTACTTTTATGACAAGAACATGAAATTACTACAAGTATGCTACCATTACTAATTTATTTGACAATTTGTCACAAAAGTGTAATCAGTTCTACATATATACCAACCAGCGATACACGTGTCCTATCCTTAAGACTAGGATTATAACACCATTGCATTTTCTGTATTTCCAAAATACTACATGCTTAATGCTGAAGAGGTGAAAAAACTCAGAAAACCACAGTAAAAAAAATCCCACGACCCAAAGATAATAATTTTGAGGTATACTTCCCAATATTTTTACATATATAAATAGCACTTAAAGCTACATAGTGAGACACTGGGAGCAGCCAGAGCGCAGGGCGCGGAACCCTCAAGGCAGTGCCTGGCATATCAGACTCTGAACATTGGAGCCGGAGCCTAGAGCCGTGTGGCTGACAGGGTCTTGGTGCTACAGCCAGGTGTCAGGCCTGTGCCTCTGAGGTGGGAGAGCTGAGTTCAGGAGATTGGTCCACCAGAGACCTCCTGGCTCCACATAATATCAAACAGAGAAAGCTCTCAAAGAGATCTCCATCTCAACGTGAAGACCCAGCTCCATTCAATGAACAGCAAGCTACAGTGCTGGACACCCTATGCCAAACAACTAGCAAGACAGGAATACCACCCCACCCATTAGCAGGGAGGCTGCCTAAAATCATAATAAGGTCACAGACACCCCAAACACACTATTGGACATGGTCCTGCCCACCAGAAATTGAAGATCCAGCCTCATCCACCAGAACACAGGCACTAGTCCCCTCCACCAGGAAGCCTACACAACCCACTGAACCAACATTAGCCAGTGGGGGCAGACACCGAAAACAACGGGAACTACAACCTGCAGCCTGCGAAAAGGAGACCCCGAACACAGTAAGTTAAGCAAAATGAGAAGACAGAGAAATACACAGCAGATGAAGGAGCAAGGTAAAAACCCACCAGACCAAACAAATGCAGAGGAAATAGGCAGTCTACTTGAAAAAGAATTCAGAGTAATGATAGTAAAGATGATCCCAAATCTGGGAAATACAATGGAGAAAATACAAGAAACGTTTAACAGGGACCTAGAAGAACTAAAGAGCAAACAAACAGTGATGAACAACAATATAAATGAAATTTAAAATTCTCTACCAGGGATCAATAGCAGAATAACTGAGGCAGAAGAATGGATAAGTGGCCTGGAAGACAAAATAGTGGAAATAACTACTGCAGAGCAGTAGAAAGAAAAAAGAATGAAAACAATTGAGGACAGTCTCAGAGACCTCTGGGACAACATTAAACACACCAACATTCGAATTATAGAGGTCCCAGAAGAAGAAGAGACAAAGAAAGGGATTGAGAAAATATCTGAAGAGATTATAGTTGAAAGCTTCCCTAATATGGGAAAGGAAAAAGTTAATCAAGTCCAGGAAGCATACAGAGTCCCATACAGGATAAATCCAAGAAGGAAAACGCCAAGACACATATTAATCAAACTATCAAAAATTAAATACAAAGAAAAAATATTAAAAGCAGCAAGGGAAAAACAACAAATAACATACAAGGGACTCTCCATAAGGTTAACAATTGATCTTTCAGCAGGAACTCTGCAAGCCAGAGGGAGTGGCAGGACATATTTAAAGTGATGAAAGGGAAGAACCTACAACCAAGATTACTCTATCCGGCAAGGATCTGATTCAGATTCAACAAAGAAATTAAAACCTTTATAGACAAGCAAAAGCTGAGAGAATTCAGCACCACCAAACCAGCTCTACAGCAAATGCTAAAGGAACTTCTCTAGGCAGGAAACACAAGAGAAGGAAAAGACCTACAAGAAAACCCAAACCCAAAACAATTAAGAAAATGGTCATAGGAACATACGTATCGATAACTACCTTAAATGTAAATGGATGAATGGATAAAGATGTGGCACATATATACAGTGGAATACTACTCAGCCATAGAAAGAAACAAAATTGAGTTATTTATAGTGAGGTGGATGGACCTAGAGTCTGTAATACAGAGTGAAGTAAGTCAGAAAGAGAAGAACGAATACCGTATGCTAACACATATATATGGAATGTAAAAAAGAAAAAAAAAAGATTCTGAAGAACCCAGGGGCAGGACAGGAATAAAGACACAGAGGTAGAGAATGCACTTGAGGACACGGGGAGGGGGAACGGTAAGCTGGGACGAAGTGAGAGAGTGGCATGGGCTTATATATACTGCCAAATGTAAAATAGATAGCTAGTGAGAAGCAGCCGCATAGCACAGGGAGATCAGCTCCGTGCTTTGTGACCACCTAGAGGGGTGGGATAGGGAGGGTGGGAGGGAGACGCAAGAGGGAGGAGATATGGGGATATATGTATATGTATAGCTGATTCACTTTATTATAAAGCAGAAACGAGGGGCTTCCCTGGTGGCACAGTGGTTAAGAATCCGCCTGCCATTGCAGGGGACACGGGTTCCAGCCCTGGTCCGGGAAGATCCCACATGCCGCGGAGCAATTAAGCCCGTGTGTCACAATTACTAAGCTTGCGCTCTAGAGCCCACGTGCTAAACTACTGAAGCCCACTGGCCGCAACTAGAGAAAGCCCGCGCGCAGCAACACAGACCCAACGCAGCCAAAAATAAATAAATAAATAAATCAGAAACTAACACACCATTGTAAAGCAATTATACTCCAATAAAGATGTTAAAAAAAAAAGCTATCTAGTTCTCATTTATGCTAAGAAAGTTCTTATATTAATTTAAAAAAATCTTTCTTAACTATTAAAGAATTCACACATATTTATCAATCTTAGGTCATTAATGCTAATCATCCTGTTGTCAACATTTGCTGAGGACAAAAAAAAAAGAAATCATGTCACCCCAGAAACCAGACCTCAAATGGCATTTCCACCCTTCTCTGACTAACTTTACCTGCATAACTTGCATTCTACTGGGCATAATATGATTAAATTGAGTACAGTAGCCAGAAGAGATGTTTAATAAATTTATACACGAATAATTGTGACAACCATAACTGGACTCAACAGAGAAGTTCCTTAGATGTTAAAACCCAAGTACAAATAATTCTAGAGCTTCCCCTCACCGCCCCCCCCCAAAAAAGAGTTATAAAACGCGTTGTAGTACTAAACAGTACCCAATTGCCAGGGTATAAAGGCGAGGATACAGACCCCGTGTGAAACTCCAGCAACATAAACTATGAATAAGATAATTTGATGACTTTCTTGAAATCAAGGTGATGGGGAAAAAAATTCAATACATTTGATAAGAAAATGTGCATGTAGTAAGAAACGTACAAACACTCACACACATACATACACACACAGAGGCAATAAAAAAAGAAGAAAACTCTAGAGAGGACCATAATAAAGGAAGAAATTCCCTTACCTACCACTGACTGGGCATGTCACCAGTTCCTCAATGAACAACAGTAGGAAGCAAATATCAGACCTCCACTATATATCCCTTTCTGTTTCTATCATATAACTATGTCCAAACTGACTGCACAGTAAAACACACACAATTCCCATCCAACAGTATGAATTCAAGCCATCTTCATTTAAAAACATCTTTAGACATTGTCACACATATATCCAGACTTAGTGGATGCCAACCGACTTGTGCAGTCTACATCTGCTTGTGATCAGCATCCCAGATAAGCAGCAACTCAGATAATGCTGCCCCAGTTGTGCTTAAATCTGTACCTCTCACTCCCTGAGGAGTCACCAGGGAGCTGGAAAGGACTTCAAGACATAGTTCACAGGTAGAGAGAAGACCTAGAACATGAATTATTATTCTTAAGTCTTTATTTCTCCAGACAAGTAAGCTTAAATCCTGCCCTATCCTCAAGCCAGTCCAAGCTTCCTCAATCCCCAAAACTCTGGCTCAAGGGAAAAAATGTAATCAGGACCAGATTCCCCTCAAAACAAAATGCATTTGCTGGGCCTACGAGTAGTTTTACTGCAGACAACTCCCTGTCAAGAGAATGTCTATGGGAGAAGCCATGGTGGTCCTGGTTTGTTAAGTCACACAATTCCAGTCATGACCCTCAGGAACACTTGTATAACCAACCAAGCCCTGTGGAAACCCCAGAGGCAAGCAAGGAAAGAGTTCACCTCTTTAATTAGTCAGAAAGCAGCTGCTTCTGTGAGCTAAGGAATGAAACATTAAAAGTCCAGCTTCTGACAACAGCAAAGAGTGCGGGGAAGAAGAAAATGAGGGAAGGAAAAAGGGAGAGTACAGGTAGACACTACAACCAAAGGTTCACCTCTGAAACACACACATTACAAACCTCAGTCCCATTTCTCCATGTTAATACTGAGTGAATTTCAGGTGTCTAATTCCTGTCTTTCCATGTTCTGGAAAATGGATCTACTCTGAATAAGCTTAAAAATGACGATGTAACTGCAAAGGGCTTCATCTCAGGTAATATTATTTATTCACTGAAAGTTCAAAAAACACTTAATAGTAGGAATAACTGGTGCATTCATCAATTACATGGATAAATAATGAACATGTTTCAATTGGAACACCAGTATTAGTTCCCTAATCACCACTTTTTTCCCCTAATTTGACAGGGGTGGGGGTTTAAGGGATGGGGAAGGTTGCTATGTGCTGTACACAGAGATTCTTCTCACTTCTGATGTTAAGGGCTCTAAAATTATCCTTTATGGGGAATCCTATTCAAGTCTTACAGTAAGAGTCAACTGGAGAAATCATCAAGAACCCATCAACACTCTTAAAAATACAAATGTCCTAAGATGGTCTCAATACATGACCAAGCATATAAGTAAATAAGACAGGAAGGTGAGCTGCAACATAAATCTCTTTCTTTAATATTAAAAAATTTAAGAAAGAAACCGTTCAGATTACTACAAAGAAACATTTAAAATAAGCTCATTAAATGAAAATTAAAACAGAAACACTATATAAGCACTGGGCCACAATTAAAGGCTGAAGAAACAGCAGGTAAGAAACAATTTCCACTGATCAAGAAACTAAAAGCTAACAGAATAAAGTATTCTGCATTGAAACTGCTTTCATGAATATGAAACATTACCAAGTAAGAAGAACCTTCTTTTCTGAATTTTTCAAAGAAGCTTTGGAGGTAGAAATGGATTTGCATATCTTAATACAAAGTACTTTCATTGTATCATTTTCAAGCAATGAAGCCATGAGGTTTCAAAAAAATGTAGACTTCAAAAAAATCCTTAGAAATAGTTCCAAAGTTGAAAAGGACATAGAGTCATCATTCTAGAGCCTTTGGACCCAAAGAAGAACTGTACATAATTACATGAAATCTATGCAAAAGCTTAGAACTTCTTTTGTGACACAATTGTACCTCATTATAAACAGCTTTCAGAGCCTACCTTGGGTACTTAGATGCAGGGTCACTTCTCATCTAAAATTACTGAAATGGCAGAGCAAGTAGCAGTAGACAGTATATTTAACTAAAATATAAATTTTGAGACTTTAAAATTCACTGCATACAAGCTTTAAAACAAATATGCAGATTTGTGGGCAAACAGTACAGTGAGACTGTACATTCATGACGGCGGGGTGTTTTTTTCTGTTTTTTGTTTTTTTTAACTTATGTATCCCTGGCACCTGGAACAGTACTGGGCACACAGTAGATACTCAATTACTGAATCAGCTTTCATGAAAATAAAGCATTATAAAATGAGAAGTGAAGGTTGTGAAGGTTTTTTCTTCATAAGATTCATTTAAAAAATTAAAATATACTGTTCTTCATCTATCAGAAAGACAAAAATAAAAAATTTTATGGTACACAGAGGGAACGTGGACACTCTTATAAACATTGTTGAAGGGGGGCAGGGCCATTAAGGACAGTTGTGCACCTTGTGCACTGTTCGAAGGCAATGTCTTTGGAGAGAGAGGGGAAACCCAGTAGGTGCTTTGCTGTTGAATGCTGGGTCAGTTCTGGGAAGGATGTCTTTTTGTAATTTTTCAGCTCAGAGGAGTAGGACAGCTCTTTGCTACCTTGTTATGGCAGACAGAAATGTAAAACAGCGTAATTTATTTTAAACAATTTGGAAATCCCTAGCAAAATTCAAAGTCTACAAACCCTTTAGCTAGAAAATCCACTTAGAAACTGTAATAATATTTTTACTTTACATATAGGCTTACATATGCAAATGAAATGATATGGACACAAACCTTCCTGATGACAGCAACTGTCTGTAAACTTACTGTATGCTCATTTATTGGAGAGTACCTGCATAAGTTATGTACAGCCACTAAATACTAGACAGGAATCACTGTAGGGTGGATCTGTACATGCAGGTTTGTAAGCCTTCTAAGAGATGTTAAGTTGAACAAGATACAGAAGAGATTATGTTCTAATTATTTTTTAAATCACTCAAAAATCATTTTTAAGACATTGGGTTTGAATTTCAAAATTGGCAACATGGTTATATATATATATCCATGCACTTTAACATCTGATACTACTTAAATACCTAAATCCAGTTCTATACAACATACATATAGAATATACCACAAATATTACTATTAAAATTCAATTTTAAACACACAAAAATGGTAATTTTAAAAAAGGGTGAAATATAATTTTAAGAGAGGTACCAAAAATTACATTTTTCTAAGTTGAATTCTCTTAAGTTTTTATTATGCTTTATATTATCTTAACATCCTCTCCATATTTCTCAAAACGTCATAATTTTTCACCCACTTAAATTATATTTCTATAGCTGTCTGAGTCAGGGCATTTAACATATTAATCATAATCTAACTGGAAAATGTAAGTACTTTTGAAACTGTCTCTGTGCCAAGAAAGAATCCTGAATTTTGAGAAAGCAAAAAAAGGTAATTTTACTGGTAGTGAGGCAACAGTCAATCCCCCTTACTCCTATTCTACCAAGAAATGCAATTTTTGTTTTTCCTTAAAAGTGAGCTGAGATTTACATAAAGTAGAAGAGTACTGTTAGCTTTAAAGAATGTGTAGCAATTAAAGACAGCATAGGCACAAAAGGGGCAAGTTCTGAGCAGCACACGTCTTTAACAAAAATAAAATAATCCCCAGATATATATTAATGTATATTTTAATCTCCAGTATATCACTGGATATAGACTATAAATAAGGCCTTTCCTGGCTCCAAAGTTTAGTCAGAAACGGGAAATATCACTCCAAGATTTTCCTTCAATTGCTCCCACTTTCACTTACCTTTGGCATTATCAACTGAACCAACTCCAAAATTGGCAATTAAGATTTTTATTAAAATGTACCCATTGGCCAAATTAGGCAATGCAAGTAGTTGACTAGCTGTATAATTTATTGTACATTGTCCACATGGTTTTAACAAGTAAGGTATTTTCCTGGGAGGGAGCATGGATTTATTTATGTTGTAATACACTTATTTGCACTGTGTCAAACAATAGCTGGAGTATGAGAAAGAACACTTTTAAAAATCCACCTTACATTCTCCACATCACTACCAGTTATTAATAAATGTCTAATCATCAAATCTAAAGATAATACGCTTCCTTCCTGTGTTCCTAAATCCCAAACAAACTAAACTGCATAAACATAGTTCATTCTAACAAAGTTATCTATATAATCGTCTATTAGATAACAATTTAGAATTAAGTGATGACTTTTAGATCTTAAATTCTTGCCTGTATATAGCTTCACCAACAATCATACCATGCTAGAAAGGTAAGAAAAATTGGACAACATCCTTAGGTTTTATCATTGTTGCAAACACAGTGTCAGTTAGCTGGCATGATTCTCCTAGTGACGGATAAAACGTTTTACACTTTAACATTCGTTTAATAAATAAAAGATGTAAGTTTATCAGTGCATACAAACTTATATATTTTTAAAAATCACCTTCTATCTTCTCGGATAGACGACATCTGACTTCAGATGTACTTGGGTTTTGTAAGTGGTGCCCATTCAAGAATAATCCCCAAATAAACTCACCAAACCAATACATGGTCTACAGGAAATCTGTCATAATAATCTCCCCAAACATCAATGTTTTGTAATCACACTGTGCGTTTCCATTAATTTTCAGAGATAACCCTTAAAATAACTTTTGGCTTAACAATCCTGGAAGACAGGAACTTTTCTAATCTTACATATTACAGGGTTTATAAGCAACTCTAACAGCCACTTCCAAAGCTTTATTCACATAAATGCACCTAGGGCCTTCTGTGTATAAAAAAAGTGGTTTTTTTGTTTTGTTTTGTTTTTGCAAAATGAATCGTTAGTTCACTATGCGAAAGTTTTGATCCCTGTTATAACTGACTCAATTATTCTTTCAACTCAGACCTCTAGGGAGAGATTTAGAAGACAAAACCCAAGGGAGCAAGAAGTTTAAATCCATCTGCAGGAATTTGTTTTGACCTCAACCATCGTCCCTAGGCACTGTCCATTAGAGCTTAGCGCTTCGCGAGCGTTTCCCTTAAAGAGTTCTCCGGAGAGTGGGTCCCAATCTTTCCTAAGCGGCAAGACCGCGTCCTAAGCGGCAAGACCGCCTCCCAAGCGCCCTGAGGGACGGAAACCGGGGCGGAAGGCGGGGCCTTCCCACAGCCCCTAGAGGTCCGGCGGTCGGTGCGCTCGCTGACAGCCCGCGGGACGCAGCCTTCGCCTCGGGCAGCGCCGAGGCGCACGCCAGGGTCCCTCGCGAAGTTGGCTCCAGGGGGAAGCCCGTCAAACGAGGACCGGGTGGGGGCTTAGGACACACACACACTTATTCTCCAGGGCCACGGCGGGCACCGGGGAGCCGGCGGCGCAGGCTGAGGATGGCGCGGACACCGACACCCTGCCACGGACAGCGGACACGGGCAGCACCCCGGCGTCCCTGTCAGCCGAGGCCCGGCGCGGCGCAACAGCTGGGCGCGAGGCGGCGCAGAGAGGCTGTACCTGTCAGGTACCCACGTACCTATCATGGCCACTGGGCAGTTGGAGGCTGCCGGGCGAGCAAGGGCCTACACGCACGCCGGTAGCCGCCTGCGCCTCACACGAGCGACACTCCCGGGTTAAATCGTGCAGGAAGCCTTTCCCCTGCGCCCGCCCGTGGGGGCGCGCATGCGCAAAGGGGGCTTAGCCCGAGGCCTTCTGGGAGTCGTAGTTTTAATGCGTAGTCTCTCCGCAGGTCGGTCGCTGCCGCCCGCGGCCCGCCGCCCGCCGCCCTTCCGGCTTGAGGCCTAGGAAACGTCCGTCACCGAGAGGCAGGGTCATTCGGCCGCAGTGTTGACGTGTCGCTTAGCAACCGGGAGGGTTACCTTTGGAAGCTTGTTGCGGCTCTAGCCTCTGTCCTGCCCTCTTCCCGCCCCTCCCCTCCCCTCAACTCCCTTCACCTGGGAGCTGCCAAACATCTGGATCAACTTGGGCACTACGAGGGCGTGAAATTCTACCAGTAACGCGCCTTTTTACATTTTTTCCCGACCTCCTTCTCACATCCGTAAAACTCACTGATTCTTTTACTACACGTTTTATGAGAACAAGACATTTTCTAGGAAGATGGTGGCAGAAAAAGAGACCCTGAGCTTAAACAAATGCCCAGACAAGATGCCGAAGAGGACCAAGCTGCCGCTCCCGGTGCACCAGCCTCACTCCCTGGTTTCTGAGGGCTTCACAGTCAAAGCCATGATGAAAAACTCAGTCGTAAGTGATCTTCCTGAATTGAATGTACTCGCTCCGAATCAGGGGACACCAGGTTGTAGAGGATGGCTAGCCCTAGGATGGATTCTGAGCCCATATCTAGGGTGGTCTTTGCCAAAAATGGCAATTACTCGGCCAGTAACAGACGGTGCCCAACAGAGTGTGGAGGTCCAGGCTAGGCTGCTAGAAGGGATCTCGGGCAGCTGACGTACTGTGCCTGTTTCTAAGCACCTTCCTAATAACTCACGGTTTCTAGACCACCTAAATTTACTCTTAAGCTATTTACACAAAGAAGAAAGATCCCCTTTACTTATTGATTCCTAAACTGTCTCACTCAGCAAAAGGCCTTATAGAAGGAGAGTTCTTAGAAATCATAAACTCTCTTGCAAAATTTAACATGTGCTGATGTACAGCTGGGAACATAAACTCATTAATTAACAGTAAGAAATTTCATCAACCAACCTAGAAATTTTTAGAATATCCTAGCATTTCTTCTAACAACACTCTCACAAAATCGCATGTTAGAGTACTAAAAGGCAACTTAATAAGAAGTCTATTTCCAGATAGATCTTTTAAACTATTAATTTTAAACAATCCAAGCTTCTGTTCAAGTATTTCTGCCTATTAATACAATTCATATTTCATTTCTACTGTTTGGTGGTAGTAAAAATCAACTATTCTCAATATTCTCAATAGTTTCCTTAGGAGGAAAAGTTTTAAACTGCGCACAAATGGTTTGGGTACATGCATGATAGTTTAAAAAAAAAAACTTTTAATTTGGTATACTACACCAGGTTTTACTACTGAGTAAGAACTTGTCTGTGAATGAGATATTCAATAATAAATGCAGCTTTCAAATTTGTATAATTTACACTCTGGGAGGATCTGACTTATTGTAGAGCAACTCATTATGTTAAATGAAGAGCATTGCTTTCCAGTGTCACATTATTCGTTTTACATAAATGTTGCAAACCTAATACTTTATTCCTAAACCACATCCTTAAAATACAGGAATGAAACAGATCACCTTTAGACGCTGAGGCCAGATTCCCATGTTGCTACACAAAATGAAATTCTGGTTATCAGAATGTGTGTCAGTTGAATTGCAATAGTTAAAATTCTTAGAAGTAGACTAAAACTTTCTGCTTGTTGTAACTGCAGCCCTTTTGCATGTATTTCATGTGAATATGTGGTCATGGGAGTCAATATGACTCATTTATCAGCAACACAGAATACCATAACATTCAAGCTAATTATTTCTTTTTTTCTTCTAAACAGTATATATGATTATAATTTTAGTGATTTTTTTCAATGTTATATTTCTTCAAAGACATGTAAAAAATTGGTCAGATTCTTTTTTTTCTAAACCTATATTTATAATCACGTTTTCTTTTTAAAAAACATAGCTTTGCACCTAAAGTCATAATTCTGGAAAATCAGGTATTTCAGTACTGACAAATGTAACAAATATGCTTACAAGACTCAAACAAAAAAATCGATTATGAAGCAGCCTTCATTATAAACAACTTATTTGAGATAAATTATCTTTTTGTTTCCATATACTTAAGGAAAATCCCTTAGTGTAATATTTATGTCTCCTTTGGGATCCTCAAAAGAGGATGAGTCATTCTTTCACTTCATTTAGTGGAAATCATAATTGTTAGATGCGAACATTATTCATCCATCCATTCATTCATTCAGTCAACAATAGTTTTTTTGTTTGATTGTTTTTTGTTTGTTTTTTTAAATCTGAGAACTTGCTCGGCATAGTTCTGGGGATTTGGGATCAGCAAAACAAAGTCTCAGTCCTTAAAACTCCAAGGAGAGCCACCACTAACAGCAATGGTCAAGTCTTGATAAAAGAGAGAGACTGTTTATACAAACTAACTTCAGTGGTACAGGAAATAAAACCCTTCCTTTTCGTATCCAATATTAACATTTCAACATTTCTGCCCACGACAGTGTAGACCTTTCAGCATTACATGGTCAAAACACGCCTCTTTCCTAAGGTTTATTTCTATTCAGAAAATAACATGCCAATCTCCAGCTTTTCTTTTCTTTTTTTTTTTTTTTAACATCTTTACTGGAGTATAATTGCTTTACAATGGTGTGTTAGTTTCTGCTTTATAACAAAGTGAATCAGTTATACATATACATATGTTCCCATATCTCTTCTCTCTTGTGTCTCCCTCCCTCCCACCCTCCCTATCCCACCCCTCTAGGTGGTCACAAAGCATCGAGCTGATCTCCCTATGCTATGCGGCTGCTTCTCACATGTATATATGTCCATGCCACTCTCTCATTTCGTCCCAGCTTACCCTTCCCCCCCCATGTCCTCAAGTCCATTCTCTATATCTGTGTCTTTATTCCTGTCCCACCCCTAGGTTCTTCAGAACCATTTTTGTTTTTTGTTTTTTTTTAGATTCCATATATATGCATTAGCATACGGTATTTGTTTTTCTCTTTCTGACTTACTTCACTCTGTGTGACAGTCTCTATGTCCATCCACCTGACTACAGATAACTCAATTTCATTTCTTTTTATGGCTGAGTAATATTCCATTGTATATATGTGCCACATCTTCTTTATCCATTCATCTGTCAATGGACATTTAGGTTGCTTCCATGTCCTGGCTATTGTAAATAGAGCTGTAATGAACATTGTGGTACATGACTCTTTTTGAATTATGGTTTTCTCAGGGTATGTGCCCAGTAGTGGGATTGTCCAGCTTTTCTTTCTTTTTTTTTTTTTTTGCGGCACGCGGGCCTCTCACTGTTGTGGCCTCTCCCGCTGCAAAGCACAGGCTCCGGACACGCAGGCCCAGCGGCCATGGCTCACGGGCCCTGCCGCTCCGCGGCACGTGGGATCCTCCCGGAATGGAGCACGAGCCCGTGTCCCCTGCATCGGCAGGCGGACACTCAACCACTGCGCCACCAAGGAAGCCCTGTCCAGCTTTTCTTAATTGCAACTCCTTGTTCCAAAAGCCAACCCTCAAACCACTTTTCTAGTGTTAGGGCTTGCCATCAGTTCCTCTTTCCAACACTCACTAATTAAATAAGTCACCATTCCATTGCACTTCCCCAAAAGACTTGTAGAACTATATCCTAAGGAGGTATATGGAGACTCCCAATGTTTCACTGAGGGTGCTTTAGTAATATAAGTATACAAGCTTGATCATAGACAGATATGATCTGGTGGGCTGTGCAAGCCGAAATCCTTAAACAGTCATAATCTATGTATGTGAATGCAAAATTATTTACAAAATAATGATAAATGTAAGTAGCTAGTTTTTTTTTTTAAATCCCTATGTCAAGTGTTCTTCAACTGTAAGTAGTTCCTTTACTTTACCTATGTGAAATTGTTGTTGCATTCTGTATAGAAACAAGCAATGAGAAAAGTCCTGCAATCAGAGAATAATAATCAAATTCATATTATTATAATGCTTGACTCAAAAGAATGATAGGAGATGCAGAATTTGAAGATTTCCTAGTTTATTTTCCCTTTAAAGGCCTTGTTTGTGGTCTGATAGAACCTATAACCAGAAACCAGTAACCCAGTGTTGTATTGGCTTCTTCTCAACAGATGGTACTTGCTTTCTGTGCTAACCTACCTTATCATAAAGCAAGTTAGGTTATGGGCCCAAGGTTATGATGAATGAGATGCTGACTTCAGCTGAAGCTTTATACTACATCTTTCCTTTTCAGTAGACTATAGATGTTTTATGCTCAAAGTTTATGGGAATGGGAGAAATAATTCTTTAATATTACTTTATTTATATAGAAACTTTTATGCTTACTAATTCATTCAACACATAGGAGCAACGGTCAGTATTTATAAATTATATATTAAGATATTGATTTGGCTGCTGTAACGGTGACCAAATAACAATAGTTTAACTAAGATGGAAGTTCTCTCAGAGTCCAAGTTTGTAGGCAATTCATGGAGACTGGGCACTACTTCCCCATGAGATAGGTCCAGGGACTTAGGAGCCTTGTATATTCTTGTTTTGCATCCTGCAGGATGATGCCCTGAGTCCAGGTGAGCTCACCATCACCAGGGTCAAATCCCTACTCTCAGGATGGAGGAAATAAGAAACAGAGTGCTTCCTTTTATGAGCATGACCCAGACACAGCACCCCACTTTCATTCACATCCCACTGGCCAGAGTTTAGTCATAGGCCTATATTTTCCCTTTTTGCAAAAGCCTATGAAAGACTGACCCTTGCAGCAACTCTAGACCCCTATACCTGTTCCTTCAGGAAAAGGGCTAAGAGTTATATCATTCCGAAAGAGCATAATCTCCAACACCTACTTCATGCACGAGGAGAGAAAAATGAGTAAGGAGCAACCTGCAAGAAAAAGTAGGAAGAAATGGAGAGCAAGCAGCATGTTCCAGAAGCTGCACTCATCACTTTTGCTCAAATCCATTGCCAAACCTAGGCTTATGGCAACAGCCACTTACAGGAGAGGCTGGGAAATGTAGCCTCTGACGGGTAGCTCTGTGTTCAGCTAGAACTTGAGGCATTGCATTACTGTAGCAAAAGGAAGAACAGAAATTTGGGGTTTATTCGAAGTGTCCACCGTGAGAGTTAAATATTGCTAGAAAAGAAAAGAAGAGGCACAAGTAAAATAATTACAGTACAAGTAAATGCACACCCATGGTAAGGCTTACAAATACCTACTTAGGACAGTGGAAGTGCTAATGACGAAGGGACCAAGTGACAATAACCTCATTGAGACCCTCATTACCTTTTGTCTAGGTTTTGGCGGTATCATCTAAACTGGTCTCTAGACTCCATTCACCAATCAGTTGATTGCCTCAATCAACTATCAGTACTATTACACTTATCCTTCCAGTACAAAGTTCTCTTATTATTGCTGAAAGCTTTTAGAGATCACTGGTTCTTATAGCAAAAAATCATGGAACCTCCACAAGACCAGCAAGGCCTTCTGTGATCTAACCCTATTCTATGGATTTAATTTCATCTCCCACTATTCTCATTTGCTTCCACCAAATTAAACTGTAACTCTTCATTGCTTTGATTTTGCTTGTGTTGTTCCCTTTGCTTCAATGCCCTTCTCCCTACATATCTGCAAACACAAATCCCTTCAGTCATTAGGTAACAAATGATCACTGACTGTGCCATACACTCTTTTAGGTGCTGGAAATCTAGCAGTAAGGAAGAGGCTAAATGCATGCCATCAAGGAGCTTATATTTTTGCAGCCATTTAAAAGGCCAACTGCTTCAAGATGATTCCCCTAATTCTCTTTCTCAACCAAGATGGAAACTTATTTTTGTTCATTGTTTTCTACCATGTATTAGAGTTATGTCTACCCATGTTTTACCTCCTGAAGTAAATTCCCTGTGAGGGCAGAATCTGTGTCCAAGTCATTTTTTTCATCCTAACAGCACCTAACAATGTACTCAATAAATATTTGATGAATGAAGGAAAGCAATTCTACACTTTTCTGTTATCTCATCGTTTTCCTCCTGTTGTTATAACTGTCATCTGTCTTTAGTTTGTTTTTTTTAAACCACCCTCCTCCAATTGAGGAGCCCAGAAGTTCCCTTTAAAACTCAGCCAGATGATGACATTGATCACTTCAGATCCTCAGGTGGCTCATCTTAGTGTTAAGCTGAAGTTTTTAAGCTCCTATAAGGCACTATGTAATCTAGCTGCCATTTCTTCTTTATATGTATAACTTAGTACTTTCTCCCTCCCTCGTTCTGTTCCATCCACAATAGTTTCCTTGCAGTTTCTTGAATATACCAGTTACACAGCTGCCTCAGTACCCCTGCCCTTCCTGTTCCCTCTGCCTGAAATATATTTCCCCCTACATATCACCATCTCTTGATCCTTCAAATATTTGTTCAAAAAACTAACTTTTTAGTGAGGCCTCTCCGACTATTTAAAATGTCAGCCTCTTAATAACCCCCTCCATCCCTGTTTCAGCACACCCATCTTCTTTCCCTTTGTTGTATTTTTCCATAGACACTGATCACTCTCTAATATTAATCTAGTTTATCCTATGTCTTCTTCCACTACAGAGTAAGCTCCTTGAGGGCAGGGAATTATTACTGTTTCACTCACTGCTGCATATCCAGCTCTAGAAAAGATCCTGGCACATAGTAGGAGCTATTATTTTTTGTCAAATGAATTAATGAATGACCATGTTTTATACTATAATTAGCAATCATCTTCAAATTAGCAACATCAAGGAAATGCTAATGGTGTTAAATAAGTATAAAATATAGGAATGAGAATAACTTAGAAATGTTTTATGCCGTTTTTAATTAGCTTCTTATTAAAGTTATACATGCCCATTGTAAAATGTTTAAGTGGCTTGGCTTAGTAAAGCTCTCTCCTATTTAATATTACAGGGAAAATTTTAACCTTTTTTTCGCTAGTCCTCATAATTTCAATGTTTTATTTTAAAGCTTTACTTCATCTTAATTCATTTTGGTTTAAGAAGTGAGGTATAAATTTTATTATATTTTTTCCAAATTGGTCAAAAGTTGTTGCATTACCTTTCACATATAGTTAAACTGGATTATAAAAAAAAATCTGCCTATTTAATTTGAATGCTCTGCCAGTGCTCTATGTATATTAATGATAGTGGCTTTGTGTATGCTTTAATATGTGATAGGGCTCATCATCTCTATTCCATTTCTGTTTCTGAGCAATCCTATGAGGAGTCAGGGCAGACTTTTTTTTTTCCATTCAGCATATAAATCTCAGACAATTTAATTTTTTGTTGTTGTGGGTCACCTATTAAATGGCAGAGCAAAGAATGTATGCTATATTACTAGATTTTTCTAACTGAGAACAATCCTCTCTTGATCACTTTTTTTAGACTTTGGTAGATGCATAACATGCAAGTGGAAAATGTACACATATCACTTGATAAATATTAAACCAAACACACTGGTGTAGTCAGAACCCACATCAAGAAACCTTACCAACACCACAAAACCCCTTCAGGACCTTTCCAGTCACTGCCCATATACACCCTAAGCTAACCTTATCCCAACTTCTGTCAACAGATTTCTGCTTATATTCATGGAATCATAGAGTATGTAGTTGTTTTATGTCTGACTTCTGGGATCACCATTGTGAAATTCACCCACATTACTGCATATGACCATAGATCCTTAATACTCATTTCTTTCTACTATTTTCACATGGGAATATAACATAATTTATTGATCCATTCCTGTGTTGATGAGTATTTATGCGACTTCTAGGTTAAGACTTACAAATAGTGCTACTAGGAAAATTTTAGTATTTTTTTTAAACTGAGGTATAGTTGATGTACCATATTATGTAAGTTTCAGATGTACAACCTGGTGATTCACAATTTTTAAAGATTATACTTCATTTATAGTTATCGTAAAATATTGGCTAAATACCCTGTGCCAGTGTCCATTCCCTGTGCCAAGGACTATGTCCTTGTAGTTTATTTATTTTATACATAGTAGCTTGTGCCTCTTAATCCCCTACCCCTACTTTGCTCATTCTCCCCTTCCCTCACCCCACTGGTAGCAACTAATTTGTTCTCTATATCTGTGAGTCAGTTTCTTTTTTGTTATATTCACTAGTTTGTTTTATTTCTTAGATTCCATGTATAACAGACAATATTCCATGTGATAACAGGCAGTATTTGTCTTTCTCCGCCTGAATTATTTCACTAAGCATAATACCCTCCTGGTCCATCCATGTTGTTGCAAGTGCAAAATTTCATTCTTTTTTATGGCTGAAGGTAGTCTATTTTATATATGTACCACATCTTTTTTATCCATCCATGTGTTGATGGACACTTAGTTTGCTTCCATATCTTGGCAATTGTAAATAATGTTGCTATGAACATTGGGATACATGTATCTTTTTGGATTAGTGTTTTCATTTTCTTCCAGTATATACCCAGGATGTAATTGCTGGATCATATGGTAGTTCTAGTTTCAGTTTTTTGATGAACCTCTGTACTGTTTTCCACAGTGGCTGCACCAATTTACATTCTCACCAACAGCATACAAGGGTTCCTTTTCTCCACATCCTCACCAGCATTTGTTATTTATGGTCTTTCTGATGATAACCTTTCTGATATGTGTGAGGTGATATCTCGTTGTTTTGATTTGCATGTCTCTGATGATTAACAACATTGAGCATCTTTTCATGTGCCTGTTGGCCATTTGTATGTATGTCTTCTTCAGAAAAATGTCTATTCAGTTCTTTTGCCCATTTTTTAAATTGGGTAAATTTGCTAAAATAAAAAAAAAATGCTAAATCTATGTCAAACAGCATACTGCCTGTATTTTCTTCTAGGAGTTTTATGGTTTCTGGTCTTACATTTAGGTCTTTAAACCATTTAAAATTTATTTTTGTATGTGGTGCAAGAAAATGTTCTAATTTTATTTTTTTACATGTAACTGTCCAGTTTTCCCAGCACCACTTATTGAAGAGACTGTCTTTTCTCCATTGTGTATCTTGCCTTCTTTGTGATAGATTAATCTACCATAAGTGCATGGGTTTACTTCTGGGCTCTCTATTCTTTTCCATGTATCTGTGTGTCTGTTTTTGTTTGTTTGTTTGTTTTTGCCAGTATCATACTGTTTTGATTACTGTAGCTTTGTAGTATAGTCCGAAGTCAGAGATTATAATACCTCCAGCTCTGTTCTTCTTTCTAGTACCTATTTTTGGACAACATATGTAAGAATGTCCAGGTTGCTGGGTCCTAGGGTTTGCATATGTTTGCTTTAGTAGCTATATAAAAACCATTTTCAAAATTGAGTTTTCAAATTTAAACTCCTGCCAGCTCTGAATAAGAGTACCATTTGCTCTATAATATCATCGATAACTACTATTTTCTTTATTTTGCATTTTAGGTATTCTAGTGGGTGTATAATGTTATCTCATTGTGGATTTAATATTCATTTTTATTCTGACTAATGGAGTTTAAGGCTTTTTAATTTATTTATTGGCCATTTGGTTGTCTTTTGTGAAGTGCCTTTCTAGACTTTTGCCTCCTTTTCTCTTGGCTTGAATGGGTGTATTTATTTGTAATGATTCTTATTCTTCATATTTTATTCTAAATGATATAAAGCAATTGTCAAATACATGTATTGCAAGTATAGTTTCCCTGTCAGTGAGTTTCCTTTTCATGCTCTTAATGGTGACTTTCATCCTCCTCTTTTTAAAATATACATTTGTGAGAAAAAAAAGATCATAAACATTTTCTTATGTATTTTTTATAATGTTTTCCTCAACCAATTTCAATAGTTTCACAATAAGATATGTATACATTGAGACAAAAGACTTTGAGAATAAATTAGAATGATCAGAAATAAAATAGAACAAACAACAGTGAAACAATGAAATAAAATGTAATTAAAGTAGGAAGCTTGAGCTTAAGAAAAGGAGAATCAATTTTTTCATTCATAAGCATCAGTATATTTATTGATTGATGTTCACATTTCATTCTGAGCTTCTTGGCATCAGAAGGGGCCAAAAGGGGAACATTATACATTTCTCATTATCATAAAAGAAGTAGCCTGCCAATCCCTGTAGGGAATTCAAGCTTTCTCTACACTGAATTCTCAGAGAAATTGATCCTGTAGCATTTTAAATACATGCAACACACCATATCTATATTTTTATTTCTTATTTGAAATACACTAGCCAATTTCATCCACAACAGACTTCAGTAAGGGCCAGGTAGGTGATGTTAAAATCTATCTTGAGGAACTGGATTTTCCATGAGATTAAATTCACATGGTATATGTATGTAGGCTTTTGATGGTCCAATTTGATCCAAGAACAGAATTCACAGTGTCTACAGGAGAGTGTAGACTTTGTTTTAGCTGTGGTTGTTCTCAGTTCATTTTATGACAGTAGCGAGATGGCTTCTGTTTTTATAAAGTGTCAGAGAGGAAGTGTGTGATGCTATGAGACCACAGCTCTGAATGGCCTGAAAGAGGCTGGAAAGACTTCTCAAAGGGAATCTTGTTTGGTGAAATATAAAAGATGAGGGGGACTGAGGGGAAGAGTTAGGGGCAGTAGGAAAAGGCTCAGAGGCAAGACAGACCAGGTTTCCTGCTCACTCAGTTTTCAATCTTTATTTTATGCTTTCTTTGCCCAAAAGAATTATGTTATAAATTCTATTCATTATATATATGTTTAAAATTCTTTAAATTGTATATATTTTATAGAACATATAAGTAAAGTGTATATGTACTTTATGAAAAATGTATGTACATAATACACATTTATATAACTTGCATATTTAGCTTGTATTCTGTATAATTATAATACCCTCTATGAAATTATACAGATTCCTTCTAACTTGCTAATATTTTACATGTCATTACAAACTCCTCTTGCGCATTTAAAAAAACCTCATAGAATTCTGTTCTTTGAATGTGCCATAATTTCTTTCATAATTCGCTCAGGTTGCTTTCTGTTTTTTGCTATTATACATAATGACAAAGTTAATATTTTTATACAATTTTTCTGCATTTTAAAACATCTCTTTGAAATATAATTTCTGAAGTAGAATTACTGAATCAGAGTTCTTCAGAATCTGAAGACTCTGATGAAAGTTTGATCTATACCACTCCCTGCAATGCTTGACTCTGCCTGTTCTACTCTCTCCTTGTGGCCTGAGGCAAAGGCCTGAGGTTTCTAAGCACCCCAGCCCTGCTGGCTATCCACCTTCCCCACCTGCAGCATGTTGAGGGGATCAATATCTCAGCACCTCTGAAACCCATTCATAATACATATTATAAATGGATTTGAAACATCTAAGGCTGTGGTTCACAGATTGCAAATTGTAATCACCTGGGTAGCTAAAAAATACTGATTTCTAGGTCCATCCTCTAAGATTCTGATTCAATTGTTCTAATTGTGTCTGCAGTTGATTGAATTCGTGTTTAATAGAGGTTCAGAACCTTTAGGGACATAGTATTATGCTATTCAATTTTTCCAAAGACATTTATTTATTAAGCAGTGTTCTATTCCTTGCTGATTTGTGTTATTCTATTATTGTATTATAATTATACATAATAATCAGAGATATTTCAGAGGAAATTTTAACCAGTGTAACACAGTTTAAACTATCATAACTCGGTAATATGTTTAGAAACTGGTGAAGCTAATCTCTCCTGTTAATTCATATCCATAATGTTGATTTTTTTTTTTTTTTTTCGGTACGCGGGCCTCTCACTGTTGTGGCCTCTCCCGTTGCGGAGCACAGGCTCTGGACGCGCAGGCTCAGCGGCCATGGCTCACGGGCCTAGCCGCTCCGCAGCATATGGGATCTTCCCGGACCGGGGCACGAACCCGTGTCCCCTGCCTCGGCAGGCGGACTCTCAACCACTGCGCCACCAGAGAGGCCCCATTATGTTGATTTTTAATTTTAACATTTTACCAGTTTAGTATTCCAGACGATCTTTTAATAACATACAAAACTGAAACATCCCTTTGAAACTGCAAGGATCATATAAATCACTTGGGAAAAAAAATTGTCATTTTTTAATAGTCTTCACTTGTAGTAATATATTTTATCACTTCATGTTTATAGGTGTCAGTTTTCCTAAGAATATTTATATTTATTTTATATCCAGCCTCTTTTAATCTAATAACATTCCCATTGAATCTCATGTTTTATTTTAATCATGTTTTTCTATATTTTGAACAATGTAAGTATACAAATAAGTGTGGAAAATAGGCATGTATTCATCTAGATTTTATAAAGAATAATGTTTTGTTATAATAATGTCATATTCTTTTAAATAAACTTCTAGTCTTATAGAAAAATAAACAGATCCTTGCTAAAGGATCCTCATTCCTTCTCCAACCCTGCATCCTTCCATCCCTAGAGATAACCAAGATCCTAAAGTTTGTGTATATCACTTCCAAATATAAGTGGTTCATATGTATATGCATCCATACGTTTTGTAACTCTGTATATGTGTGTGTGTGTGTGTGTGTGTGTATAATTAAAATCTGGGCATTGTTCTTGCCTTTCCACCTGAGCTATTCTGTGCATATTTCTGTAATGCCTTTGAGCTCATATTCAATTCATAAACAGGGGAATAATGTCTGTATAAATAGGAGGTTCATATGTAATCTTCCCCATGTTTTTAATATTTTGTGCCAAGTAAGAGCAGCTAATTGAAAAGTATTCTAACAGCTAAATGCAGCATGATGACAGAGTAGTACAAAGTAAAACGAAGTAATGCCCACAGTACCAACTTCTCCTGGTTCTGTTTGTGTTCTTGCTCTTAGAAGTATTGATACTTAGTATGAAGCAAGCTCCATCTTTGCACCTCCTATCATCATTTTCTTTAAAGGTACAGCACTATATTTACTCCAGGATTTCATTTTCAAAGGTTAGAAATTTAATAATTTTAACTATGCTAGTACATTTTTATCAGAATGATTAATATGTGCTCTGGTTATAAAGTCGCAGAGATTTTTATGAGCTTCTTAAACATTATTTTTCCCATAATTTTTCCCCATACACCTGATCATTTCTAGTAAGCCACTTTGCAGAACAGTTTGTTTTTCAGGAATATTTGTCCTGTTATAGCAGAAACACTTGTAGGAAATTTGTTTACCTGCTCTATCATATTCCATCACATGAACAAGCCAGTTTGTTTATTCATTCTCTTACTGAGGGACTGTTAGGTTTGTACATTGCAGCATCACATCATCCTTGGTTAGGACTCCCTGTGCCATATGTCAAAGTTCACCATCTGTGGAATTGTTGGTAAGGAGGTATAGCTTCAACTTCAACTTTAATAGAGCTTGTCAAATTGCTTTCCAAAGTTTTATATTTATACATATATAGTTATATGTACGTATATAACTATATATATAGTTACCAACAGCTGTTTCCCAAATCCTAGTCATTTGGTGATATCAGACTAAAAATGGTGCCAATCTGAAGGACATGAAATGTTATCTTGTTTTAATTTTGCATTTCCCTGATAACTAGTGATATATTTTCTTTTCATAGTTTATCATATGGGCTCTTTCCTCTGTGGTGTGCCTATTTCTAGTCTTTGCTCATTTTTCCTGTTGGGTTGTCTGTCCTTTTCTTATTGATATATTGATGTTGTTTATATACTCTGGATATGTACATATTCTGGATATGGACCCAACGTATTGTCTCCTAGCCTGTGACTTGTCATTATACTTTTTTTTTTTGCATTTTCTTTGATGAACAGAAATTGTAGATTTAATTTTAAATATTTATGTTTATCAGATTCTCACATTATGGTTTGTATATTTTGTCCCTAGTTTCAGAAATATTTTTTGATCCTGATATATTGTTTTCTTGCACATGTTTTATTCTTGTAATGTTTACATATAGATTATTATTTAGTCACTAATTCATTTTTTGAGATGAGAGGTAAGGCTTTAATTTGATCTGTTCCATATGCAGAGCCACCCATCTAGTACCATTTATAAATAGTAAATGGCGACTCTCTAGTCTGTCCTATTAGTCTATTTATCTATCACTAAGCCAGCATCACATGGTCTTAATTGTTGTAGCTTCGTAAATCTTGATATTTAGTAAGACGAGTTCTCCAAATTTGTTTCCATCCTCTTTGACATTCTTGGTCTCTTACCATCTATAAGAATTTTAGAATAAGTTGTCAAATTTTATGAAAACCATTTTTGGGATTTGGATTAAATTATATTGGATGTACAGAATAATTTGGACAATAGTAATCTATTCTTAATTTGCTAAGAGTTTTTGAAAAAATTGTGAGTAGTATTGAGTTTTATCGAAGATACTTTCTGCATTTATTGAGATGATCATAAGGTGTTTCTCCTTCAGTCTGTTAATGTTAACATCATCAGGCATTCTAACATTAAATCATTCTTACATTCTTGTACATTATTTAATCATGAGATGTTTAGCTTAAAAAACAAGTATAAATTATTGGTATCTCTTTCATTTATCAGGGGGCTAAATCCTTCCCAGCAAGCCACAACAAGTCCCTTATATTTATTTATCCAAAATTAGGTATTAACGCCATGGTAGTGTTTTAGCTTAGTCTGCCATAACAAATACCACAGACTGAGGGGCTTAAGCAACAGGAATTTACTTCTCACAGTTCTGGAGGATGGGAAGGCTAAAATCAAGGTGCTGGCCAATTCAGTTCTTGGTGAGAGCTACCTTCTGTGCTTGCACATGGTCCAACTTCCCATTGTGTTCTCACATGTCCTTTCCTCTGTGCATGCGAGCAGAGAGAGACTCACTCATACTCTTTTTATAAAGCTGCTAATCCCATCCTAAAGGACCCACCCTCATGACCTAATCTAACCCTAATTACCTCTCAAAGGCCTTATCTCCAAACACCATCATCTTGGGGGTTAGGGCTTCAACATATGAATTTTGAGGTACACAAACTTTCATTCTATAACAGATGGGGAGATGGGATTGCTAAGTTTTACTCATCCTTTGGGGCAAGAGGAGGAACCTATCTTCCTGGAGTTCTTTGCTGCTAGAACAAAATGATGTTTCTATAAACTAAAACTGTCCTTTGGGAAGAAAATTAACACTATGTATACTATGCTTTCATTCTGCAAAAATAATTTATTGGATTTCAACATGTTTTCCTTTTAATAGTGTGTTTTTGAGAAATTATTTTCATTATAAAAATGAAAACTTATGTAGGGTTTTAAGAAAATACCTAAAAGAGAAAAAAGAAAATAAATATCAAACCCCTTTTACTAGAGTTAAATCACTCTTGAATTATTCCCAAAAAGCATCACTACATGCTTTTGAGTAAAATTGTAATCATCAGATCATACAGACATTGTTAATATATTTAAAATTTTACTATCTGCCGTTATATCCTCGTTGCTAATTTATGCCTTCTTTTTCTTCATTAGGTTTGTTTTGCTCTTTTTTTTTTCTCTCTTCATATACTGTCTTCTGAATTTTTATACTAATTCTTCTGGTTTTGACAACAGATTTTTTTATTTCTACTCTTGCATTTTCTTTCTCTTGATTTCCCTTATAAAAAATTTTTACTGAGTTTTTGATTTGAATATGTATTTCATGGCTTTCTTTTAAAACACCTTTATTTGGGGAATACCCTGGTGGTCCAGTTGTTAGGACTCAGAACTTTCATTGCCGGGGCCCGGGGATCGATTCCTGGTCGGGGAACTAAGATCCCAGAAGCCAAATAAATAAATAAAATGCCTTTACTTTTAATAGATATTATTGGTCTTGTTATTAAAAAAGACATGTAATTTGATTTTTGCTTTCCTCTTTTGTATGATTGTTGTTTGTGAGGGATTATTTTCCCTGTTGGTTGGGGTTTTATGGTCATGTTTTGATCATGATTTTTTTTATTAGTAGATTCGTTGCTTGATGGTTATATAATTTGGTTTCTACAGTTTTAGCTGTTTGGAGTTTATTAACGTTATTGGTCTAGAATAGGATCATTTTCTAGAAATGGTCAATGGAAACTTGAAAAAAGACTTTTTTTGTCTATACTTATTCTGGATTGTTAATTCCAGATAATTTGTCTAAGAGCAGAAGATTACAAAGAACATCTGTATAAAAGTATTGTTACTATTTAATGTTATGGTATGAGTGATAAGGATTAGGTCCATCTTAAACAAACTCAAAATAGGCAGATATGTTTTGGTATTCCTGTTTATTTTCTGTATTCCTATTTAATAGTCCATGAGACAGTAATTTCCCCTAGGTTATCTAAACTGTTTGAAGATTTTAAAAACATAACTAACTGCTAAAATCCACTTATATCATTAAATGTTTATGGCTCTTGTGATTTTGATAAGTAAGGAGAAAAATACAAAAGAAAACAAGTTAAAAACAATAACCGGAAAATAATGGAGAAAACCACGTCAAGATGTATTCTTTTGCTTCTCCTTAATTGTGTCAGAGGATCTAGCAAATTCCTGCTTTGGAGTTCTGAAAATGACCCAACCATGGGTCACAATCTTTACTCATGCTTACTTGAGGGATCTAGAGTACTAGAACCTGTCTATAGTATTTCAATTATTTTATTTTCTGGAAAATATGTATTTATATTTCAGTGTGTATATTTCATATTTAAGTCCTTAAAATGAAATTTTAAATAGGGGATTCAGGAAGACCTATTGGTTTTGCTTCTGCTTTCTTAATAAGAATTAACTTAAAAATCCAGCTGTTACACTGGAGATGGGGGAGGGGGGGATGGTGCAGACTCATTATTAATCAGTAACCATGTATTGGTGTGAAGCACACCGAAGTTTAATACATAGGATGACCATTGATTTTGTAGGACCTGGAAAGTGAGGCAAGCGTCATTTAGGTTTGATATTTGCGATACAAGAATTGAAACTCTGAAGCAAGTGTAAGATAATTCAGTTATTCTGTGGTAGAGTAGTGTTATGTTCAGAAAGAGATTTACTTTTAAGTTTTCCATATACATTTAAGAATCATAGCCTAAGCAAAAATTTCAGATATTATTATACATGAATTTACTTATTTACCAAAATTACTATCATTTAGGGAAAAGCATGTGAATTGATTATATTATAAATAATAATTATGTCATGTAAATAATAATTTATATTTTAGAAGTATCTTCCTAAAGCAATTCAAGTTAAGGTCATTGTTGTAGCATAGACTAGGGAAAGTAAGACTAGAAAAAATATGCTTATATAATAAATGCAAAATAAAGTAAAAAGTACAAGATAGATCATGGCTAACTACCTTCCCTTTTTGGTTTTTACCTAGAACAGAATCCACAGAGAAATATATTTCACAGATTATCTGTTCTAAATCAAAGTAGATATGAATAAATAGCCCCTGAGACAAACAGTAAATCCTTTACCAAATCTTATGTGTCCTGCACTTTGTATTTTTAAAAAATTTTATTTTACATGATAAAACTATAACTTTATTTCAAAGTTAAGTAAAATTGTTTTCACATGAACATAAAATTTTAATTTAACACTGTATTATACTTAAACATATTTTAGAATTTATATAATGTAGTGATTAGTGACATAAAACAGCAACAGTTGTATAAAATAAATATTAGTACTTTTAAGCAATAATGAGGGATGCCTCTGTATATGCTTTATTTCCCTTTGGAATTTCTTGAGTAAATGATGTATCGTATTTACGCATGATTACACTAGATCATACACACATTCACCAGGATTTACATACACAAAATTATCTCTTGTCACTTTTAGGAGTAAATGAAAATGTTTTAAAAGAAATTCATCAAATATAGCTTTCATAAGATAAGCATGAACTTTCAACGGCCAGTGTCTTATAACTCTTTGTCCCTGTGCCTCTCAACACTTTGCACAGCATTCTAGACATCAGAGATGCTCAGTTGTATTTCTTGTTTAAGCCTACCTTATTTTGTGAAAGTAATTCTACTGTGAATGTCCATCTACACCTGTTATGCATTTCCTTCCTATTCATCACCTATAGAAAAAATATAGGTGACTGATTGATAAGAATTTCCTTATAGGTAAAAGAGACCTTCTCTAGGTCACATTCGGCCTTCTATTTATATGAATAGAAGCTACTTTGAATTGAAACTTGTCAACACTTGATCCTTCGTTAAAAATCACAGGAATGGTGTTTTAGATTAGGACCTATAAAAACCAAAGGAATCAAAAACCTTGGGAGCATCTCAAGGGCATGAATCAGCACCAATGTATTGCATATATTGAACATGACTGAAATACTTCCAGTGACTTATGTAGTACAAACACGAGGTTTATCCAGTGCTAACACTGGCAAACCCAGAATCAACCAGATTGATTCAGTCAGGGTAGGACTTAAGATGAGACAGATCTGGGAGACAGCTTAACAGGATTCAGCTGAGCCAGCCAAATATTTGAGTCAAAATCCAAATCTACAGTCCCAAAGACCAAGACCCAGACCCAGGCAAAAAAGGCTAGGAACAGGAGGCAGGAGGCTCAGAGAAACCATAAAGGTATTTAAACCCTTAGCGTCCTGTTGGGAGACGCACAGGCTAACATCGCCCTCTGGGAAGGATGGAGAGCATTCTGGAGTGCAGATGTTAAGCATGCTGAAAAATTGTGTCCACTGTCAGGCTCCTGTGGACAACTTCAGTTGCACTTTAACTTTTACTATTCTGTGAAATAATTGGCCTGACTTGTTAATTTTACTCTGCTTTGAAACCATAGATCTCACTTCTATCCCTGTTCAGTCATCCACAAGTAATAATAAGAAGTGACATTTGTCAGTAATGAAAGTAGGTTGGAGTAAATCTGCTGAAATATATTAAAATATTGGAAAACAAACTCAGAACTTACATTGAGTTTATGGTGAAGAGCCATATAATCTTTTCAGTGTCAGTTGCTTTTCAAAACGAAAATTATTTCTTAAAGTGTCAGTGTGATACATGCACACAGTTGATAGATAAAATTGTGAGAATAGCTTATCAGGACTTAACCAGTCGCTAGCCTATGTCTGCTCTCACCACCTGACCCCAGGCCCACACTCCTTCAGTTCTACCTCTTAACTCTTTCTTATTTTAAATATTTTAATGCAGTTATTTCAAATGTGGAAATAATGTACTACTGTATCTTTTCTTAAAAGAGTTTAATTAAAGTACTGACAATAAACTACATAAAGTATAGAAGTGGATACATTTTGGCATACATATACAGCTGTGAAGCCATCACAACAATCAAAATACTTGTCCATCACCCCCAAGTTTCCTGTGCCTCTTTGTAATTCCTCCCTCTCTCTCGTTCTCCTACCTCTGCTTTCTGTCACTACAGATGAGTTTGCCTTTTATTATACAGAATATACTCTTTTTTTCCTGGCTTCTTTTTCAGTCAGCATAATTATTTTGAGATGTATCCATGTTGTTGCATGTATTGATACTTCATTCCATTTTATTGCTAGAAGTATTTCATTCATATGAATATAGCACAGTTTGTTTAAGCATTCACTGTTGGTGAACATTTGAGTAGTGTCCAGTATATGGCTGTTAAAAACGGCTGTTGTGGGCTTCCCTGGTGGCGCAGTGGTTGAGAGTCCGCCTGCCGATGCAGGGGACACGGGTTCGTGCCCCGGTCTGGGAAGATCCCACATGCCGTGGAGCGGCTGGGCCCGTGAGCCATGGCCGCCGAGCCTGCACGTCCGGAGCCTGTGCTCTGCAACGGGAGAGGCCACAACAGTGAGAGGCCCACGTACCGCAAAAAAAAAAAACCAAAAAACAAAAAAACGGCTTTTATGAATGTTGGTGTACGGGTGTTTGTAAGGATGTGTGTTTATCTCTCTTGGTTAAATACCTAAGAGTGGATGAGCTGCACCAACTGTCAAGAAGTAGAGAGGATCAAAACCACATCATGTCAGCCTTACCCCCAGCTGGGACATGAAGTTATTAATGGAAAGATAAGTTCATCCTTGTCATCTTTGAGACATTTGAAAGATCTCACAGAGTATGTACAGTGTAAGCCTGCTTATTACATGAGGATTGTTCTCTTAGGCCTGTAGTATTTACATGGAATAAAAGAAAAAAATAATTGTTATTTCTTATTTTAATAAGTGTAAATTGTATCACTGTGTACAGCACAATTGTCATAATCTGAAAACATCCATCATTGATTTATATATGGTATTAAGTATATAGTCTTCATAATTTTCTCCACTAAATGTATTTATGTTCCCATTCACTGTCTCCATTACAGGTTATCCAGAAGATATTAATATTTAAGATCTCTCATTAAAAGCTATGGTAGTTAGTGCTTTAACATTTTGCTTCATTTGTTGAGACTTATTTATAACTTATACATAACACTCAAATTTATATCTGCCTTCATTTATTTTCTTTCAAAGATATCTTAGGAATCCTTCACATTTTATAAGGAACCGTAAATTTATTTCAGCCAAGGACCAACAGCTAGCTTTCACGCTGACCTAGATGCACATATGCAATTTAGTTAGTGAATTTTGAAAATTTGAACGATAGTACATTAAACTGGAATAATGAACCAATAAAAATTTTTATAGCATTCAGAAAAATTATTTCTTAAACGTTCACACTGTCATTTTACTCATTAAAAGTATTCTAGGATCGTAAGTTAGATCATGAATTCCTAAGCCTTGGGAAAAAATCAGCAGATCTTTTGTGGTGACCAAATGATTTGACCTGACTGCAAGATAACAAAATCCTGTTTCGGAAAGCTAGACAAGGCATTTGTAACTAGATTATCCATCTTCAGCCAAGAGAGTAAAATTCTTGGAAAATGTTTCATGTGGCGTCTGTAATTAATGCTCTTCACATGTTAAATACTATGGTTTGTCACAAGTAAGTTATTACCTTCATATAGTCTCTGTCAGTGTTTGACACTGGTTTTAAACTTGCAAAGCCTGAAATGCTTCATCAGCAGATGGAAAGACTACTACAATTTCGGAGGGTTTTCATGGAGATTAAATGAAATATTACAGTGAAACAGACACGTACTCAGCAACATGGGAATCAAACGTAGTAAGCGCTCAGAAGATGATTTTTCCCAAATCTGCTGACATATAATTGGCCTGTCCTACACACCAGACCTTTTCAAGGATTTTATAGGGTTCTAATCTCCTTGATGCTTTAGCCACTCGTGGTAGTAAGTTATGTGCTCAGGAAGGCATATTAATGCCGAGTCACTAAGGTACTATTTCGTGTTTGCCTAATCACTTCATTGGCCTTTACCTTGTTTTACAAATGCACTTAATTCAGTAAGGAAGATTGCTTCTCCTAAAGTTTTTATATTAGTGAAAAGTGGTTCCATATACATTATTTTTATTTGGATTATATGTATGCTTCAAGCACTTTTATAATTTTTTCATTTTTTCTTTTTAGGAAGCACTTTAAAACAAGCATAACATCTAACCATGTTGGTATTTTCTGTTTTGTTTAGTTAGTGAGGATAATCCTTATGTTTTAAGTAAATAATAAAAATCTAAGTAAAAATGTTCGCATCTAAGGATTTTATATTGTGATTTGGCAACTAAATGCATTAATCCAAACAAATAGAGATTATTCACATTCCCATTTTGTTTAAACATCTGTGACTAATTGTCATTTGTTTCTGCTTTAATTCAGTTCAGCTGCTATAATTAAATGATGCCATTCATCTAGCAGCAGTCCTGAAATCTTTTGTAACTTTGCAAAACACAATAAAAAAGAATAAGAGTTTTCTATAAAATTCAGTTATAATTTTTTTCTTTTAAGTTTTTAGTCTTCATCTTAATTGTGAATATCAAATAGCGCCTCTCCGAGTGATATGGGCTAATTTCAAATTTCTCTAAATCTCAAATATACTCTTCATTTTCCCTAGTCTGGGCCTAAATTGCTCTGCTTGCATTTGTAATCAGAAATTGATTGGGTAGCTGTGGAAACTGGAAACGTGTATTGCTGGTTGAAGAAAAATGGAGGTAGAACAAGTACTGTCATCATACTTGTCTGCCATCCTAAACGCCGCCTGTCATTCTCAACAGTACATTGATAAAATCTTCACCCTCCAGCCCCAAAATGCTTCTCTTCAGAATACTGTGGTCAGTATTAACCCTCTGGATTGATTTTTTTTTTAACACCAAATGCCTTTGTTACATATTTAATTTGTTTTCACATTGGACTATTTTTTTACACAAAATGAAATGTTTTCATTTTATTCATTCCTATAAGACACATCATAGAAAAAATATGAAACAATAAAATGTTAGTTATTGAGAAGCCAATCATCTGAAACATTTCAACTGCTGACCAAGAAGACATAAAACTAATGCAAAAAATTCAGTTGAAGAACGAATTTTTAACATCTGGTAATAAAGATAGCCTAGAAGAAGTGAAGGTCTATTTTACATACAGCAAAAAGGCAATGTATGCCTTTTACCATGTGAAAGAAAAGCTGAACTCTAATTGTCTTTAAAGGTTTGTCTTTTGTATGAGCTGACAAAGTGAATATTAACGAAAGAAATGAGGAGAAAAAGGAGAAGAGCAAAATGGCCTTCAGCAGAGGCAGGAATTATGGGGATGAGGAGTGATGATAAACCAGCATATTCCAGTGGTACACATTTCCATTAACACGAACAACTTTTCTGGAGACTTCCATTGGTTCCCTGATTTCAACGAGAATAAATTTGAAAGCTATATGTGACTTTTAAAGTCTAAAACAAAATATCCCAGTTCCCCATAAATCTTAGGAAACCAAGGATTCATAAAAGACAAACCTGCTAAAGAGGGTTAATGGAACAGAGCATCTGTAAACAATAAGCCCCTGGTTGATAAGAGACAGTGTGGTGGCACGCTTCAGCTCTAGAGTGTCAGGGAAAAGAAAATTGTGGTACTTAACTTTAGTTCTATTTTTATAAATAGTGCCAGACCCTGAACAAAGAAATCTGCCTTAGCAGAAAAATATTAAAATATATAATATATGCGACGTAGTCTAAATGATTTATTACCTAATTTATGTACTGTTGAGTACATGTTGCATGCTAGGTACTTGGACCCTAGTGTTGGGTACTTCATTCCACTATATACTTCAGAAAGAAGTTTGAAACCATATGTGTGTTTTGTATAGGGGTAAATAGACTATATCTTTAGAAGTGTGTTCTTGTCTTCCTGTTAAGAGCTAAGACAGGCAAAAAATATAGAGAAGTTTCCAAGTACTAGTCACCCTGATTCACAGTTGAAATTGTTTACACAATCTAGATTTGTTACTCAGTAAGTTAGGCCACGGGGAGAAAAACATCTGTCTAGATAACATGTACTGTACTGTATACTTTTTGTTATTTTTGAATAGGTAATAGATTAAACAGGTAATTAATAGTAGCTTAAAAATCAGATGGGCATACACTAAAAGTCTTTCCATTTCTCCTTTACAGATGTAGCCAGATATTTGTGTGTCTTACAGAAATATTTTATGCCTTTTAATCAAATATGTATGTTTGTATTCATTGTTGTCATACTTCTTAATTTGATCAAATCTGAGGTTTGTGTAGGATGACATTACAGTTTTATTTTGTTTTTCTCTCATTTATAACCAGGTTGAACAGCTTTTCATTTGCCTATTGGCCATTTGAATATCTTCTTTGTGAAGTGTTCATTGGACTGTCCTACTCATTTTTCTATTTGGTGTCTGTCTTTTTATTATTGATTTCTGAGAGCTCTTTATATACTATACGTCTTTAGATCTTTTATCGGCTATATGTTCTGTAAATGTCTCCTCCCCTTCTGTGGCTTGTCTTTTCACTCAATTAGTTGAGTCTTCAGATAAGCAAAACATTAATTTTAATGTTGTCAAATTTGTCAATCTTTTCCTTCATGGTTAGTACCTTCTTTGTCTTAAGAAATCATTCCCTATCTTGAGTCTATAAAAATATCCTTACTTTTCCCATTTAGATCTACAGTCCACCTGTAGTCAGTTTTTGAGTAAGCTGTAAGGAAGGATCTGGTTTCATTTTGTCAGTGTGCGTATCTGGTTGACACAGCACCATTTTCTGAAAACACTACCATTTCCCCATGGCTGCACAGTGTAAGATAAAATACTCATATATGCTTGGATTTGTTTCTGGACTCACTGTTCTGTTCTAGTGTCTTATGTCTTGCTCATTGTAACTTTATATTGTGCGTTGTTATGCAGAAATGTAAATCCACCAACATTTTTCTTCTTCAGGAGTGACTAGGATGTTCTTGGTCCTTAGAATTTCCATATAAAGTTTGTCAAGTTACAGAAAAAGAGTTTGGATATTTATTTGGATTACAGTGATATGTCAGTGGTGACAATTAGCATCTTTATTATGTTGAATCTTCTAAGCCATGAATGTGGTATATCACTCATTATATAGGTCTCCTTTAATTTCTCTTTATAAAGTTTTATAATATTCTCTATAGAGACCTTACATATATTTCTTGATATTTATTCCTTAGTACGTTTTTATGCCAATGTACATGGTATGGTTTTTGACATTTTCTAATTTTTGACGTGTACAATTATTTTTTTCTATAGGAAACTTGTGAAACTTATTTATTAATTTTAATAATGTATGTGTTGAGTTTTAGGACTTTTTGCATACATAATCATATGTGATTGAAAATTTTTTATTTCTTCTTTTTCAATCCATGTAACATTTTTCTTATCTTGCTGGATTAGGTTAGCCTTCTAGTTCATTGTTGCATGGATAAATAATAGTTGCCATCCTTGCCTTCTTCCTGATTCCACAAAGAGAGCCTTCAGTATTTCATGATAAGGTGTAGTATTTGTTATAGTTTTACTTTAGATTCCCTTAAGATTATTGCAGTTTACTTAAAGTTTCTATTTTAGATATTGATTTTATAATTTCATATTTATTGAGATGATCATATGCTTAGAATCAGTTTGCTAATATTTTGTTTATGAATTTTATATGTATGTTAATAAATGATATTGCCCTATAACTTTCCTTTTCACATTATACTTTCTGGATACCTCTGTATATTATGAAAATAAAATAAAACTGGCATTAGAAGATTAAGGAACATATAGTTCAATATATAAATATGACATGTTTGCTATGTATAAATGAAACAGTAAGATATAGTGGCTTGGGTGTCAAAGTACTCTAGTTTTACTTTACTTTTAGTTTTCGCATCAGACAGCTGTGTACTATTTTGCAAATCATTATTTTCCGTGATCTCTTACCTTCTTTAAATGAGACATTAAAAATGTATTTTTTTAATATTTATTTACTTATTTTATTTATTTTTTTGGCTGTGTTGGGTCTTAGTTGCAGCACACAGGATCTTTGTTGAGGCATGTGGGAATCTTTCATTGTGGCGCAAGTTCTCTTCGTTGCAGTGCTCGGGCTTCTCTCTAGTTGTGGCGTCCGGGTTTTCTCTCTCTAGTTGTGGCATGGGGGCTCCAGAGCGCGTGGGCTCTGCAGGTTGCGGCACAGCACACCGGCTCGCTCGTTGAGGCACGTGAGCTTAATAGTTGTGGCGCGCCGGCTTAGTTGTCCCACGGCATGTGGGGTCTTAGTTCCCTGACCAGGAATTGAACCCGCGTCCCCTGCATTGGAAGTCAGATTCTTTACCACTGTACCACCAGGGAGGTCCCAGAAATGTTTTATTTTTAAAACCTCTTCCAGCTCTAGACTCCTGTGATATGCAAACAGTTGATGCTTGTGCATGACTCTAAATATCCATAAAGTTACATTCTTTTCTTTTCTCTTGACTATCACATTTTTTCAGCCTATGTGTAGGATTTTGAAGTCAGTTTCTATCTGATCTTGAATTGCCCAGTTTTCAGCTAGCTGTTGTATGACTAACTACTTAGTACATTATATATGGTATTTGTACTGATCCATAGATAATTATAGATGGGGGTATGTACTATACTGTAATCATTAAGAGCGTATCAGAAGCACTATACTGTAATCATTACGAACATGAACAGCAGAGTCAGACTGCTTGGCTTAGAAATCCAGCTATACTCTCTGTTTGCTGAGTGAGTTATTTCTCTCTTTCACAGTTTCTCTACCTATAAAATATGATAATGAGAGTATATACCTCATATAGATATGGAGTATAAGCTAATATATTCAAAACATTAAGACCATTGCCTGCTAAACATATGTTAGCTATTTTTATTAGTTTGAGGATGTAGTGGTCTATACCATGACTTGAAAATAAGCCATTTTCTTAGCCTTAAACAAACAAAAAAATCATGTATATGTAAAATTTAGAATTTTTTTCAAGAGAAAAATAGTACACATTTTTAAAATCTTGAACATGAATAGTATTTAAGTGTTTTTCACTCAAAAGATGACGTGCTTTTGACCCAAACAAGTCTAAGCTTTAGGTAAATACTTCACATTTTAGAGTGAAAATAAAAGCCTTCGTGTTCCTAGCCATTGAACAAAAATTACGCTACTTCTGCATAAATTGACATGGAATTTCCTTTATTATTAATATGAATAATTGGGTAGAGGAATATTCATTGAATAAGAGAAACAGCTCCCAAAAATAGAAATATTCAGATGATTTCCATTGATTAAAATTGATCTTGTTTGTAAATTTCTAAGACCAGATTTGAATAAAACAATAACTTGGTCCTACTAGGAGTAAGAATACTTTTGTTAGTCGAGGAGATGTCCTTCCACGTTTTATATTGTCTTCATAAGAGTGTAGGTGTTAGGTTAAGATTTTGGCACTTGAGAGTACATCTAGGTATGGTTTCTAGGTTTTGTGAACCATGAGAATTTTCACATTACCTAATGTTTCTGAAAATATTCTTGGCCAGTGAGAAAATATGCAGTAATAAAAGGTCCAGATCCAACATCTACAAGAGTAAGAGTTGAGGTGAGACATAGGAGGAGAAATGGTGGATATCATTCGAGTGAATTTTATAATACATTTATGCCATAATTTTATTTTCTTAGGAACTATCCTCCCAGATTTACTAATAATTATGGTAACAAATGTTTTTTCACCACCTTGACCAGGTCTGAATATACTTTGGGGGACAAGAGACATGTATTTGTTGCATATATAGAGGTAGTAAATCTACTATTCAAGAATCTTAGGTAAATAGAATTACTGAAAATTCACTTAATAGAATGTATGGTTAAGTGTGAGCTATTATTTTTGCCTACAATAATATAAATGCAGCTTTAGGTATAGTATTTGTGTTAGCACAGTGTTCTATTAGGTCCTAACACAGTCCAATATTAGGACTATTTTTCTTGAAAATAAACCTTCAAATCTTTATGTGTGTGTCTTAGCTCTGGTTGCCCAGTAGTAAAACCTGAGGCAGGGATTCTTGTGCAGGTAACTTGTGAAGGGAGAGCTTTCAGGGGACACCTGTGAAGGGAGTATGTGAAGCAGGAGGGAGAGAGAGATGTGGCTCCAAGGGAAGTCTAGCCTCAGCCTGACCCCATGAAGAGGTTGCACCAAAGGTTCAGTCCTGATTTGAGGCAGGGGAGCGAGGCTTTTGTGCACGAGAGCTGTTCATGCTCCCTGCAGCCGTCCGGCATGGCTACTGAGCTGGCTAATCCTGGTGGTGGAGCGTCACTCACAGGTCCCTCTGGGCGAGACCTCTCCGGTCTCCCAAGCTCAGTCCTCCTGAGAAGGTGGCAGGTGTGTGCTGTCATCTGTGAAGCGCCCAGGACCTCCAAGGATTTGCATGGGGCACAAACAGCCTATTACAAAGGCGGGACTTTTGTCATTTCAACATCAGTAACTGTTGATGGAGTCCATACTGTGGTGATCAGAGGAGGGGAGTTTCAGGTGGACTGACTGAAGAGTAAGGGCACACTTTCTGAGGCAAGAATGAGAACTGGATGCTTGAGGACCATAGTGAGAAAAGGGGGCAATTACAGAAGAGCAGCTCAAGGAAATAGATAGAAAAGGACCAGGGCACCAAGAGCCTTGTGGGCAAAGGAGGAATTTAAGGATTTTTTTTTTTTTTTTTTTTTTTTTGCGGTACGCGGGGCTCTCACTGTTGTGGCCTCTCCCGTTACGGAGCACAGGCTCCGGACGCGCAGGCTCAGTGGCCATGGCTCACGGGCCCAGCCGCTGCGCGGCATGTGGGATCCCCCTGGACCGAGGCACGAACCCGCATCCCCTGCATCAGCAGGCGGACCCCCAACCACTGCGCCACCAGGGAAGCCCTAAGGATTATTTTAAGTGTCAGGCAAAGCCAGTGGAGATGGTTCATGGCTTGACATGATTGAGGAACCACAAGAAGGCCAGAGTGACTGGAGGAGAGTGAAGCAGGTAGAAAGTTGAAATGGTAGGAGAGGAGATGAGAGAATGGGAACTTGGAAAGTGCAGGGATTTGTAGGCCTTTGAAAGGGCTTTAGATTTTACCCTGAGTGGGACAGGCCACTGAAGGATTTTCAGATAATGGTGCCATGGTAATAGGGTCACTCTGGGTGTTGTGCCCAGAATAGATTAGGCCTGTGTGGGCAGAAAATAAGGAGACTATTGCAGTGGTTAGGCATGAAGTCAGGTGACTCGTGTGAGGGTGGTCGCAGTGCATACATGGAAAACTGCGTAAACTCACGGTAGATGGCCTGGCTGGCAGCGTTTGCTGATGGATTGGATAGGCAGGAGGGGGGAGGGATGTGTGTGAGGAAACAGAAGAGTGGAATCCTATGTGGCTTTCTTTCTGGCCACCTACCCCCACAGGATCCCACCTCCCCAAGTGGCTGGGTGCTTTCACTCTCCCCGCTTCTCTTTGGCTCACACTTCTTTCCTACATGCTGCTCTAAAAACTCAAATCCCTATACTTAACCCCAAAAGAACCATTTAGCTCCCCCTTCAACTTGTCCATGGGTTTACGTCTGCATATCCAAAGATTAATGCTTGGTTTGTGCTGCTAAACAAAGTGCAATCTATGGCTGTGTCTTAACCTCCAGCAATACAGATGAGCTGGTACATTTTTTAAATTGTCTTTCCTTTTTCTGTTCACTACAATTCTCTTTAAATAGAAAGAAGTAGGATCAAGACTTATTTTCCCACCAATATGAAGTAGCTTATTCCCTTTAGAAACCATGGTATGTTTTGGTTTTGAGTATTTTTCCCCACTCTCGGTGCTAAGCACTGTACTGATTATATATCTCTTTTAAATATAACAGCCCAGTGTTTTAGATCAGTGGTCCCCAACCTTTTTGGCACCAGGAACCGGTTTTGGGGAAGACAGCTTTTCCACGGATCCGGTGGGGGGATGGTTCGGCTGTAATGTGAGTGATGGGGAGCGATGGGGAGCGACAGACCAACCTTCACTCACTTCCTGCTGTGCTGCCTGGTTCCTAACAGGTTAGGACCCCTGTTTTAGACGGTAAGATCTCAGATTTATAGGTGGGAAAATTGATTCACAAAGGTTAAGTGACTTGCCTAAGATAAAACACCCAATAAGGGGAATTTCAAAAGCCTATGTGAGTGAAGCTAAAATTATCTATAATGTCTTTAAAGATACAAGGAAACAAACTGGTCTAGTAAGCTTTATGTGGTCTAGGAACTCCATTGTCATGCTCATTGTTATATTAACTGGCATTTAGTAAGTTCTCAATAAGTAATTGTTGAATGAATGAATCGAATTAAAGGCCATTATCATCATGGCACTGGAATTATGGAGGAAGGAAGACCTAGTTCTGCCTGGGAGCTTCATAGCAGACATGTTATTCCAAAGAGTCTTTAAGACTGAGAAGGATTTGGGCAGGTTGAAAATGGGAATCAGTTTACTCCAAACCAAGAGAACACTAAAAAAAGCCAAGGAGTTATGTAAGGCATAGTTTCTTTTGTGTGGAAACATTGAAAATTGGGGCTGAAAAGCTCATTTATGATGGATGACTTTTAGGACCTTGATCTCCATATACTTCATTCTCTTTCCACATTGGAGAATCTGTAGGGGATGTTAAGAAGCTGGAATCATGAGAGCCTTGGGATTCATTTCTTTATATTATTTGTGGAGTTTAGTTTAAAAGCTCATAGATGTATAGGTATCTTTTTTAAGACTTTAAAAACTACATATTTATTGGTCATAACAGAGCTTAATATGACAGATACCCATGGACTTTGACTTCATGTTCTTTTCATCGTGGATGCTAATTTACATTATGTGAATAGACTACCAGTTGTACCTTGTTGTATGCTAAAGATATCAGATTTTAAAATCAATTTTACATATAGAACAGTGGATCTTCAATTTAGGAAGCAGATTCGTTTTGCATTTTTCAAGCAGAGTCTTTGCTTTTCATTCTGAGAGGAACTCTATTGATTTGAGTACAATACTGTTTTACAGCAAAGTATAACCTTGATTTATATTCTGATGTTAAGTATTTATATGAGTTTACCCTGTATGTGCATTTTTTTATCTCTATAATTATACTGAATGGACCAGGTTTTCTTTTTAATGACATTTAAGAATACATTTAATTAAAATACCCACTAAAGTGCATGTGGGTTCTGTTTTCATGAAATCAATTAATGATCCTGGTTGGTTCTCTATTTTTTTTCTAAATTTTAAAACATGCCTGACACAAATCAGAAGTATCCAGACTTTCACATTTACAATATCCATCCAAACTTTGAATGCCCTTGATTAATAAAAATACATGTGACAGCAAAGTATAGCTCTGCTTTTAAACTGTTAGAGAGAACATAAAGTGATTATGGCTTGCAGTAAATGTTATTATGGTCCTAAGATGTTTCCTGAGGGATTCAGCAATCTCCTGCACTTTCCTTAAGACTGACCCTCTCTCCTTGAGAAGCAGACAAGTAGGAGAGCTGCAGAGGCAAGACCACTGTGGGCCACCTGTCATGGCGCTGACAAGGCTCTGATAGAAAACCTAATTTACAGTTTAAGAAGCACATCCATTATCCTTCTGATTTTAAAATAGAACATACATCAGCAAAATGATAAAAGAAAGTGCTTAAGAATTATGGAAGTCAAGGACTATTTTATATCATAAAGTCACAACCCTTTTTGAATATTACTTTAAATTATAGCAAAGTCTAATGATATTCATATGTTCTGTTCTCTGAAAGTTAGCATCACAGTATTCTGATTACTGATAATCTAATAATCATGGATTTACTATTAACTCCCTTTTTATATTTAGGTAGATGATGATGTCAGTATTCAGATATTTCTTTATGAAATAGATGTTCACTAGAAAATTGTTAGAAGAACTTTCTTTTGATTTAAAAGTTCAGTGTTGTTTTATTTTTTTAAATTTTTAGTTTATACTGGAGTATAGTTGATTTACAGTTTTGTGTTAGTTTCAGGTGTACAGCAAAGTGGTTTAGTTATACATATACATATATCTTCTTTTCCAGATTATTTTCCTGTATGGTGTATTACACAGTATTGAGTAGAGTTCCCTGTGCTATACAGTAGGTCCTTGTTAATTATCTATTTTATATATAGTAGTGTGTATATGTCAATCCCAACCTCCTAATTTATTACCACCACCACCCCCTCCCCGCACCTTTCCCCTTTGGTAACCTTAAATTTGTTTTCTAAGTCTGTAAGCCTATTTCTGTTACCTAAATAAGTTCATGTGCTTCCATGTCTTGGCTATTGTAAACAGTGCTGCAATGAACATTGGGGTGCATGTATCTTTTTGAAGTTTTCTCCAGATACATGCCCAGGAGTGGGATTGCTGCATCATATAGTAGCTCTATTTTTAGTTTTTTAAAGGAACCTCCATACTGTTCTCCATAGTGGCTGCACCAATTTACATTCCCACCAACAGTGTAGGAGGATTCTTTTTTCTCCACACCCTCTCCAGTATTTGTTGTTTTTGATGATGGCCATTCTGACTGGTGTGAGGTGATAACTCATTGTAGTTTTGATTTGCATTTCTCTAATGATTAGTGATGTTAAGCATCTTTTCATGTGCTTTCTGGCCATCTGCATGTCTTCTTTGGAAATATGTCTACTTGGATGTTCTGACCATTTTATTGATTGGGTTGTTTGTTTTTTTAATATCGAGCTGCATGAGCTGTTTGTGTATTTTGGAGATTAATCCCTTGTCAGTTACATCATTTGCAAATATTTTCTCCCATTCTGTCGGTTGTTCTCTTCATTTTGTTTATGGCTTCCTTTGCTGTGCAAAAGTTTTTAAGTTTAATTAGGTCCCATTTGTTTATTTTTGTTTTTATTTTCATTACTCTAGTAGGTGGATCCAAAAAGATATTTTGTGATTTATGTCAAAGAGTGTCTGCCTATGTTTTCCTCTAAGAGGTTTATAGTATCCGGTCTTACATTTAGGTCTTCAATCCATTTTGAGGGTTTTTTTGGTATGTGTGTATGGTGTTAGAGAATGTCCTAGTTTCATTCTTTTACCTGTAGCTGTCCAGTTTTCCCAGCACCACTTATTGAAGAGACTGTCTTTTCTCCATTGAATATTCTTGCCTCCCTTGTCATAGATTAATTGACCATTGGTGTGTGAATTTTTCTCTGGGCTTTCTGTCCTGTTCCACTGATCTCTTGATCTCTAATTCTTTTTTTTGTTGTTGCCAGTACCATACTGTTCTGACTACTGTAGCTTTGTAGTATAGTCTGAAGTCAGGAAGCCTGATTCCTCCAGCTCCGTTTTTCTTTCTCAGAATTGCTTTGGCTATTCGGGATCTTTTGTGTTTCCATAAAAATCGTAAAATTTTTTGTTCTAGTTCTGTGAAAAATGCCATTAGTAATTTGATAGGGATTGCATTGAATCTGTAGATTGTCTTGGGTAGTAAAGTCATTTTGACAATATTGATTCTTCCAATCCAAGAATATGGCATATCTTTCCATCTGTTTATGTCATCTTCGAATTCTTTCATCAGCATCTTATAGTTTTCAGAGTACAGGTCTCTTGCCTCCTTAGGTAGGTTTATACCTAGGCACTTCATTCTTTTTGATGCGATAGTAAATGGGATTGTTTCCTTAGTTTCTGTTTCTGATCTTTCATTGTTGTTAGTGTATAGAAATGCAACAGATTTCTGTGTATTAATTTTGTATCCTGCAACTTTACCAAATTCATTGATGAGCTCTAGTAGTTTTCTGGTAGCATCCTTAGGATTTTCTATGTTTAGTATCATGTCATCTGCAAACAGTGACAGTTCTACTTCTTCTTTTCCACTTTGGATTCCTTTTATTTCTTTTTCTTCTCTGATTGCCATGGCTCGGACTTCCAAAGGTATGTTGAATACAAGTGGTGAGAGTGGACGTCCTTGTCATGTTCCTGTTCTTAGAGGAAATGCTTTCAGCTTTTCACCACTGAGTATGTTGTTAACTGTGGGTTTGTCATCATTGTTTTATTTCTAATCAAACTTCAGTTGGCAATGTTCTTATTTCTTCCTTTCTTTCTCACTTCTGACTCTTGCTTCTCCAGTTATTTTCAAATAATGAATGACATGTGAACAAATCCTGGAATGTATTTTTTTTTAACTCTACCTGTCCTCTTGAAATACAAATAAACTCTCTTAAAGTAAGGAGTCTATACAAAACCTTGGATTTTCTTTTAAAAGAGTATTACATATTAACTCTGATCATAAATTTCATTGCAATAGTTGCCTGTTATAATAATTGGTGGTATGGATTGATAATTTGAATTTTTCTAGAATTCTTTTAACATTTTTCTTAGAATCAATACTTAAACATATATTACAGGTAATTTGTTAGAATAAGATTTGAGATTTGATACTCTGAAACCGGAAACATTGAAATATTTGCTTTGTAGAGTGGAAATTCACAGTTATCCTTAACTTATCCATATTCAGATTTGGAAAGAAAAGACAAAACTAGGCAGTAATTTACACTGCTTCATACCAATTTCTTATACATTAAATATTTACTGGTTTTAAAACTAATTACTGTCCCTATTTCTGCTATAGTTTAATGGACTATGCTTAGCTTATCTTCTTCCTGTCTGAGAGTTTTATTTTTAAGTATAAATTAATATTTAAGATACAAATAAGAACAGAAATAAGAAAAATATTGATAGGCTACTAGAAACTCAGAAATCCAAACTTTCACATTTATATTCATATCTATTCTATGTATCTATCATCTACCTACCTATCCATCCATTCATCCATCCATCCATCCATCCATCCACCTAACCTCTCTCTGTCTTTCTCTCTGTCTCTGTCTCATTTTCTCTCTCTCTCAATCTCTACCTACCAAACTACCTACCTAAATATTGGACCTGTTTGACCCAGCAAGGTGAGATGCCATTTGAATTTGACTACTTGGCTTTTTACCAGTCTGCCTATCTCATAATAAATTTCAGGCACTTCTGAGGTCTCCTTATGAGGGAAGAGGGGGAAACCTTAAAGGTCTTTTTTCTCACTCTGACTCAGTACCTGGTACTTCACTCCTAGCCCTCCCCCTTTTCCCTGTTCTGACCCCAGGGTCCATACAACCTTGGGATACTTTTGTTTAGGGCTCCCTCAACCGCGATATGAGCCCCATCACAGTTCTTATTCCATGTGCCGATTACATGGCGGAAAAAAAGAAATGGGGGTGTTAGCACTGTCTCCAGTTTTTGTCTCTTGTTTATTCCATTGCAGTGAGTGATTAAAGGCTTCCACTTTTGACTTGTTGCTTTAATCAGGTAATCTGACACCTAACAGCTCAGCTCTCTCTCCTAGATCAGCTAAACCCCTGACACATACATATATACCAATACATTATTATTTTTATATTTATATTCATGAGAGAGATTAGCCTGTTATTTTTCTTCCTATTCCAATGTTTTTTTTTCATCTGATTTTGGTTTCTAAGTAAGAGTGACCTCGTAGACTTAATTGAGGTGTATTCCAGATTTTTCCCTTCTGGAAGAGCTTGTATAAGATTAGAATAGGGGCTTCTTTGGTGGCGCAGTGGTTGAGAGTCTGCCTGCCGATGCAGGGGACACAGGTTCGTGCCCCAGTCCGGGAGGATCCCACGTGCCGCGGAGCAGCTGGGCCCGTGAGCAATGGCCGCTGGGCCTACGCGTCCGGAGCCTGTGCTCCGCAATGGGAGAGGCCATAACAGTGAGAGGCCCGCGTACTGCAAAAAAAAAAAAAAAAAAGATTAGAATAATCTTTTCTCTCAGAATTTTGTAGAACATTTCAGGAACTTTATCATGATGATTCTTTATGTAAGCATAACTATGTATTTAATATTTCATGAACTATTTATTTTTTAAATGCTATGGGAATATTCAATTTTGGTGTTTCTTCCTGAGTTAATTTTCTTTTTCTTTTTTTTTTCTGGGTATGTAATTATAGGATAATAGTGATTGTCTCTCAGTACTTCAAAGAGATTACTCAGTCATCTTCTCATTTTGTGTTGTTGAGCATTCCATTAGTCTAATTATTGTTCATTTTTTGATGACCTGCCTTTTTTCTCTGGGTATTTTATTATTTTCTCAAAGTCTTTTTACTTAAGCAGTTTTACTTTGATATCAAGGCATGGATTTCTTGTCACTTACTATGTTTGGGACACATTGGAAATATTGTTTCTTGCATCTAGGGGATTTGAAAAATCACAACCATTATGTTTTCAAAGATTGTATCTCCTATATTCTTCTGGGACTTAAATATCTGTTAGACTTTCTTATTCTCTGCTTCATCTCTTAATTGTTAGACTTTCTTATTCTCTGCTTCATCTCTTAATTTTTAAAAAAATATTTCAACATTATTTCTTTAGCTGTATTTCCTATGCCAGCAATTCTCTGACTTCAGCCTAGAAAAACTAAGTTTAGAGAAGGAATATGACCAAAGTTTTTAATGGAGATCTTTTTCACTAAGTTCTGAAACACCAAAATAAAGAGGATATTTCTTGTCCCTCTAAAATGACTTTTAACCTTTCATATTTTCTTAAAATAGCTTTTCTAACTGTAACATAAATGCACATATTTGATTGACATTGCTCGCTGTTAAGTCAAATTCATTTGGGAATTTTTAATCAGAAGTGTGCTTCAACATTGATTTTCATAGGAAACCTATCTTGACCACCTTTCGTGGCTGTTACATACCCTCCTTGTCTGTTCTTATAGCACTCTGTACATGATCCCTGTTAATTAACTCATCATATTCTCTTACAAATACAGTCTTTACCTGGAGTAAAGACAGTCTATCCAATAAGTCAACCTATGATTTAATAAAGTAACCAAGATGGGAGGGACAAGGCTATTTCACAAGGAGGAAATATTTCTAATTTTACTTTCAGAATTTATGACCTATTAATTTAAAAAACATCGAATGCGGGCTTCCCTGGTGGCGTAGTGGTTGAGAGTCCGCCTGCCGATGCAGGGGACACGGGTTCGTGCCCCGGTACGGGAAGATCCCACGTGCGGTACGCGGGCCTCTCACCGTTGTGGCCTCTCCCACCGTGGAGCACAGGCTCCGGACGCACATTTGCTTTCATATTATTTGCATGTAGTGGATAAGGATGGAAGTTTTTTTGATAAATGGGTATTTTTTTAATGGACTCACTCAAGAACACACTCGTGACATGATCTCCTAGTGCCCCACTAACAGACAGACTCCTATCTGCTCTTGATCTCTGGTAATCCAGGAATCTGTATGACATTGTCAATTCAAGTTGCAAACTTGGCTATAAGCAAAAAGGCTGCTAGCACTCTTGGAGAGAATCAGCTTAAGCCTTCGTCCAAAAATATTTAATTTTTTTTTTTTTTTAATAATGAAGTTCTTTTTTTAGGTGCATCCATATCAGGAACAGTTAAAAGGAAAAATGACAGATATGTGTGTAATGCTTTGTAGTTATGGAATTGCTTTCACATACATTCTTCTTTGATACACTGATCAGTATGATAATACTATGTTTAGGAATTATTTTTCAGTGATAGAAATAATGGCATGGGAGAAAAGCTGGATGTTCCATTTACAGAGGGATCATTTTCTCCTGTTTCATGTGTAGATCTTCTTGTTGCCTCTCTATCCCCTTTAATCCTCCATTTCAAGGTTATTTAAAGGTCTCTATCTCCATTGCATTCAGGAAGTGTGATCAGCTCTGGCTGCTATAACAACCACAACAAAAAAATATAGACAGGCTGACTTAAACAACAGAAATTTATTTCTTACATATTTGGAGGTTGCTCAGGGTGCCAGCATGGTCTGGTTCTGGAAAGAACCCTCTTCCTGGCTTGAGGATTGAGCCTTCTTACTGTGTCCTCATGTGATGGAGAGAAAGAGGTCATCTTTCTTGTCTCTTATAAGGGCACTAAAGCCATTCTTGAGGTTCCACCCTCATGACCTAATGACCTTCCCAAAGCCCCACCACCAAATACTATCACACTAGGCATTAAGTCTTTAACATATTTAACTTTTTTTTCAGCTTTCTTATAGTCTATCATTAGAAGCACATTTAGACTATACTTTCTTAAAAGTTTATAAAATTTTATAAAATTTATCTGATTAGTTAGTGGGAATTAATTGCTACTCAAATTGCTACTATGACTCAAAATAGTAAACCATCTGAAAGAATGTTATGGTGGACAGGTCTCAGAACTTGGAGACCAAGGAAAAGAGAGAGTTGTGAGCAAAATCCATCCTCTTTCCCTAAGAATAAGTATTGAGAGAATTTATTTTTACATGCTGTTGCAATAATCAATAAGAATATAATTTAAAACAATGAGTAGTCCATTTCCAGTAGAGATGGAATAGCAGGAACCGAATTATCCTCCTACACAAAACAACTCCAGACAAAATATATAAAAATATAGCAATCAAGCCACTGAACATCAGGAATGATGGACACTAATCCCTGAGAGATGGGAAAAAATGCAGTGAGCCCTATAATTGCCTCAACTTGCTGCCTGGAGAAAGCTTCCAGGCCAAAACATAGGAGGCATGCTATAAACTGAATTGTCTCACCCTTAAATTCATATATTGAAGCCTTAATGCCTAATATTTGGACATAAGGCCCTTGGAAGATTAGGTTTATATATGAGTCATGAGGGTGGGGCCCTCATGATGGGATTAGTACCCTTTTAAATATCTCTTTAAGAAGAGATATCAGGAGATCTTGTGCTCTTACTCTCTCTCTTTCTCTCTCCCTCTGCCATGTGAGGACAGAGCAAGAAGGTGGACATCTACAAACCAGAAAGAGAGATCTGATCTCATCAGAACCCAGCCATGCTGGCACCCTGATGTCAGACTTTCAGCCTCCAGAACTGTGAACAATAAATTTGTTGTTTAAGTAACCCAGTCTATGGTATATTGTTATGGGGGCTTGAGCAGACTAATAAAGGGTGGGAACTCAGGCAGAGCCCAGCTGTCACCTCAAGTTCAGGAAATGCAGCTGGGAATTGAGGGGAGGCAACTCAGCTAGAGTCACAGCATAGGGTCTGAGAGAGGAATAAGGCATGCAGAAAAAACCCCAAGATCTGCAGAGGCCCCCCCTCAAGTGGTTTGCTAAGTTCTGATCAGTGTGTGTTTGAGGAAACTGGTAGAGGCTGGGAAAGGACCACCTGGAAGGATAAAACAGAATGTGGCAAGGGCTAAACAGGGGGTGGGAGAGTGGTGGGATGGAGGACAGCTCCTGTTCCCAACCACCTAAGTGGAAAACCTAGTAATTCAAGGGGCATTGGTTAAAGTACTAAGAAGGGTCTTCCCACATTAGAGGAGACATGAACCCTAGTCAAAATGCTGATTTGGGACCAGCTAACAAACCTTAAAAGTAAGACCTGAAAGTATCAAAGTGATCCCAAATACTCCAAATAAATTAAACATGTCTAGAGAAATCTCGAGAATATTTATAAGAATAATAAAATTTTCAGCATTCAAAAAATTAATGTCCAAAATGTCTAGCAACCAATAAAAAATTACCATACATGCAAAGAAGCAGAGAAATACAATCCAAAATAAGTATAAAAATCATTTATTGAAACTGACCCAGAAATTACAGAAATGATAGAAATTGGAAATTAAAATAGTTCTTACATCTATATTTCACATATTCAAGGAGTCAGAGGAAATGTCTTACATGTTAGTAGAGGCGTTGAAGATCCATATCCAATATCTGTATTAATAGATAGAAACTACAATGTCAAAGGTAAAAAATACACTGGATGGCATTAAAGGAAGATAAACATTGCAGAAAAATGATTGGTGAACTTGAAGACATCAACACAAACTCTCCAAAATGAAACACAGAGGAAGAAAAATTAATAAAAAATGAAAAGAGCATTAATGAGCTGTGAGACAACTAGAAGTAGCCTGATAGATTTATAATTGAAATCAATGAAAGGTAGAGGAGTGGTAGGTAAAATAATTGAAGAGATTATGGCTGCAATTTTTCCAAAATTGGTTAAAACTGTAAACCCACAGATTTCAGTAAAACCCAAGCACAAGAAACTAGAAGAAAACAGCACAAGCCCCATTATAATCCAATTGCTTTAAACAATTAATAAGAAAATCTTAAAAACAGATATAGAAAAAAATGACACATTGTGATCACAGAAAAGAAAATAAGTATGACATCTCATGGGATAAAAAATTCTGGCTAGGGGCTTCCCTGGTGGCACGGTGGTTGAGAGTCCGCCTGCTGATGCAGGGGACACGGGTTTGTGCCCTGGTCCAGGAAGATCCCACATGCCACGGAGCAGCTGCGCCCGTGAGCCAGGGCCGCTGAGCCTGCGCGTCCGGAGCCTGTGCTCCACAACGGGAGAGGCCACAATAGTGAGAGGCCCACGTACCGCAAAAAAAAAAAAAAAAAAAAAATTCTGGCTAGGACACAGTGGAGGAACATCTTTAAAGCACTTTAAAAAATTGTCAACATATAATACTTAATCCTGAGAAAATATTTTCAAAAATGAAGGTGAAATGTAGGCTTTTTCAGACATAGATAAATTGAAAATTTTTCTCACCAGCAGACATTCACTAAAAGAAATTCTTCAAACAGAAGGAAAATGAAACCAGAGAGAAACCTGGGTCTACACAGAGGAATGAAGACTCCAGAAACAAAAACTACAAGAGTAAAACTATACTTTAAAATATACTTCCCTAGTTATTTTAGATAATACTTAATATATTCTAATTATTTAAATCTTTAAAATTTATCTACTATTTAAATAAAAAATAACAATATGTAGTGCAGGGTTTATAACTTGTAGAAGTAAAATCTATGACTACAATATCATAAAGCCCAAAAGGGAGTTAAAGCCCAAAGGAAGTACACTTTTGGACAGTTTTTATATACTATACGTGATGCGTAGTATACTATCACTGGAAAGTAGACAGGGATAAATTTAAAATATTTACTGTAAACCCTAAAGCAATCATTAAAATAACAATAAATAATTGTAGCTAATAAGCCCAAATGAGTATGTAAAACCCAATAATAAAAAAATTCTGAAGTAATCCAAAAGAAGGCAGGAAATGGACAGAAAAGGCACAAAGAACAAATGAAATTTAAAAAAATAGTGTTAGGTATATTTAAACCCAACAATAAAAATAATCATATTAAATGTGAATGACTTAAAAACCCCAGTTAAAAGGCAGTGATTATCAGATTGGATTTAGAAGCAAGACTCAGCTATGTTCTGACTCCAAGAAACCCACTTCAAATATAAGACATAAGTAGGGTAAAATTAAAGGGATAGAAAATATATAATATGCTAATACTAGTCAAAATAAAGATATGATGGTAATTAGTATCAAACAAAGTAGATATCAGAACAGAGAATAGTATGAGGAATAAAGAGGATCATTTTATAATAATAGAGGGATGAACTCATAAGACATAACAAGAATACATAACAATCCTAAACATTAAGCAACAACTGATAGAATTGCCTGGAGGAATACACAAATCCACAGTGAGATATCTCAACACTTTTTCCTCAGTAATAAATAGAAGAATAGACAGAAAATTAGCAAGAATATAGGCAACCTGAGGACCTGCATGGAAGGGGAGAGGCAGCATGTGGAAAGGAGGGCCTCTGGAGTGTGGAGTTCTAGAGGTTGGAGTGTTTTGGAAGGTGACTCTCTGGAGTAGGAATTCAGCTTGAATCCCACCTATAAATGTTCATTCTGATGCAACACAGTGGTTCCTGAAAGCCAGGCTTTCCCTTGGCACTCCAGACTTGAAGAGATGAGACCTAGCTTACTCTGAAAACTGGAGATTTAAGTTTTCAGGGACATCAGAGATTGGTTCAACATAACGGAGTAGAAGGACGTACACTCACTCCCTCTTGCGAGAGCACCAGAATCACAACTAACTGCTGAACAATCATCGACAGGAAGACACTGGAACTCACCAAAAAAGATACCCCACATCCAAAGACAAAGGAGAAGCCACAATGAGATAGTAGGACGGACACAATCACAATAAAATCAAATCCTATAACTGCTGGGTTGGTGACTCACAAACTGGAGAACATTTATACCACAGAAGTCCACCCACTGGAGTGAAGGTTCTGAGCCCCACGTCAGGCTTCCCAACCTGGGGGTCTGGCAACTGGAGGAGGAATTCCTAGAGAATCAGACTTTGAAGGTTAGCAGGATTTGACTGCAGGACTTCAAAAGGACTGGGGGAAACAGAGACTCCCCTCAAAGAGGGCAAACACAAAGCAGTGTGTGCATCAGGACCCAGGGGAAAGAGCAGTGACCCCATAGGAGACTGAAACAGACCTACCTGCTAGTGTTGGAGGGTCTCCTGCAGAGGCGGGGGCTGGCAGTGGCTCACCGTGAGGACAAGGACACTAGCAGCAGAAGTTCTGGGAAGTACTCCTTGGCATGAGCCGTCCTAGAGTCTGCCATTAGCCCCACAAAAGAGCCGGGTTGGCTCCAGTGTTGGGTTGCTTCAGGCCAAGCAACCAACAGAGAGGGAACCCAGCCCACCCATCAGCAGTCAAGTGGATTAAAGTTTTCCTGAGCTCTGCCCACCAGAGCAACACCTAACTCTACCCACCACCAGTCCCTCCCATCAGGAAACTTGCTCAAGCATCTTTTTTTGTGTGTGTGTGGTATGCGGGCCTCACACTGTTGTGGCCTTTCCCGTTGCAGAGCACAGGCTCCGGACACGCAGGCTCAGCGGCCATGGCTCACGTGCCCAGCCGCTCCACATCATGTGGGATCTTCCCAGACCGGGGCACAAACCCGTGTCCCCTGCATCGGCAGGCGGACTCTCAGCCACTGCGCCACCAGGGATGCCTGCTCAAGCATCTTAGATACCCTCATGCACCAGAGGGCTGATAGCAGAAGCAAGAAGAACTACAATCCTGCAACCTGTGGAACAAAAATCACATTCACAGAAAGATAGACAAGACAAAAAGGCAGAAGGCTATGTACCAGATGAAGGAACAAGATAAAACCCTGAAAATAAACTAAATGAAGTGGAGATAGGAAACCTTCCAGAAAAAGAATTCAGAATAATGATAGTGAAGATGATCCAGGACCTCGGAAAAAGAATGGAGGCAAAGATCGAGAAGATGCAAGAAATGTTTAACAAAGACCTAGAAGAATTAAAGAACAAAAAACAGAGATGAACAATACAATAACTGAAATGAAAACTACAGGAAAACTAGAAGGAATCAATAGCAGAATAACTGAGGCAGGAGAACAGATAAGTGACCTGGAAGACAGAATGGTGGAATTCACTGCCACAGGACAAAATAAAGAAAAAGGAATGAAAAGAAATGAAGACAGCTTGAGAGACCTCTGGGACAACATTAAACACAACAACGTTCTCATTATAGGGGTCCCAGAGGGAGAAGAGAGAGAGAAAGGACCCGAGAAAATATTTGAAGAGATTATAGTCAAAAACTTCCCTAACATGGGAAAGGAAATAGCCACCCAAGTCCAGAAAGCACAGAGTCCCAGGCAAGATAAACCCAAGGGGAAACATGCTGAGACACATTGTAATCAACTTGACAAAAATTAAAGACAAAGAAAAATTATTGAAAACAACAAGGGGGAAATGGCAAATAATATACAAGGGAATTCCCATAAGGTTAACAGCTGTTTTCTCAGCAGAAGTTCTCCAAGCCAGAAGGGAGTGGCATGATATATTTAAAGTGATGAAAGAGAAGAACCTACAACCAAGATTACTCTACCTGGCAAGGATCTCATTCAGATTCAACAGAGAAATCCAAAGCTTTACAGATAAGCAAAAGCTAAGAGAATTCAGCACCACCAAACGAACTCTACAACAAATGCTAAAGGAACTTCTCTAAGTGGGAAACACAAGAGAAGAAAAGGATCTACAAAAATCCAAAACAATTAAGAAAATGATAATAGGAACATACATATTGATAATTACCTTAAACGTGAATGGATTAAATGCTCCAACCAAAAGACACAGGCTCACTGAATGGATACAAAAACAAGACCCATATATATGCTGTTTACAAGAGACCCACTTCAGGCTTAGGGACACATACAGACAGAAAGTGAGGGGATAGAAAAAGATATTCCATGCAAATGGAAATCAAAAGATAGCACAAGTAGCAATACTCCTATCAGATAAAATAGACTTTAAAGTAAAGAATGTTACAAAAGACAAGGAAGGACACTACATAATGATTAAGGGATCAATCCAAGAAGAAGATATAACAATTATAAATATAGGTGCACCCAACATAGGAGCACCTCAATACATAAGGCAAATGCTAACAGCTATGAAAGAGGAAATTGACAGTAACACAATAATAGTGTGGGTCTTTAACACCTCACTTACACCAATGGACAGATCATCCAAACAGAAAATTAATAAGGAAACACAAGCTTTAAATGACACAATAGACCAGAGAGATTTAATTGATATTTATAGGACATTCCATCTGAAAACAGCAGATTACACTTTCTTCTCAAGTGCACATGGAACATTCCCCAGTATAGATCACATCTTGGGTCACAAATCAAGCCTTGGTAAATTTAAGAAAATTGAAATCGTATCAAGCATCTTTTCCAACCACAACGCTATGAGATTAGAAATGAATTACAGGAAAAAAAAGCGTAAAAAACACAAATACATGGAGGCTAAACAATACGTTACTAAATAAACAAGAGATCACTGAAGAAATCAAAGAGGAAATAAAAATATACCTAGAGGGCTTCCCTGGTGGCGCAGTGGTTGAGAGTCTGCCTGCCATGCAGGGGACACGGGTTCATGCCCCAGTCCGGGAAGATCCCACATGCCGCGGAGCGGCTGGGCCCGTGAGCCATGGCCGCTGAGCCTGCGCGCCCGGAACCTGTGCTCCGCAACGGGAGAGGCCACAACAGTGAGAGGCCCACATACCGCAAAAAAAAAAAAAAATACCTAGAGACAAATTACAATGAAAACACCACATGCCCTCAGCTTTTCCATGATAGTGAAGAAGAAGTGATTGATATTAGGTTATTCATTTGTGGGTAGCTCATCTGTGTTTTACTTCTTACCCTATCAGACTGAGGAGACCTACCAATTTTATTAGGGCTGCTGATGTACTCTGTACTTATAGTTTTATTACTTGGTGGAGAAGCTACAAAATATTGGCAGTCTTTAATAACGAGCACTTTATGTTTCCTTATGTCAGCAAATTTCTTAGATTAATCCTCTGTGTTTGATTGATGGAATTGTACTGAGCTTTTTTTTAAAGTTCTAATTTTTCTAACTGCTTGTAAAAGAATCTAGCAGGAGGCCTAACATATATATGTAGTCATATAAATATAGAGTATACTTGACCTATCACTTTCTCTTTTCCTAGGCATTCTTTGTCTGAAGCAGGTATTAAATATTTGTCTATGAATATAAATAATCAACACATTGTTGTCTGTGTTATTAGGTTTGTAAAATATTTTTAAAAACAAACAAGATTTAGAAAGAAAATACAAACCTTAATATTCTAAAGTTGGGAGGCAAAAGGATTCTTGTCCTTTCATATTTTTTGAAATTTATTAAGGCTCATTCAATGTAAGTGTTGGACAAGTACCCCAGATTTTTAAAATCTTAAGAAGAGAATTTTAAAAGATTAATTGAAGTAAATATTTAATCATTTATTTTGTTTTAAAACTTAAGATATGTCAGTTATTTGCAAGGAATCTAAAACAATGATAAAGATATTTTTTCCCCTCGTTTGGTCTTTGGATAATAAGGAGGTAACTTAATGGCCCTCAAAAGCTTAAAACAATTTTCAGAATAATTGAAACGACTGAGCTTTGCTCTAATCATTTTTATAGTATTTCTATCAAACAGTTGTTAGTTCCTATAGCACTAGGTAACAAAATCTTGATGAAATATATAAATTTATTTTATTTAATTTTATAGCATAACTGTATTGGTACATCACATACTTGAACATGCTAATTATTTATAGGGAACTAAAAACATACCTTTTGAAAGACAAATCAAAAAAGTGTACCATAAAAATCCACAATCATGTTGTTTTACAAGGTATAAATTTCACCAAGGAACATATTTTTCTTCATAGAGATTAAAAAGTATTGTTGGGCTTCCCTGGTGGCGCAGTGGTTGAGAGTCCGCCTGCCGATGCAGGGGACACGGGTTCGTGCCCTGGTCCGGGAAGATCCCACATGCCGCGGAGTGGCTAGGCCCGTGAGCCATGGCCGCTGGGCCTGCGCGTCCGGAGCATGTGCTCCACAACGGGAGAGGCCACAACAGTGAGAGGCCGGCGTACCGCAAAAAAAAAAAAAAAAAGTATTGTCTACTGTCTCAAATTATTCTTGGTTAAGTTATAGGATGGGGTTTCTTATATCATATTATATTTAACTATTTGAAAATTAAATAGTTCATTTTAAGTCATATGGATATCATGCATTAATTTACATAAATGACTTTATCTTTCAGTATATCATCAGATATTAATTTAGACTGTTCTCTTAAATCTCTTGGACTTCCTCAATAGAAAATAATTTCCTGTGAATTTTCATTAATTATTTCCCCCTATATAACCAGGGTGAGATAACTCTGCTAAAAAGATTGGCCAGAGAGAGTGCATGTTCATTTAGACCATTCTTAAAAGTATCATAGGAGACCTTGATTATAATTTAGCATGATTTGAATTGGAATCATGTCCTCCAAACCTCTGTTTCTATCTGGATATGGAATAAAAACCTTAACATAAAATTAACCTCTAACATTGATGGTTTATTACTTCCCAGTACTGATATACTGATATTAGAACCAGATTTCAAATAGTAGGCAATTATATTTTATCTGTATGTAGAGAGATTCCGCTTTCATATTATTTTTTTCAGTAGTAAAGTATATATAAATAATAAGTGTTTTTAGATGTAACACAATTAGAAAAAATCTTTACTTGTTTCCTTTGTATAATATTGGCACGAACTGAATGTTCCTGAATTGGCAGTGATGTGTTACCACAGGGAATGGAACATATATATATATATAAAACTAAATAATTCAGACATGCATGCTCATAGGCTTTAAAGGTTTTTGTATAGTTTTCCCTTCTTCAGTCCAATTTTAAATATCCTAATGGAGTGTTCTACTATTCTGTAACAAGTCAACTAATTTTCTTCATTATAATTTTTTTTTAACTTAGCCATTCCATACGTAGTTAATTCTTTTAATCTTTCCTCATAAATCAGTCTTTCTGGCTCATTAATCATCTGTACTGCCCTTTTAAAATCGTATATATATTCCTTTCCCCAGTACATTGTAAACCTGATTTTGCCTCTGCACAAAATTTATTATACATTCTTAAGTAGGCTGAAGATATGAATTGCTTTTTGGAGGAATGATGCTTTAACACTAAAACGTCTCTAAGAGTAGTCTTATCTAGATCTGTGTTGATCCATCTATGTATCAAAAGACAACTTAAAGCCATCTGAATAGGACTTTTAAATTACTTTGCACTTCTAAAATATTAAGTTACATTTTATTGGATAGCTGTAATAAAAGGACAAGATTTATCACTTATAAAACCTTGGTCCTGTATTACTGTGTATTGTCAAGGAAAATTTTTCAAAGGGGAAACATATATTTAAAGAGGTAATAGAAGAGATTTTTTGTTGTTGTTTTTGCTTAATATTCATCAGTTTTGACTTTTTGAGGGAAAAAATGGAATAAAACCTAAGTTTGGTTGTGGCATTATAATTTGATACTTGTACACACTACAATCACCCCAATAAGTTTAGTTGCCATTCATCTCCATATAGCTGACATTCTTCACTTATTTTGCCTACCCCCAATGCCCTTCCCCTCTGGTAACCACCAATCTGTTCTCTGTATCTATGAGTTTTACTTCTTTTCTTCTGTTTGTTTTATTTTTCAGATTCCACATATAAATGAAATCAGTGTTATTTGTCTTTTCTTTGTCTGACTTCTTTTACTTAGCATAATGCCCTTAAGGTCCATCCATGTTGTCGCACATGGCAAGGTTTCCTTCTTATTTTATGGCTGAGTAGTGTGTGTGTGTGTGTGTGTATCTCACAATTTTTTAATCCATTAATCTATCAATGGATACTTTGTTTCCATATCTTGGCTCTCGTAAATAATGCTGCACTGAACACGGGGTGCATATATATATATATATATGTATTTTGTTTGTTTGTTTGTGGTATGCGGGCCTCTCACTGTTGTTGGGGCCTCTCCCGTTGCGGACCACAGGCTCCGGACATGCAGGCTCAGTGGCCATGGCTCACGGACGCAGCCGCTCCACGGCATGTGGGATCTTCCCGGACCGGGGCAGGAATCCGTGTCCCCTGCATCGACAGGCGGACTCTCAACCACTGCACCACCAGGGAAGCCCGCATATATATTTTCTAAATTAGTGTTTTCAATTTCTTTGGGTAAGTACTCAGAAGTGGAACTGCTTGAGCATATGGTTGTTCTATTTTTAATTTGCAAGGAAGTCTCCATACTGTTTTCCATAGTGGCTGCACTAATTTGCATTCTCACCAACAGTGTACTAGGTTTCCCTTTTCTTCACATTCTCACCAACACTTGTTACCTCTTGTCTTTTCCATAGTTGCCATTCTAACAGGTGTGAGGTGATGTCTCATTGTGGTTTTGATTCCCTCATAATTAGGGATATTGAGAAACTTTTCATGTACTTGTTGGCTATCCATATGTCTTCTTTGAAAAAATGTCTATTGAAATTCTCTACCCACTTTTTAATTGGATTGTTTGCGGGTTTTTTGTTTTTTGCTGTTGAGTTGAGTTCTTTATATATTTTGGATGTTAACCCCTTACTGGATAAATGATTTGCAGATATTTTCTGCCATTACATAGGTTGCCTCTTCATTTTGTTGATGGTTTCCTTTTTGTGTGCAGAAGCTTTCTAGGTAGATGTAGTCTCACCTGTTTATTTTTGCTTTTGTTGCCTTTGCTTTTGGAGTCAGATTCAAAAATTCAACACCAAAAATGATATCAAGAAGCCTACCATCTATGTTTTTTCTGGGATTTTTATGGTTTCAGGTCTTACATTCAACTCTTTGATCCATTTTGAGTTAATTTTTGCATTAAGATAGTGGTCCAGTTTCATTCTTTTGCATGTGGCTGTCTAGTTTTTGCAACACCATTTATTGAAGAAACTTTCCTCTTCCACATTATATATTCTTGGCTCCCTTGTCTTAAAATAATTGACCATGTAGGCGTGGAGTTTATTCTGGGCCCTCTATTCTGTTCCATTGACCTATTTGTCTGTTTTTTGCCAATACCATACTGTTTTAATTACTATAGCTTTGTAATATAGTTTAAAAGCAAGGAGCATGATACCTCCAGCTTTGTTCTTCTTTTTCAACATTGTTTTGGCTATTTGGGGTCTTTTGTGATTACATAGAAACTTTAGAATTATTTGTTCTTGTTCTGTAAAACATGCCACAGAGATTGCACTGAATTTGTAGATTGCTCTGGGTAGTATGGACATTTTAACAATATTAATTCTTCCAATCCATGAGCACAGAGTATCTTTCCATTTCTTTCTGTCTTCTTCAATTTATTTCATCAGTGTTACAGTTTTCAGTGTACAGCTCTTTCATCTCCTTGCTTTAATTAATTCCTAGGTATTTTATCTTTTTGATGCAACTGTAAATGGGATTATTTTCTTAAGTTCTCTTTCTGATAGTCTGTTATTCATGTATAGAAACACAGCAGATTTGCATATATTAATTTTGTATCCTGCTACTTTACTGAAATCATTTACTAGTTCTAATAGTTATTTGGAGGAGGTTTTAGGGTTTTCTCTATATAGTATCATGTCATTCACAAATAGGTACTGTACAAATAGTTACTGTTTTATTTCTTTCCAATTTGGATGCCTTTTATTTCTTTTTCTTGCCTAATTGCTGTGGCTAGGACTTCCAATACTATGTTGAATAAAAGTGATGATATTTGGCATCCTTATCATGTTCCTGAACTTAGAGCTTTCCCCCCTTGGTGTCCATACATTTGTTCTCTACATCTGTGTCTAAATTTCTGCCCTGCACACTGATTCATCTGTACCATTTTTTTTGGTTCCGCATATATGCATTAATATATGATATTTGTTTTTCTCTTTCTGACTTACTTCACTCTGTATGACAGTCTCTAGATCCATCCACGTCTCTACAAATGACCCAATTTCGTTCCTTTTTATGGCTGAGTAATATTCCATTGTATATATGTACCACCTCTTTATCCATTCATCTGTCGATGGGCATTTAGGTTGCTTCCATGATCTGGCTATTGTAAATAGTGCTGCAGTGAACATTGGGGTGCATGTGTCTCTTTGAATTATGGTTTTCTCTGGGTATATGCCCATTAGTGGGATTGCTGGGTCATATGGTAATTCTATTTTTAGTTTTTTAAGGAACCTCCATACTGTTCTCCATAGTGGCTGTATCAATTTACATTCCCACCAACAGTGCAAGAGGGTTCCCTTTTCTCCACACCCTCTCCAGCATCTGTTGTTTGTAGACTTTCTGGTGATGCCCATTCTAACTGGTGTGAGGTGATACCTCACTGTAATTTTGATTTGCATTTCTATAATAATAGTGATGTTGAGCAGATTTTCATGTGCTTCTTGGCCATCTGTATGTCTTCTATGGAGAAATGTCTATTTAGGTCTTCTGCCCATTTTTGGATTGGGTTGTTTGTTTTTTAATATTGAGCTGCATGAGCTGTTTACATATTTTCGAGATTAATCCTTTGTCCGTTGCTTCATTTGCAAATATTTTCTCCAATTTTGAGGATTGTCTTTTCATCTTGTTTATGGTTTCTTTTGCTGTGAAAAAGCTTTTAAGTTTCATTAGGTCCCATTTGTTTATTTTTGTTTTTATTTCCATTACTCTAGGAGGTGGGTCAAAAAAGATCTTGCTGTGATTTATGTCAGAGAGTGTTCTTCCTATGTTTTCCTCTAAGAGTTTTATAGTGCCCAGTCTTACATTTAGGTCTCTAATCCATTTTGAGTTTATTTTTGTGTATGGTGTTAGGGAGTGTTCTAATTTCATTCTTTTACATGTAGCTGGCCAGTTTTCCCAGCACCAATTACTGAAGAGACTGTCTTTTCTGCATTGTATGTCCTTGCCTCCTTTGTCATAGATTAGTTGACCATAGGTGTGTGGGTTTATCTCTGGGCTTTCTATATTGTTCCATTGATCTATCTTTCTGTTTTTGTGCCAGTACCATATTGTCTTGTTTACTGTAGCTTTGTAGTATATTCTGAAGTCAGGGAGTCTGATTCCTCCAGCTCGTTTTTTTTCCCCTCAAGACTGCTTTGGCTATTCGGGGTCTTTTGTGTCTCCACACAAATTTTAAGATTTTTTGTTCTAGTTCTGTGAAAAATCCCATTGGTAATTTGATAGGGATTGCATTGAATCTGTAGATTGCTTTGGGTAGTAGAGTCATTTTCACAATATTGATTCTTCCAATCCAAGAACATGGTATATCTCTCCATCTGTTGGTATCATCTTTAATTTCTTTCATCAGTATCTTATAGTTTTCTGCATACAGGTCTTCTGTCTCCCTCGGTAGGTTTATTCCTAGGTATTTTATTCTTTTTGTTGCAATGGTAAATGGGAGTGTTTCCTTAATTTCTCTTTCAGATTGTTCATCATTAGTGTATAGGAATGCAAGAGATTTCTCTGCATTAATCTTGTATCCTGCTACTTTACCAAATTCATTGATTAGCTCTAGTAGTTTTCTGATTAGCTCTACACAGTTTTACTTTTTCTTTTCCACTTTGTATTCCTTTTATTTCTTTTCTTCTTGGATTGCTGTGGCTAGGACTTCCAAAACAATGTTGAATACTAGTGGTGAGAGTGGACATCCTTGTCTTGTTCCTGTTCTTAGATGAAATGCTTTCAGTTTTTCACCATTGAGAATGATGTTTGCTGTGGGTTTGTCATATATGGCCTTTATTATGCTGAGGTAGTTTCCCTCTGTGCCCACTCTCTGGAGAGTATTTATCATAAATGAGTGTTGAATTTTGTCAAAAGGTTTTTCTGCATCTATTGAGATAATCATATGGTTTTTAATTCTTCAATTTGTTAATATGGTGTATCACATTGATTGATTTGCATATTTTGAAGAATCCTTGCATCCTTGGGGTAAATCCCACTTGATCATGGTGTATGAGCCTTTTAATGTGTTGTTGTATTCTCTTTGCTAGTATTTTGTTGAGGATTTTTGCATCTATATTCATCAGTGATGTTGCTCTGTAGTTTTCTTTTTTTGTAATATCTTTGTCTGGTTTTGGTATCAGGGTGATGGTAACCTCATAGCATGAGTTTGGGAGTGTTCCTTTGCAGTTTTTTGGAAGAGTTTGAGAAGGATGGGTGTTAGCTATTCTCTAAATGTTTGATAGAATTCACCTGTGAAGCCATCTGGTCCTTGACTTTTGTTTGTTGGAAGATTTTTAATCACAGTTTCAGTTTTATTATGTGTGATTTGTCTGTTCATATTTTCTATTTCTTCCTGGTTCAGTCTTGGAAGGTTATACCTTTCTAAGAATTTGTCCATTTTTTCTAGGTTGTCCATTTTATTGGCATAGAGTTGCTTGTAGTAGTCTCTTAGGATGCTTTGTATTTCTGCCGTGTCTGTTGTAACTTCTCTTTTTTCATTTCTAATTTTATTGATTTGAGTCTTCTCCCTCTTTTTCTTTATGAGTTTGGCTGAAGGTTTATCAATTTTATCTTCTCAAACAATCAGCTTTTAGTTTTACTGATCTTTGCTATTGTTTTCTTTGTTTCTATTTCATTTATTTCTGCTCTGATCTTTATGATTTCTTTCTTTCTGCTAACTTTGGGTTTTGTTTGTTTTTCTTTCTCTAGTTCCTTTAGGTGTAAGGTTACAGTTTTTTTTTTTTTTTTTTTTTTTTCAGTACCCGGGCCTCTCACTGTTGTGGCCTCACCCGTTGTGGAGCACAGGCTCTGGACACGCAGGCTCAGCAGCCATGGCTCACGGGCCCAGCCACTCCGTGTCATGTGCGATCTTCCCGGACCGGGGCACAAACCTGTGTCCCTTGCATCGGCAGGCAGACTCTCAACCACTGCGCCACCAGGGAAGCCCAGGTTATATTGTTTATTTTAGATTTTTCTTGTTTCTTGAGGTAGGCTTCTATAGCTATAAACTTCCCTCTTAGAACCACTTGTGTCACATCCCATAGGTTTTGGATAGTCATGTTTTCATTGTCATTTGTCTCTAGGTATTTTTTGATTTCCTCTTTGATTTCTTCAGTGATCTCTTGGTTATTTAGTAATGTATTGTTTAGCCTCCATGTGTTTGTGTTTTTTACGGTTTTTTTTCCTGTAATTCATTTCTAATCTCATAGGGTTGTGGTCAGAAAAGATGCTTTGTATGATTTCCATTTTCTTAAATTACTGAGGCTTAATTTGTGCCCCAAGATGTGATCTATCCTGAAGTATGTTCCGTGCGCACTTGAGAAGAAAGTGTAATCTGCTGTTTTCTGATGGAATGTCCTGTAAATATCAATTAAATCTATCTGGCCTATTGTGTCATTTAAAGTTTGTGTTTCCTTATTAATTTTCTGTTTGGATGATCTGTCGATTGGTGTAAGTGAGGTGTTAAAGTCCCCCAGTATTACTGTGTTACTGTTGATTTCCTCTTTTAGAGCTCTTAGCAGTTGCCTTATGTATTGAGGTGCTCCTCTGTTGGTTGCATATATATTTATAATTGTTATATCTTCTTCTTGGATTGATCCCTTTACCACTACATAGTGTCCTTCCTTGTCTCTTGTAACAGTCTTTATTTTAAAGTCTATTTTATCTGATATGAGTATTGCTACTTGTGCTTTCATTTGATTTCCATTTGCATGGAGTATCTTTGTCCATCCCCTCACTTTCAGTCTGTATGTGTCTCTAGGTCTGAAGTGGGTCTCTTGTAGACAGCATATATGTGGGTCTTGTTTTTGTATCCATTCAGTGAGCCTGTGTCTTTTGGTTGGAGCATTTAATCCATTCACGTTTAAGGTAATTATCAATATGTATGTTCCTATTATCATTTTCTTAATTGTTTTGGGTTTGTTTTTGTAGGTCCTTTTCTTCTCTTGTGTTTCCCACTTAGAGAAGTTCCTTTAGCATTTGTTGTAGAGTTGGTTTGGTGGTGCTGAATTCTCTTAGCTTTTGCTTGTCTGTAAAGCTTTTGATTTCTCTGTCGAATCTGAATGAGATCCTTGCCAGGTAGAGTAATCTTGTTTGTAGGTTCTTCCCTTTCATCACTGTAAGTATATTATGCCACTCCTTTCTGACTTGTAGAGTTTCTGCTGAGAAATCAGCTCTTAACCTTATGGGGGTTCCCTTGTATGTTATTTGTCGTTTTTCCCTTGCTGCTTTCAGTAATTTTTCTTTGTCTGTAATTTTTGCCAATTTGATTACTATGTGCCTCGGTGTGTTTCTCCTTGGGTTTATCCTGTATGGGACTCTCTGCGCTTCCTGGACTTGGATGGCTAGTTCCTTTCCCATGTTAGGAATTTTTTGACTATAATCTTTTCAAATATTTTCTCGGGTCCTTTCTCTCTCTCTTCTCCTTCTGGAACCCCTGTAATGCAAATATTGTTGTGTTTAATGTTGTCCCAGAGGTCTCTTAATCTGTGTTCATTTCTTTTCATTCTTTTTTCTTTATTCTGTTCTGCAGCAGTGAATTCCACCATTCTGTCTTCCAGGGCACTTATCCGTTCTTCTGCCTCAATTATTCTGCTATTGATTCCTTCTAGTGTATTTTTCATTTCAGTTATTGTATTGTTCCTCTCTGTTTGTTTGTTGTTTAATTCTTCTAGGTCTTTGTTAAACATTTCTTGCATCTTCTCGATCTTTGCCTCCATTCTTTTTCCGAGGTCCTGGATCATCTTCACTATCATTCTTCTGGATTCTTTTTCTGGAAGGTTGCCTATCTCCACTTTATTTAGTTGTTTTTCTGTGGTGTTATCTTGTTCCTTCATCTGGTACATTGCCCTCTGCCTTTTCATCTTGTCTATCTTTCTGTGAATGCGGTTTTTGTTCCACAGGTTGCAGGATTGTAGTTCTTCTTGCTTCTGCTGTCTGCTCTCTGGTGGATGAGGCTATCTAAGAGGCTTGTGGACATTTCCTGATGGGAGGGACTGGTGGTGGGTAGAGCTGGGTCTTGCTCTGTTTGGCAGAACTCAGTAAAACTTTAATCCACTTGTCTGCTGATGGGTGGAGCTGGGACCCCTCCTTGTTGGTTGTTTGGCCTGAGGTGACCCAACACTGGAGCCTAACTGGGCTCTTTGGTGGCGCTAATGGTGGACTCTGGGAGGGCTCATGCCAAGGAGTACTTCCCAGAACTTCTGCTGCCAGTGTCCTTGTCCTCACGGTGAGACCGAGCCACCCCTCTGCCTCTGCAGGATACCCTCCAACACTAGCAGGTAGGTTTGGTTCAGTCTCTATGGTGTCACTGCTCTTTCCCCTGGGTCCTGATGCACACACTACTTTGTGTGTGCCCTCTTTGAGGGGAATCTCTGTTTCCCCCAGTCCTGTCGAAGTCCTGCAGTCAAATCCTGCTAGCCTTCAAAGTCTGTTCTCTAAGTATTCCTCCTTCCGTTGCCAGACCCCCAGGTTGGGACACCTGACATGGGGCTCAGAACTTTCACTCCAGTGGGTGGACTTCTGTGGTATAAGTGTTCTCCAGTTTGTGAGTCACCCACCCAGCAGTTATGGGTTTGATTTTACTGTGATTGTGCCCCTCCTACGGTCTCATTGTGGCTTCTCCTTTGTCTTTGGATGTGGGGTATCTTTTTTGGTGAGTTCCAGTGTCTTCCTGTCAATGATTGTTCCGCAGTTAGTTGTGATTCCCGTGTTCTCGCAAGAGGGAGTGAGCATACGTCCTTCTATTCTGTCATCTTGAACTAATCTTACAAAGTTTTCTTTTCATGGATTTTCCTCACCCAAAATTATTTTTGAGTTGTTTTCTGGAATCCCTCAGTGATCTCTGATCACTCATCATATTTCATCCTTCCATTCCTCCCCCATGCCTTGTGCCTTATCTTAGAGAGTTTTCAGTGGTCAGTTTTTTCTCCTAATTTTACAGTAAATGGAGTTCATACTGTATTTGTATGATTCTAGAATAAAAGACAGAAGAAATGTTTTTTCTAGAAATCATTTTAACTTTCGAGATTTATTGCTTGCCAGATACCAAGGAATTAAAGTAGGCTGGGAAGGAAAGCATTTTGTCTATTCCTCTTATACTTCTTTTAATTTCAGGGTTATGTCATATTTTATTGTATGATAAAAACAAAGATATAGTAACATATTTCAGAAGAAAAATGAGGAAACTTCTCACTTAGGTTGTATGATGTGTTTGTGTGTATGTGTGTATAAACTGCTTACACAAGTACATGGAATGCTTGTATACAATTCTAATGTCTAACATATTTCAAATCATGCTTACAAATTCTATTCAAATCATGTAACTACATACAGTCATCTAAAGTAAACTATATCTATGCAAGAAAGAACACTTCTGAATGTAAAGGAAGTCACTGATAAATCTGATTTGTGAGTTTTGCATGTCTAGTTAGGGTAAGTTAGACAAATGGCCAAACTGGCTTGTTGTTAATAATAATAATATTATTATAATAATAAAAAGAGGTTAAGAGTTTATTTTCCATGTGGACTAGTTGGCTTTATTTTGGCCACAAGCTGACCTAATGTCAGCTGGCTTTCACAGATGAAGATCTTGACTCAGGAAAAAATGCACTTTATTTACTAAAATATAAAAATATAAGGTAGAAAAAAGTAAAAACATATTACATCTAGACAAGGAATGATGCTTTACTATCTTTACCTTGGAGAGATGACATACAGTTTAGATAGGGCTTCATTTCTTCTTCTTTTCCTTTCCATGGTGGAAAATCCCAGACTGTTAAGATTATAATCTTGTATTTTTTATTATATTATCTTTCAGTTAAGTTGTAACATGCATGCTTTGTATGTACGATAACACACATGTTTTTGCACATTACTTTCTTCCTTGATTTGACCATTAGAGTCTGTAAATTATAATCAATGTATTTAATATCTCTGCAAATTGTATGAACTTTTGAAGTACTTTTTTTAGAGGAAGCCAGTACACTGATGGGAAAGCAAAACTCTTTTTTTAACCAATACATATATATTTTTTATTGTAAACAGTTCTAAAAATTGTTTTCCATTAAATAGCTAGTTCTTTCTGGAGAAAAGCTAGTTCTTTCTTGCATCATTAAACACAAGGATTTTCAAATTTTCTGTTAAAATATTCATGATATGTAAGGTATAAATGGCAATAGTCTCTTCACATATACAAAAATAACATTTTTACTCTAATTATTCCATAAGGAATAACTCTGTTGCAAGACACTGAATGTACATGTTTAGATATAAACTACTTACCATGCTCTCAACATTAAAGGTGTAACAGGAATAGAATATATTTTAAACTCTTACTCATTTATATTCTCCTTTCACATTTAGCTCACTCATTTCTTTGGCCTTAGTGTTAGGTGTGACAGTGTATTAGCCAAGCTGTCGCGGTCATTCAGGCATTTTATCAGTTCTACAAGACAGATGCTAAATAGCACAGTCTAAATTGAAATCTCTGTTGACTCTCTGGAGACAAGTTGATAGCAAAAATCACACTTGGACACTTAAATATGTGGCCTTTTCCCATATTTAACTGCAGGAAGAGAGCAACTTTGCAGTAAACTTTTTTTTTTTTTTTTTTTTTGCTGTACGCAGACCTCTCACTGTTGTGGCCTCTCCCGTTGCGGAGCACAGGCTCCGGACGCGCAGGCTCAGCAGCCATGGCTCACGGGCCCAGCCGCTCCGCGGCATGTGGGATCTTCCCGGACCGGGGCACGAACCCGCGTCCCCTGCATCAGCAGGCGGACTCTCAACCACTGCGCCACCAGGGAAGCCCTGCAGTAAACTTTTTTAGCCTTCAACTGTGAAGATTTATTTTTCATCATTTGATTATTGCATCTCATTTTGTTAGGAAAGGCTATCAATCTTTTTTTTTTCCTACAAAAAATTATTTAAAGAACCACCAGTGACTATTACTTTAAACAAAGAAATTTAAAAGAAATCGTGTAGTCCAACCATTGCTTTCAGAACTATTTTAGGTAACAGAGACAACATTTTGAAGTAAACTCTTAGTTCCAAGCGTGTTATAGTTCAGTTATAAAATTAAAATGACACAACCATAATTTGCTCAGCAATCTTTGGGACTTCCTTTTGTCATATAGTTATTGCAAAAGCATTTTTAAATCAAGTTATTGGATCCTAGCCTGAAAAAGTCTAGAGTCCATGAAACCAAGCTTGTTATTAAGATGATAGAGCTGAGAAAAATAAGCCTTGAAATGTAAACTTGAATATGTTTCCATAGCCCCTTTGAATTACAGTTTGTCAAAAGTAAAACAAGAAATTCATGTGCCGTCTGAGATTCCTTTTAGCTCTCTATATAGGTAAATTCTCTGATAATATTGTCCTCAATATTTGTTGAATTAATAAATACACATGTTAGGTTATAGAGGTGTAGGAAGGATCTTAGAGGTCAGCCCGTGTAATTTTTTTAATCTGACACATGAGGAAGCTGAGGCTCCAAAGGGTCCAATCACTTGCCCTTGTTGTAAGGCAGCTCCAAGTTTATGCTTCTTCTTTACTGCATGTATCTTCATGATCCTTTTGGGAACAAGGCAAGACACAATTTATTGTCAAGGTGAAAAGTTAAGTCTAGTACCAAAGTCTTCTAAATTTTTTTAATTGAAGTATTTGTCCTTTTACTCCATGTTACTCTTTTCACTAATGCTGTATCTTTCTAGTGCTACCTATCTGAAAAACTGTATTATAAGCTATTTGGGTTTTTGTAATCATTATATAACAATGCTAATTTAAATGCAAATTATTATAATATTTACAACACTAATATTAGTTTTTATATGCTAATTATATTTAAACTAGTCTCTGCAAGCACTTTACACTAAGTTATTTCATTGTAAGTATCAAACAAGCCGTATTTTAAGCAAAATTTTCCCATTTATAGAAGTGCATTTCAAAATAGAATACATGGATTTTCATGTGAGAAGTTTTACATAGAAAAGAAATACGTACTGGTCTAATCAATGTTGAATTTTTGGTTATAAAATTGTGGTAATAATTGATAATTACTTAAATGTAATAATAAACAGAATATCCAAGCAAATTAATTCTGATTTAATAATTAATAACTACATAGGTTATAAATAGACAAATCTGTGGTACAGCAACCATAATTCTCTAATTATTTCTACTAAAACTGTACAGAATTCAGGTTTATAGAAAATTACAATACATTTCTGCCTGGTTCCACTGAAAAATATAGGTACCTTGCAAGGCTGAATAACATTTTCTAATGAAAAGGAACAATGCCTTAAAACCCAAATGTTTTATCTTCTGAGTGTGCAGAATTCTATACGTCTTTCTGTGACATTTATCGCAATCTTACTTCTATAGAAGATTATGGGGGATATTCTTTTTTTTTTTTTTTTCTGCGGTACGCGGGCCTCTCACTGTTGTGGCCTCTCCCATTGCGGAGCACAGGCTCCAGACGCGCAGGCTCAAGCGGCCATGGCTCACGGGCCCAGCCGCTCCGCGGCATGTGGGATCTTCCCGAACCGGGGCACGAACCCGTGTCCCCTGCATCGGCAGGCGGACTCTCAACCACTGCGCCACCAGGGAAGCCTTATGGGGGATATTCTTATCTCTTTTCCTAAATGATATATATCTTGAAGATAATATATTTGACTTATCTTTTTGTCCCCAATAATACCAAGCCTAGTGACTTGGAAATATTATGTATTCAATGCATTTTTCAATGAATGAGTGATATAGGTAATATCTATTTTAGAGCCAATTTCTTAACTCTGTTTCTAATTAATATTTTAGTTTATGTGACCATAAGTTCTTGAATTCAGATTTAAGAGTTTCTAACACAGAAAAATCTATACTTCACAAGTTCCTCTGGCTGTTCAGATAAGTGTATTAGTTATACATATATCTTGTATTCTAAAATCATTCTGGTTCCATAAGTGATTAGATAGTTTATGAATTCCAGTATTACAGTCCGTTGACAGTCTTTTCTTCCCCTATTTCCAGTTACCACTAACTTTACCCTGCTTTAACAATCACACCTTGCTAGCAGCTCAGATTTTGACAGCCCATAGGTCAGAATAACTCCCAAAGCATATATCTGGTTTTACTTCATATTCCTTATTCATTACTCAAAGCATTATAGTCTGGCTTCCACCCCATCATGCCACTACAGCTGTTTAATTTTCAGA